>NW_012134969.1:8273740-8303930 GCF_000956105.1 Propithecus coquereli | reverse complement strand
AAATATATTTACATCACCCAAAAATTAACCTATCGTCCCCTTTCCTCACTAATCCGTCCCCAAAAGTCGAATGAGAAACAGAAAGAAACTCCGAAAAAAAATTCTAATTGAAAAGCTTCTGCTGAAACCAGATGGTGGTCAGTGTGAAGGATGGGATTGAGCACATCTTCTGGCTGACTGCAAATTTAGTTCAGACCAAGAATTGTTGTGATGCATCATATAGAGCATATTAAAAAAAAAAAGACCACCAATTCCTTTTTAGAAAAAATAATGGACTGAATATAAGTTTACAGCTTGCTTTTTAACAAATGATCAGTCCCTATGTAAAACTGACTGAGTCAGTGTAGTTCGTTTACTCTTACTGAATTACTAGATTACTAAAGTGTAAACTCCATGAGATAGGGACCTACACGTCTTTACAACTGTCTCCCCGTATCCCAGCAGCTAGGGGAGTATTTTGTATATAATGAGTGTACAATGAATGTTAGTAATTAAGTACGTATTGCCTAATAGGCCATGTGTTCAGCAGGTTGCCACTTGAAGTTTCAAATGATTTCCCTGAATGAAAGAGTTTTTTTTTTAAACAGGGGCAAGTACTTGACACTTGAAATTAATCTTGATTATTTCTAAATATCCAAGAAACTTGACAAGCCATTTCCTTTTGCTCTTTTGCTTCTTCACTCCTTCTTCAACACGATGGACATCTCTCTTTTGTTTAATACCCTGTTTACCTCTTCTAAAAGCAGTACACTTTTTCTGGATATCAAGGGCAGGGATCAGGCACTTTTTTTTTAATCCATCACCTAGAAGATTCAATAAATAATGTTGTCTGGCTGAGATATTTGTATGTTTAATGCAACTAATAACATCAACATGAATTCCTCTGAAGATAATAAATCATACTACTTTGGAAATGTTTCAGGGATTTTTCTAGTGTTCCAAAACACAAATCCGTGAACCAGTTGGTTAGTGACAAAGTGAACCTGATGAAAGGAGAAAAATTCGGACAATGTCTAGTTTTTCATGTATCTGAATATATTCAATTTCAAGGATTGTAACAGTAAGACTGTGCCTTTCCCATTTTTTCTAGTGGGAAGAAAATCCAAAACAATGATAATAATAAATTGTAATTTTTTTAGTATCTTCTTTTTAAAAGTAGTTTACTAAAGTCAGTTACCAATTATTTTAATGTTATTTTTCTGTGAAATCAAAAAGGCTGGGAACTACTGTACCTTCTTAGGCTCTTGGTTTTCTTAAAAGGGAGTCATTCATACATAACTCCAGTTACCTGCCTTTGAGCGTTTTCTCAAGCTGTGCTCACACTGACTGTAATTGAATGTCATGCCTACCAATCTTTGTGACAGTGTTGGTTTGTTTGGGTCTCCACCCCCACCTCCTTTCTATTTTCTAGGCATTCTCATTTTAGAATTTATCATAAGTCTAAAAAAAAAACGATGTTGCCTGCCTTTATGTTTTAAAATATTTCAGAGCCAATTATTGTCCAGACTCAGTCTTTTTACTCTCTTTCCCAAACCCCCCAACGAAAAAAACCTCAATCCCTCGTAAGGGTTCATCCTTCCTTCTCATGGAGCAAAGAAGCTACTACCCTGTAGTCGAGCCCTGCCCTGCCTTTTTTTCCCCTGGTCTCTCCCAAACCAAGGAGACTTTATTTAAGTCCTCCTTTCCCAGCAGTTCCTACAAAATAAAAAAAACTGTAGCATCTGGGCCACCAAGATAAAATTCTCAAAGAAGCTATCTTCTGGATGACAATAGAAGAGCCATCTGTGACGAATAAACAATCTATACTTTAGTCCTTGCTCTACTTTCATAAATACGTATATTCGGTCTCATGATGAAATGCCAATTTTGTAGGATTTTTCTTGTTTTTAAATCAACACTTAAAAAATTATATATGAGATAGTATTACCAATTGTATACCAGAGAGACAACATTCTGACCTCAGATTTATGAGTGATAACAGTATTTTGCAAGAACCTATGAGGAAAATATAGTTTGGACCACTGTAGTTAAGAAGCAGATTGTAATGAAAAAAATATCCTTGCCTTAATGAGCTTGAGTTCTCCTTAAGTAAGTTGTAAGGAAAAAGTGTCAATGAGCAACCGCTGACACTCTGGTTCCTGTCACAAGTTTCTTAAGAGGCTGCTGGCTGAAGTCACCAAAAAATAAGGACTGAGGGGCACCAGCTAACAGGACTTTAACTTATAAAGAAATATATTTTTAAGTAACTCAATTTTTAAAGATGTAAATGTAAATGTTTGATAATAATATTAGATAATAGCTTTACTGTGATTCATTCAAATTTTTCACCTGTTCATTATGTTATTGGTTTATGATATAGGTATACTGTGCTATTGCTTTGTAATATAATGAATACATGAATTATTTAGGGGAACTGGTTATTTGCTTATAAATAACTTGTTTAACTTGCGTGGATAAACTGAAGAAGCATTATACAGTGTGTGTTCCTCTGAAGCTTAGTTCTTTGGGCTGCTATAAGGCATGCATGTGTAAAGGATCTTATTGCCAAATAAGTTTGGGGGACAGAGAGTTAATTAAAAAGTTTAGAAGTTATTTTACTGTGGTACCGCTCAGAGTCTCTGATATGCTAATGTACATTGTGAATAAACAAGAAGGAAAGATGATTCACATGCAGTTTTCTCATATATGTTTGACTTTTATCCATGGACCACATTTTAACAAACTCTAGACTGGGGTAATCTGTCTCACGGATGTTATTTATAATTTATCAAAGTTTACCAGATCAAAATTTACCTACAAATCAATATTTTAAATGATTCCAAGTGTCACTAATGTAGCACCTCCTCAGCAAATACCACTCCAAGCCTGTTGTTTATTATGAGGATTTTAAAAGAACAAAAAAGTCTTCCCATTTGTATTTAAGGTACTTTGTATCTAACTAAAGCAGTAATTTATATGTTCCCCAAAGGCAGTTTTTAAGACTCTCGATGTCATTACAGGATATTTTCTGAACCCAAGTCTGTCATTAGAGCTTAGTTAGATGCAGAATGGCTCCCTGAGTGGCTGTTCTCCCCAGATTTAGTAGGAAATGTACTCTAGCTATAATGACATTAACTTCCTATACCCGGATGCTATCACCATTCATATGTACAAAAATCTCAAGTTATTACTCAAATCCTTCCAGTGCAACATTTAAAGAGGGGTCTACCTGGACTTAGGAAATAGGGCCGCATGATGAAGCAATAGTGCAGAAGCAAAGGACATGGTCATTGCACTCTTGTCTCCTGGTGAACCAGGTCAACAAGTAGCACAACACACCACAATTCAGAAGCAATACCAGTTAGCACTTTCTTCAATTTCTAGTTGGTGCAGAGAGAGCAAAGTCATGATTAGTGGGGTTGGGATTAAGGGACTGACCAGGAATGAGGGTGAACAGTACTGGAATCCCTCACAATCCCCACAGGGGAGTGTGTGGCCTGCAGGTCTTGTCACAGTCTCTTGGAGCCCCAGATGATTTACCAAGAGCATGGATAGTCTCAGGCCCACGCCAGTTGAAGCAAATAAAAAGCCAGGGCCTGGGGGTATATATATGGTAGAGCCCAGTGTGGTAGTGAGCTGTGGTCCAATCAGGAAGCAGTTGTGCAGCACACGATGGCTCTGCAAGGGTGAACAAGAAGCTAACAGCAACTGCTTATGGGAAAGAAAACTGAAAACATAGGATGGAAGGAAGACTTATCTTTCTCTGGATACCTTTTTGTTCAGTTTAAATGTTTCACCATGTGCATCTATAATTAATTAATATAATTGATCACATTTTAAAAATACCAATTAGGATTGAAACTCAAAGCACCAGTCAATGGAGTCATGGGTGAGGCCTGAGGAAGTTGCAAGTGGTGTAATGCTCTGCAAGATGAATTGGAAGCTATTATAGAATAGTGTCACAGTGATATAAGGAGAGTTAAGGAGTGCTCGGACTAGGCTGAGGCACAGGGCATGCAGAAGGATGGATGGATTGGAAGTGTTTAGGAAAAAGACAACAGAGCATCAGCATTCGATAAAGATTTGCTGAGCCACCTTTAAGTCACGGGCAATGTTTGATAGTAGAGTTGCAACAGAACAGAGCTCTGTCTCAGCCCTGCAGCCAGTAAATGCCAGACACAAAGAGACGGGGGATACAGAAAACCCCCTCTGTCTTTGAGAGAATAGTTCTAGGGCATCTTGTGAATATCCAGATTGCAGAGGTAAGAAGAAGGCAAAGGAAGTAGAAAGAGTAGGTGAAAGCTACTTACTCCAAGCACTTGGGGGTTAAGGGGAAGGAGAAAAATAAACAGATGTCTAAACAAGAAATAGAGCAGAGAAAACAGGTTGAATTTTTAAGACGGGGAAGAGCCGAGAAGATCTGAAAGGAAAAGAAAAAGCCCATAAGGAAGGTAAGATTGGAGAGTCCAGGAGGAGGAAGTGGGGATAAGGATGGAGTGGACAGTCACAAGTGTGACATCCAGGGAAGGGGAGGAGATAAGAAGGATGGAACCCAGGGGAGACAGAAGGACTCAGATGCCTCCTCTGAGCCTGGAGCAAAAAAATCAGGAGATTTACCCAAGTAAGAACACTGATATGCCAAAGTAACCATGGAGACACTTTCAGGGACTGTATGCTGATGGGTCAAGAATCTAAATATATACCATCTGCTAAGAGCAGAATGAGAGGTTGGAGGTGGGCAGGAAGATCTATGAACAATCCAAACCAGAAACCACAGAGCAGGTGCCCATTGTAATCAGAAATATTTAATCTTCGGTTTTCAGCCCTAACTACATTAACCTGTCACTGAAATCTTGATGCTGCCCACAAGTGCTGTTTTTCCTCTTGATATGTCTATTTGCTTATAATACTTCTATGGATTGCAAAATCAAATACTCGTTACAACATATAGCTTGGTGTTTAAGATAGAAAAATAAACTAGCTCCTACTAAGCTGTCCACCAGCTGTCTCCAAATACCTTTCTGCAGACAGGGCCACACCGTGGAGTTTGGACACAGCCCACCAGCTCCTTGGCCAGGGAGGCCTCAGGAATCCGGTCCAGCTTCCCCATTCTACAGATTGGGAAACTGAAATAAATGCATGGAGATGAATTGCCCAAGGTCATGCAGCTAACTAGTGCAAAATGTTGGCGAGGACTCAGGTCTCCCTTTCCTATACAGTGTTTTCTCCTGGTCTTTCTTTCATGACAATGAAAGTCACCAACTATGCTACTACCTGCCATGTTTGGGGATCTGCCTGTGTCCTATCAGTGGGTCATTGGCTTTGTTAAAGGGCTATGGTCCAGGGTGCTGACTCACACTGCTGACACTGGGTAAGGGCTGTGGATGGAGCTGGCCCAAAGGACCTGAGATGGTCTGGCTACATGTGTCTGGCACGGGACAGTTAGTGTACCCTGGCTCAGCGGAGGGGTAATGGGAGTACCCAAAGGCCAGCCATAATGCAGGGCCATGAGTTAACCAATATGTTCTTCAAGCAATGAGCTTTCAGGCATGATCAGAGAGGCTGGGTTCTCTTCACCTCCACACTAGTAACTACGAAATATTTTGGGGGGATGACAGATCCTTTGAGTTGTTTTGGCAAGAGATGTAGATGTGTATGTGCCTCTCCCCAGAAAAATTAACATTAAATCCTACATGTACAGTTTTGTATGCAGTTTCCAAGGTATTAGAGATTCACTGAACCCTCTGGTGTCGGTCAAGCATCATCTCATCAGCTCCAACTCTGAACAAACCTTCCCAATTAAAAAAAAAACAAAACCTTGAGAAGTAATTAGTTCCATAAGAGTCTCAGATCAGAAAATTTTCTACTTTTTATGTCGTGTTTTTCTTCTCCTAAATCCCAATATTTCCTTTGGACACCAAAAGAATCGTGTGACATTAGAATTGTCTTCCATCACCTAAGTGGGGTGGAGGCTAGCGAAGGTGGTGCTGGTGATGCAGATTCATCCATGTGACCCCAAGTCCCATCTTTAACACCCTAAACTCCTGTTTAGGCCTCCACGGCCTCATACCCGCTTCGATCCCCACCCAGCCTCTTCTAATCGCCGACCACAGCCCAGGTTGGATTATTCATGTGTGCTCCAGCTCTTTCTAGTGTTGCTGCCATCTGGCTAATGACAGGACACCATATGTCAGCAGCAGGATATGGCCACCCACCTACAGGTTGGGGCACAGACCTGCCTTCACGAGCAGCGTGGCTGCCCAGTGTGGAGCTCATTCCCCAGTGACACAAGGCATCTCTTGCAAGAGTCTGCAAATAGGACGCAAGTGACTGAGGTTCCTCCCACTCTGGGCTGAGTTGGTGGTAAACAGCATAAATGTGTTTGGGTAACATTTAAGTCATCCCCATCACCTTCCGTTTACCTAGAACTTAGAGCAGCTCCAGATGTTTCACACGTAGGCACAGAGATTATCTAATTAAACAACCCATTACTCCTTCAAGTTACAAATCAGGAGGCAAGGTCTTTGCTGTTGAGTTCACTGGATACATTCAACAAGTTTTCACCCAACACCATCCCCAGGGGGCTCCAGATTGCTCAGGAATTATAATGGTGAGGAAAGAAACTTGTGAAGCCTGATTAAAAAAAAAAAAAAACCACATTAGATACCTGCAACAGAAGCAGGTGCATTCCGTTTTCACATTTCATTAGATGGGAAACTAGTACGCATGTAGATTACCTGATGTGGCTGGCACTGAAGTGTGTAAATTGGGGGCTGGGAGTGAGAGTGGGGAGACCTAACAGTGCAGATCCCCCAGACGGTGGATGGTGGCCCATGATCTGACATGAGAGAATCACACGTCTTTTAGGTCCTTGCTACCGATTAGGTTACACTGTTCTCCACTGATCGTTTCAAATTATAGGTGCCTCTTTCTGTAAATGGGACCGTTCGAATCCAGATGGCTGCATTAAACAATACCTGTCTCACTTTATCATGCTTGAAAGTCCCAGAGATGGTCTAGGCTTAAAGTTTTCTAAAAATGAGGCCATGCTCTGAGTTGCTTCTCCCTACAAACTTCCTTTTGACTTAACAAATAATTTGAATGCAAATGAGAGATATTAAATGCAGGGCTCTTAATAACTGACTGTTTTCTTAGTCATTAACTATTGAATTAAGCAGGCAAACAAATATTTGTTCAGCATTCATTAACCCACCCCTGCCTAACTTTAACAAGCTAAGAAAAAACCCAGAGGGCTTTTCCACATGGAGGGAAGTGGAATGCAGAGCAGCCACATGACCTGGTCCAGTTAACGAGAATAGTGAAAATCTGGTATTAACTTAAAATGTACTTTTGCAAATTATAATTCACATGCAAATTTTCTCCCTTTGAACTTGCTCTGGATTTTTCCTTCAAATGAGTAAAATAATAAGCTTTTATAAACTCCATTTCATAAGATCAGAGTAGTTCAGTAAAATAATGCATGCTATAGTTATTTCTTAACTACTGTGCTAATTAGAGTTCTTAAAGACCGAGGTCATTGAAATACTATGTGTAATGGAAAGATTACTGAATTGGGAATGGGGAGGGGCAGCCCTACTTCCAGCAAGTCTGCCAGTCCTCTGTGTTACTGTGGCCAGGTCATTTAATTTCTCTGGAACTCTATTTCCACATCTGTCAAATGAAGGGAGTAGATAGTTTGTACCTAAAATATCTTTGTTTTTTTCTGAAATTTCATGACTCTCAAACTTACAGTTTGATCAACAATTTCAACTTTCTGCTCTACTGAAAGCATTTTGACAGTTCTTTGCACCCAGAGAAAGACATATTTCTAATGTGTCCCCTGCCTCGATACAGTAAGATAAAATTATGAGTAGCCTGGAGCAGGCAGTAGAAGAAACTAGTAACCTGAATAATCTGTAAAATGAATAATAATCTGTCATACAATCAGATGTGTGCAATATTACAGGCAAATTCAGTTCTAAAATTCTTCTTAGTTAGGCTGCTATTATATATTCCTCCTCTAATAATAGCTTGTTTCTATAGTCTCGGTAAGATCAAGAATCTTAGTTTTGCAGAAAAAAAGCAAAGAATTTTCCAAGGCGATGAGAAATGATGCAGGGGGAGCATTGAAAAAGGAATGCAGAGAAGGATTGTCCCAACCATGAATCTGAAACAGTAGCTAGTTAGCCAAATGGGTTTACGGAAAATACAGAGTGATCACAATTTTCATGATGCTTGATATTGTGGACACCTAAGTTATGAATAAGGAATCATGATTGGGGAGTAACTCTAACATTTGTTTCCGGTTATATTGACACATGCATACAAAATACATTCTGTTAAAAGATCATTCTGTTAAAAGATCACTTTTTAAGGGTAAAATTATGACTCTTACACAAATACAAAGTGAACACATGTTAAGGAATTTATTTAACTTATTAATGAAAGAGGGAACCCGGTAAGATATTAGAGCCAGTTCCAAGGAAAATTCAAATTAACATACACATGTATAGGCAGACATGGAATGCTGAAATGAATTCACAAGCAGATACAAAGAGCGGTCTATCTGCAGAGCAATAATCAATTGCCCTCCACCCGACACAAATAATTTGCAATCTGTGAACAAGAATCATTTGCATTATTATTATTTTTCTACCATTTACAGAGTTGTAAAAGAACTCGAGACAATGAAAGGGGGAGATAACTCAGAAGGGTACACTAGACAGGACACCCAGTAACCCTTTTTCTTTTCTTTTTCTGTTTTATCCCCTTCAGAGTTTTTCACAATTTTTCCTGATAATTCACATTGAGGGAGTGGAATGTGGTAGAACATAACCAACCTAGGATATGGCAACAGGCAGACCTGAGTTTGAATTCCTTTGTCCTCTTGAAAAATACATTTGACTTTTCTACGTCTGTTTCCGTACCAGTAAAATGAGGATGATAATACCTACCTTTCCAGGTTATTATGAAAGTTAAATAAGGTAAATATATAAAGAAATCAGTTCAGAAAGTTCATAGCATACCTAAGAGATAACGTGTCTTTACTTTTGCAGAAATTTGTTTTTCTATGATCCAAGTACAGTTAATACAGATAAAAGTGCTTCGTAGGCCAGTCACAGAGGCTCACATCTGTAATCTCCTAGCTGGAGAGGCTTGGGAGGCTGAGGCAGGAGGATTGGTTGAGGCCAGCCTGGGGAATATAGTGAGAACCTGTCTCTACAAAAAATATAAAAATTAGCCAGGCATGGTGGTGCACACTACTAGTAGTAGTAGTCCCAGCTATTCAGGAGACTGAGGCAGGAGGATAGCATGAGCCCAGGAGTCTGAGATTGCTATGAGCTATGATAACGACACCACACACTAGCCGGCTCAAAAGAGCAAGACTCTGTCTTTAAAAAAGAAGAAGAAGAGGAAGAAAAAGAAGAAGAAGAAAAATGTGCTTTGCAAATTTTAAAATCCTGTATAAAAAAAATTAGTTCATTGCTGGTGGATGGAAATGCAAACCACTTTGGAAGAGAGTTGGCAGTTTCACAAAACTAAACACGTACACCATATGATCTAGCAATCACGCTCCTTGGTATTTACCCAAATAAGTTAAAAACTCTGTCCACACAAACACCTACACACAAATGTTTATAGCAGCTTCATTCACAATTGCTAAAATCTAGATGCAATGAAGATGTCCTTCAATAGGTGGATGGATAAACAAACTGTGCTACATTCAGATGATGGAATATTATTCACCTACAAAAAGAAATGAGCTATCAAGCCACAGAAGGAACCACATGGATGAAACTTAAATGCAAATTGTTAAGTGAAAGAAGCCAATCTCTAAAGGCTACATACTGTAGGATTCCAACTATATGACATTCTGGAAAAGGCAAAATTATGGAAATAGTAAAAAGATCAGTGCTAAGGGTTTGGGGGAGGAGGGAGGGAGAAATAGGTGGAACACAGAGGTTTTTAGGGCAGTGAAATTATTCTGTATAATATTGCAATGGTGGATACATGCACTATACATTTGCCCAAACCCACAGAATGTGCAACATCAAGATTGAACCCTAATATAAACTATGGACTTTTAGTTAATATATCAATATTGGCTTATCAATTATAACCATTGCACTACACCAATACAAGGTGTTACTAATAGGGGAAATAGGGAAGGGAGGACGAAGGAGTATGTGGGAATTCTCCATACTCTCCACTTGATTTTTCTATAAACCTAAAACTTCTTTTAACAACGTCATAAATTAATTTTTAAAAATTAATTATTTCCTTGTACTGGCTGCATGATCTAGAGCAAGCCTTCATTTCCTTATCTCTAAAATGAACATACACACAGGACGGTCCCTAGCAGGGTTGTTGTGGGAATGAGGGCCCTAGTGCAGGGCCTGGCAGCACTGATATTCGGCAGGCGTACCCAGGATGAGGGAATGGCTGTTCAATACCGAACACTTCCATACCGGTTAGTAAGTAGCTGCCCTGATCACATCCCACACACAGACACGTATGCCCAACCCCTCCCCCCAGATTCCTCACACTTCCTCAGGACCCAGCAACTAAAGGGTTAGTGCAAGGCACAGCAGGGGACCTCAGATCTACTGAGGCTAAGGCTAATGACAATTCTGATTGGTCAGTGCCAATGCCACATTGTTTGTTAAATGTTTGTAATATCATCCCTGCTACCTAATGAATACCAAGCCCTTGAGGACTAGTAGTTATTGGTATTAGTATAACTTTCTATTATTTAGATTTTATGCTTTAAGCACAGTGTTGCTTTTATCAAAAATGTCAATAGCATATGGCTCTGCAGGTGTTTTAAAGGAATTTTTTTTTTTAATTATGGGAAAATCACTATATCCAGAGTAGAAGTTTTTTTATGCCAGGTTGTAGTCTGGGCTCAAAATGCATGCTGCAAAAATTTAACTACAGGATAATGAAAAGCAAGGCAGTCAGCTGATGTAGTCATGTTACGTAATCGTTTTAGCCTTAGTGTAGCATTAAAGAGTTATTGGGCAATTGTTGGCAATGATCAACTGATATAAGTGAACAGCGCTGTGTCTAATTTGGATTCCTGTTCTTGTTAAATAGAAATCAGATATTGCCTTCACCAAGAAATTATTAAAAAGCAACTGATTAGAATTTGTGACTTCTAAGGAAAAAAATGAAATGAGAGAGATGAGACGTTATCTGGGGAATCTGGTGATCTGAACTAGATTATCCAGGAGGTATGGGACATGGTTTTTCCTTAAAAACAGCTTGTTTAGTCCTTATTTTTGAGTCTGTGCAGCTGCTTGAACAGTCCCTTTCCCATTGTCTGTGCTGACTTGAGGAAGGAGTGAGAGGAAGTGAACACAGGACGATTGTCAACAAAACAATGGGACAATTGACACAACTACCTATGCCAGCATTATGGTAAACAAAGTCCTCTGTGTGTTCTTAAAAATCAGGGAAAGGAGACTCTTTTTGGTTCAACCAACCAAGAATAATCCACTAGGTAGATCAATCCAATTGAATCCATTCCTCTGCCCAGGAGAACAGCTCTAGATTTAGGGGGAGGAACCCATAGAGAGACTCTTCACCGAGTAGCTCACCCAGATGGCCCTATTTAGGTGGCAACTTATTATATGGTATGTTCTCACTCTTCCCATATAGTCACTGCCAAGGACAACGTCATCTCCAACTCACACATGTGTACCATCTGTATGTCTTTCTCAGACAAAGAATTCTAGCTTCCATTCACCCTTACTCTCAAACCTGCTCTCAGAAGCCCACCAAGGAACACAGCGAGGAAAGGCCTTTTTGTGAACACGATCTATTCTTTTGCAGAAACTGGCACAGTTTCAGGAGTGTGGTGGGAGGAGTAGACATAGCAATTTTTTTCCCTGTTAGCTCTGTATCCAGAGAAGAGAAACTGAGAATGCCTTCACACAGCTGCCGTCTCTCTGAGGTCTCTCCACCTCTGCCGCAGGCCCTGCTTTCTCTGTGGTCCAGCTCTCACCCCAATCCCCGGTTTGCCTGGCCTGCACTGTAGTCTCCCCTTTCATTCCCTCTCGTGACTCTCACTCATGGCACCATCTGGGTATTTTTTCCCCTAGTTTTGAGGCTGGCCATGAACTCACATTCCTGAATATGAAGATTGGCTTCCAAGATAGTAGGGAAAACCCTATTACACCCAGGCCTGTTATTTGTTTGTCTAAATTTGTTTTGTTTCTATATCCTGAATAGGAAGCATCATCTATCCTTTTCTTTTTTTCTTTTTTTTTTGAAACAGAGTCTTGCTCTGTTCCCTGGGCTAGAGTGCTGTGGCGTCAGCCTAGCTCACAGCAACCTCAAACTCCTGGGCTCAAGTGATCCTCCTGCCTCAGCTTTCCTAGTAGCTGGGACTACAGGCATGTGCCACCATGCCCGGCTAATTTTTTCTATATATTTTTAGTTGTCCTGTTAATTTCTTTCTATTTTTAGCAGAGACGAGGTCTCGCTCTTGCTCAGGCTGATCTTGAACTACTGATCTTGAGTGATCCTCCTGCCTCTGCCTCTCAGAGTGCTAGGATTACAGGCATGAGCCACTGCACCTGGCCTATCCATTTCTAATGTCTGTAAATAGGCCTTTTTCCTGTGGAAAAGGACTTGTTTCAATACAATTCTAAACTATGGAATAAAGTTGACAAAAGCGTTATCTACAACTGTGGTCCCCGACCCCTGGTCCCTCAGACCTAGGCTGCACAGTGGGAGGTGAGCGGTGGGTGAGCCAGTGAAGCTTCGTCTGTATTTACAGCCCTCCCCATATCTCGCATCACCGCATAAGCTCTGCCTCCTGTCAGATCAGTGGGGGCATTAGATTCTCATAGGAACACTGTAAACTGCACATGCAAAGGATCTACGAGCTCCTTATGAGATCTAATGCCTGATGATCTGAGGTGGAGCTGAGGCGGTGATGCTAGCGCTGGGGAAGGCTGAAAATACAGAAAATCATTAGCAGAGAGGTTTGACTGCACAATAAATGTAATGCGTTTGAATTATCCTGAAACCATCTCTTTGCCTATGTTCGTGGAAAAATTGTCTTCCATGAAACTGGTCCCTGATGCCAAAAAGGTTGGGGACCGCTGGTCTACGATATAGTCACAGCTCTCTGCAGAAGTATCCCTCCCACTTTGGTGTGTGTGTTCATGTGATTTGCTGAAGGTGACCAAGGAGGCCTGACAATCAGTTAAAGCCATGAGTTTCTGCTGACTGTTTATGGTAAGTCCGGGCCTGTTGCTGGGTGTCCTCTCACAAGAGCCATATGACAAAGGCTATCTGTGAGTTACTTATCCCAGTAAGGGGGCCAATCTTTGCTCTATTATCTCACTGTCTTAAATGACTGCATTTTAATGTCTGATAGTAGTAGTTACCTTCCATTACTCTTTCTTCTTAAATTTTTTTTGATCTCTTTCTCTGTTAATTCTTACAAATATATTTGAAAATAATTTTGTTTCCCCCTCCTGCTAGGATATTCACTAATTTTAAAGTGAAAATAAAACACACCTTTACAATGAAGAGATCTGGCTATCACCACCTTAACTATATATCAAATTGTAGGACAGCCTAATAGTGATCATCATATTCATAAGCTTGACAGTAACAAAAAAAAATGAAAGCAATTTGCTTTGCAAACACAAACTATGGTTTTTGCTTAATCATTTACAGTTGCACCTCAGAGACTAGCACTAAAGGGAAACTTTGAGGTCTGCCTTGTGACTAAAATACTGCAATTTCTGCTGTCCATAATAGCTTGCAACCAGAACTGCCTTGTGTGTTTGATGGGATGAAGAGAAAAAGGGATCTCAAACCCCATGCAGCTGTAGTCTTCCAAGCACATGTTTTCTTGGGAATGTGGTATCATGTTATTACAGGAACCTACTTACTTGGCCGGTTCTCTCAAGTCTTTGATATGTGTTTGGGGGTTTAAAAGGAGCTGATCATACCCATCCTTTCCTCCAGATTCCAAACCAATTTAAAACAGACACAAGAAGCCAGATGTAGTTGTAATACCATATCAGTTTATTTAAGGTAAAGCTGGTAGATTAGAGAATGTGGCTTGATCCAAGGCTGGACCAGAGCTTTCTACTCCCACAGACAAATTCACCAATCACAAGTTGAAGAGCAGAGGACTCAAGTGGGATACGTCTCTGGTGAGCTTTCCAAGGGAGAGGAGGAAGTGGGGAAGGGGCCATCTTTGCTTGCTGGCAGGAGAGTGAGAGCTAAGAGGGCCCACCGCAGAGCCATAATCTCACTGTTCCCGTGGGTCTCTTCCCTGCAGCGAGGAGCAAGTGAAAGGGGATGTTTCCACCCAGTACTTCTTGGAGAGGGCAGAAGGGCTGGGGCAAGTTCCCTGCATCTTTGGGAGGGGCAAGGGGTTTCATTCCATAGGATTCATTCTCGTACTTTCTCTCTTAAATGATTTGGTCCCCTGGCAGATGGACTGTGGACCCCCATGAGAAGGAAGTTCCTGAAGGGGGGAAATCTGGGGGAGACAGTGTGGGGCTGAAATTAAATCAAGGCATTGTTAAATGTACCTGATACCCTTAGAAGGTTAATTATCTACATTATTGCCTCTGTATTAAAGGCTGCTTGTAAAGGTCACATGAAGAAATGTAAGGATTCAGAAAAGCCTGGAAGTGGGGCTCAGTCTTCTTTCTGATAATATCACTGAAATGTTAGCTGGCTGTTTCCCCTAGGTTTCAGCTAAAATGTAATTAAATGGGTAATCATTGTGATGAAAGCCAGGCAAGTAAAATGAATATCAAATGAATTGGGTTGTGAACTTAAAATAGCATGAGAAAATCCAAACAGATTTTCATCTTGAAATATTCTCTCTCTCTCTCTTTCTTTTCCCCCTATTTTTATTTCAGAAAGAGGAGAGATGTGTATCCGGGGAATCGCACTTATAATAGAGGGAAAGGGTTTACCCAGCTTATTAGATTTAGTCTAAGAGACAACACAACCATGAAAATATGGTTTTAAGTTCTTAAAACCCCTGATGAAACCTTGGATGAAATGAATCAACAGATGATTCATCAAAGAGTCCCACTTTTGCAAGAGTCTGAAAGAATAAATATTGTGGCGTTGCATCAGTTAGGGACTTTAAACATTCACCAAGGAAAAGACTTAAGCTCATTTATAACGTTTGGTGAATGTCATCTAATAGCAAAGATTTTGTGATGGTTATTTTTATACGTCAACTTGACTGGGCCACAGGGTGCCCGGACATTTGGTCAAACATTACTCTGGGTGTGTCTGCGAGGTTGTTTCTGGATGAGATTAAGGTTTGAATGGGTAGATCGAGTAAAGCAGAGAGTCCTCCATAATGTGGGTGGGCCTCATATAATCTGTCAAAAGCCGAAAGCTGGAATAAAACAAAAAGGATCACTCTTCCTTGAGTAAGAGGGAAATTCCTCTGGCCTGACTGCTTTGAGCTGTGACATCAGTATTTTCCTGCCTTTGAATTTGAACTGAATGAAACATCAGCTCTTCCTAGGTCTCAAGCCTGCTGGCCTTCAGACTGGAGCTACACTAGCCGCCCTCCTGGTTCTTACGCCTCCAGACTCAGAGTGGAACTCCACCATCGTCTCTCCGGGGTCTCCAGCTTGCACCCTGCACGTCTTGTCAGCCTCCATCATCATGGGAGCCAATTTATTATAATAAATCTATCTCTATTTATCTATAGATATAGATACAGACCACATAAATCCTATTGGTTCTCTGTCTCTGGAAACCGTGACTAATATAGGTTTACATTGATATTAGTGTCCATTAAGATTCTATTGGTAGCAATTTATAGAAAACTGTACCCAAATTACCTCCTATAAATGGAAATTCTGCAGGTGGATGGCTTGGTTTTATTCCTGGCTTCATACAGTGATTCACATGGCGACATCAGAATCCATTTTCCTTCTCTCTCCATTTCTCAATTCTGCTTTCTCTGGGTTGACACCATTCTCACACAGGGTTTTCTCTATCATCACAAGGTGGCTTTTCTAGATTTTCATTTAGGGGCAGTAAGATGCCTCTCATTGGAAGCAAAAGGTTTGACTTTGTATCAGGCATTCTAGTTGGGTCACACATGCACATTCCTGTCTACAACAAAGCAAACGCAGTATCATTGGGAAATGCACAGCCCTGAGCACCTGAAAGTAGCCACTGGGTGTGCCAGACTGCAGGGCCTATCCTTGTCTCGAAGTATTGGGGTTAGGGTTAGGGCAGTTCTGTAGCTCATCCCACAGGCTGTTGAGTAGGTCAAGGTACCAGTTTGACTATGGCTTGCATGGAGGGAGGGCAGACTGGCTTGTTTGTTGCCAGCTGAAATGTTCTCTGCCTACTCAAAATGTGTTTGGGCCTTGGCCCTGAGTTTCTCTCCTGCAACATAGAACAATGCATGAGCAAATGTCATCTGGCCCTCTGCGTCACCCTATGGAATTGGAGCTTGGGGAACTAGCATAGATACACTGACACTCTGGCTACTACTTTTGCTATGAGTAATACGTTTTTTGTGTGTGTCTCTCTTGAGATGTCTTATATCCTCTGTCAGCATCCCTAAATGGTGGCAGGTCAACTTGCTATCTCGCAAGGAGGGTAAAATCTCAGGCCCTTCATAGTTCTTGAGAGCTATGCTGATTGATTTAAGCCTAGATCAACTCAACTCCACCTAGAACATGGTGACCAAGAAGGGGAGGAGGAGGTACCCCAGAGGAAGACTGGCAGATCCCAGAAGGAGGGCAGGTAGGAGGTGGGCAGAGGAAAAAACTGGGAATTGTGCCAATTTGATATAACCCTCATGTGTCCTACCTATGCAATAGAGATGTAGTATTTCTTAATCTAATTCAATCCTTGGGCCATTCCACCTTTGGGTGTGTTCACTGAGCCCAGGACCCCATGAAGACTAACAGAATTCCCTAGGACTTAGACAAAGGGTCAGCGGTCCCATGGCTGCTACAAACTGTCTAGAAGGACATCTATGAGTGATAAGGCCCCAAACTCAATTTCTTTCTTTCATTTTAAAGAACTGTTAAAAATATGATTTTGAGCATAGATGACATTTACAGAAATTAAACTAGAAGAAAAAAAAATCACCCAACCCCGTCTCCTCCAAAAAATCAAATTCGTTTTCATTTGAATACCTTTCTAGTTCTTTTTCATATGCATTCTTGCTACTTACGGAATTATAGTAGAAGCATAACTTATTATTAATATTCTACATTTAACCTACACCACAGATAAATTTCCCCATATTGTTTCATTGATTGTTTCCATTTTAATTAGTGCAAGAAATTTATTGCCAAAGTATAAATAGTTACAATTGTCTCTTCTTACCCATGGTTTTGTTTTCTATGGTTTCAGTTACCTACAGTAAACCACGGTCCAAAAACAGGTGAGTACATTACCATAAGATATTTTGAGAGAGAGAGAGATGCTACATTCACGTTACTGTTATTATACTATATTGTTACAATTGTTCTATTTTATTATTAATTATTGTTATTAATTTCTTACCGTGCCTAATTTATAAACATTATTATAGGTAGATATGTATAGGAAAAAACGTAGTACAGATAGGGTTTGGTACTATCTGTGGTTTCAGGCCCCCACTGGGGGTCTTGGAATATATCCCCCATAGATGAGAAAGGACTACTATATATGTAACTTATCTACCATTCTCTTCTAAATAAATGTGTCAGTTGTGTTCCATTTTTTCCCAGAATAACACAAGTAAATAACATTTGTGTAAGTTTAGGTTTTCCTTTATTTCATTTGATTTTCCTGGCAACCCTGTGAAGGTAGCTTTGTTCCCCACGCCTGCCCTTTACAGCTGGGGAGAGAGGCTCAGAGACAGTAGTGGTCCACTCTTGAACACAGAGCCAGCAGCCACAGGGTGGTGATGCCTTGAGCCCGATGCTTCCAGTGCTTCCATATTCCATGTGCTTTGCTTATGTTCGTGCTGACGATGCTTTTCTTTTAGAACCTAACTTCCCAGTCACTGTTACCGGTGTCACAAGTATCCGTGCCAATGAGCAGAGCTCTCTGGCTTTATGAGTAAAGGACAGTCACAGCTCTCTACATGGGGTAATTTGAAGAATCTGGAGAAGGCTTTTATGTCCCCGAATATCTGTCATTCCTCTGAGTTTTGGTGACCTTTTGATCTTTAAGAGATCCTTACGAAAATCTCTGAAATACTGAGAAGGATGGCTGCATGCATGAGCAAGGGTTGCTAACCCCGGTAACAGAGGTTATTTTTCAAAACGTGATATTAGTGGACGGTAGCAGCATCCGTTGTTTTGTGTGCCCGGCACCCCCACACTCACATAATGGAATTACCTCCTCTTCCCAGGAAAGTGTTACTCTGAGGGCCGTTGTGTTAGAATAATGTGATTACTGGTGATCTTCCTACTGTCAGAACTGAGTCCACTGAGACCTTCCCTGAGACTTTGAGATTGAAACTGAGAGAAAAGGGTGCTCTCTCTCTCTCTCTCTCTCTCTCTCTCTCTCTCATTCATTAAAGGCCAATTTCACAGCCCATACAGATGGCAAAAGCAGAAACTCTCTGCCCTTAGTAGATTGTGAAGGCAAGAATTGAACCCATCCTAAGAAACCTGCAGAGGCACAAATTTAGAACATTTCAAAGGCTGTGGAGGAATTAAATAAATGCTAGTCATCACTCACACGTCATCATAACTTGTGCACGTTTAGTTCAGCGTTTATTCAGGAAACACTGATTGGGAGCCCACTGTGCCAGGCCCTGGAGAAACAGACGTGAAATCGCCCCTTTCCCCAAGAAGCTCTCAGACTGGCGAGAGAGCCCGACATGCAAATTATTTCAAAACGCATGACCAGCACTCTAAAGAGGACAAATGTGTTAGATCCTGCAGCCAAGGAAGGTATAGTTATGGAAGAAGACAAGAGCCTGTGTGAGGTCAGGTGGGCGTCAGGGAGGAGTGAACATTTGAATGGTTCTTGCTGGATGAGTGGGAGGTTTTCCACGGAAAGGTGGTGGGCGGGTAGACCGTGAGTCTGGCACGTGCCGTCGTCTGTGTAAGGAGAATAGGATGTGCGAGGGTCGGGAGGAGTAAGAACGTGTGTTGGGGAGGGACAGCTCTCAGTCTGAGGGGTTGAACCACAGGGTTCATGGCAGGGAATGGTAGGACAGGAATTGCAAAGACAGGAAAGGGCCATCCTTGGCTGGGCCTCATGGTCTGGGCTAGTGGGGTCTATGCTGTGTCTGAGGACAATCACTTTGAAAGCAGAGAGGTGGCAGCAGGACAGTGAGCGGTCAAGTGCATGGGCTCCGAGGCACGAGGCCAAGGCTGAGTCTGGCTCTGTTACCCTCTAGCTATGTGCCCTCAAGCAAGCTGTTGCCCCTCTGTAAGCCGCAGCGTCCTCATCTCCAAATTGGCATTCATGCAGCGTATAATACCATACCAAAATACACCAAAAAGACTTCTTGAGAGAATCAGATGTCATGTCTTTAAAACACTTAACACAGAGCCTGACAAATAGTGACAGCTTACTACAGAATAGGTACTATGAACAATTTGAGTAGCAGTGGGTTGATGAGTGCGAAAGGAAGTAAAGAAGCTTAGGGTATACCTAGGATCTTCCAAGGCGGAAAAACTACCACCTCTCCTGGAGAGAAAGCTTAGAGATCTTGTTCACTGGAGACCACTTTAAGTGTAGATGTTCCTCAACGTGTGACAGGGTTATGCCCTGATAAACCCATTGTAAGTTGAATACATAGTTCAAAAATGCATTTAATACACTTGGCCTACTGAACATCATAGCTTAGCCTCGCCTACCTTAAACATGCTCAGAACACTTACATTAGCCTTCAGTGGGCAAAATCATCTAACACAAAGCCTGTTCTGTAATAAACTGTTAAATATTATGTAATTTCTTGAATACTTACTGAAAGTGAAAAGCAGAATATTGTATAGGTACTTTAAGTGTGTGTCTACTGAATGCACATAGCTTTTGCACCATTGTAAAGCTGAAAAATTGTAAGTGGAACCATTGGAAGTCTGGGGCCGTCTATACTCATTGCTAATTATCTTCAAAATGTGTTTCTAAGTAGCTGGGTATGAGAAAAACAATTAGGAAAAACTTCAGTGAAATACTTTTCACTGAACATTCTATAAAAAATACAGGATAGAAACCCAAAGGCAGAGTAAAGGAGGTTAAAACACATCTTGCTTACATTGGTTTGGGCTTCATTACACAAGGGAAAACCCAAGATTTTCTTTTTTCTCTTGCAACCTGACGGAAGATCATGTTGGCCTTTGATGCAGATGTGTTTAGCTGATTAAAGAGTTTGCAAACTGTGGGGGACATTTTCACTTTGTCAGATTGGCAAGCAACAGAGAAAGAAGATTTACACACTGGAAAATGGTGTGGGAGCTTTTGTTGTGGGATACTTTCTAGAAGCTGAAATATTAAAATCTACTCACTTATAAGCAAACACAGTGTCCAGAGGATGCCAAAACATCTAAGCATGTGTTGATCAATTAGATGACAAAGAAAATTTGGCCAACGAATCAAAGTTTTTTCCTACATGATACCAAACATCTGGATATTTGGAAGCAGCTGTTTGGCATCTTGTGGGCTAAATAGAAGCACCATTGTACCACTGTGGCCTGAGATTGCCTTCTGTCTGATCTGTCACTGTCCCTAAGATCCAGTCTCAGGAACACTATTGACCAAGCAGGGCCAGTACTAGTTTGGACCTAGGTCAGGCAGTAAAGTTGATGGAACAGAATTGCTCACTGGGATTCAGGCCTGAGGAGTAGGCATTGGACAGATTTATTAGGGAGACTAAACCTCCTAAATGCAACAGTTCATGAGACCACAGAGCACTGGAGTAAGACAGGAAGTAGTGTGGAAATCAGGCTCAGAGGGGTATCTCTTCATGCTCCAGACAAAGGCACTTTGGGAAGGAGGTTGCCTCAAGGGCCAACCCACTGGCTGCATTTTCACTACTGGCTGAGTCAACAGCATGGTGTAGTGGGATGAGCATAAAACCAAAAGTTAAAGCCCCTGAGCTCTGCTTCTGGCTCCACCACCAGGGTGCACATGTGACCATGAGCAAACGCTCTGAAACTCAGTTTTCTAACAAGTAAAATAGAGAGTGTCATATCTACCTTGCAGAACTGTTGAGAAGCTCAAATGAGATTATTGACATGCTTTGTAAATGGCAAAGTGGTATCCAATGTAAGTTATCATTAAGAGTTTTTTATTCCCGTTGTTTGAGATCGTGTAAAAGTTAAAATGATTAGATAAAATTATGAGGGCTGTGGTAAGAGTATTTCAGAGAGTTTTTGGTGGGAAAGAGTTGTCTTGGAAGATACTGGGGAAATCTGACTGGAGGAAAGCTTGAGATCTGGAGAGAAACTGATGCAGGTTTGAACTCCAGCTTCCATGTAGTTTAGCTGTGTATCTTGTGGGCAAGCTACTTCTCTGTGCTTTGGTTTCCTGATTTGTACAGTGGGGCTAATAATAGCAGCTACCTCAGACAGTTGTGAGAATTAAGGAGATAAGGCCAGCAAAGCTCCATACCTTGCTCAAAGCAAACGCAAAGCCACTGCTGGGATTATTATGAGCAAGTTTTCTGTCCTTGAAAGGGTTCAAGCAGATGTGGAATTCCAGTCACTCCAAGAGGGTGATGTGTGAGGAGATTGGGCAAAAATGTCCTTCAAATTCAAAGTTTCTATGAGTTGATAATATAAAAATACACAATTGCAGGAAAGAAACAAGAAATGAATTTGATCCTTGTAAAAGATCATTCCACCTACGTGCAAAATGAGAAACTAGATATGAGTGTAACATTAGAAACTATGCTCTGAAGCTTTTTACTGACACCGAAACCATCCTGTTATTGAGCCAAAGCCCAACACAAATCACTAGTGAGCTTGTTCACAATGCCCCAGGCATTGAAGTGTAAGGATTTCAACTTCTGCTCTTGTTGGGGTGGTCCCAGTACAAGATAAGGGACCAGAGGATCTTGTTGGCAAGTTAGAGAATGAAAACAGTAACAGCAGTTATCAGCCTGACTGCGCCATTAGTCCTAACTTAGGTTGTAATTGCTGGCAGAAGAGATAAAGTTCTTTGAGGCAGAGCTATCAGTGTTTCTCACTTTGTAAACAAAACACCATTCTTCCTGTTAAACTCATCTTTTAGGAGAGAGGAAGGACAGCTTAGCTTTGGACACTGGGCCAAGGGGAAGGACGGCCCAGCTTTGGACATTGAGGCCTTGTTGAAAAATCCATGCCATAGAGAGAAAAATTCTCTCTAGCAAATGATAATTTCTCTTTGCCATTGGTAAAGTTCACTGAAAACCAAAATAAACACAGCAATTTTTAATATTTTTCTTCATTCATTCTTGCCTTCATGCATTCTTTTTTACCTTTTTTTAAATTTCAAAATATTAATTAAGGGGGTAAAAGTGTTTTTATTACCAAGATATCTTGTATAATGCTTAAATCAGGGCTTTGGTGTGCCTATCACCAGAATAGTGTTCATTGTCCCCAGTAGGGAAGTTTCTATCCCACACCCACCCTCCTGCCCTTTCCTCTTCTTGGTTTCTCATGTCCTTTATGTTGCTTTGTGCCCACGTGTAGCCATCTATTAGCTCTCACTTATTAGGGAGAACATACGTTCTCTGGTTCCCTCCACATTGCTGCAAATGACTTTATTTCACTCCTTTTTATGGCTGAGTAGTACTCCATGGTGTGTGTGTGTGTGTGTGTGTGTGTGTGTGTGTGCGCGCGCGCACACGCGCACGTGTATGCCACATTTTCTTTATCTACTCATGAATTGAACGGCCCTTAGGTTGATTCCACATCTTTGCAATTTTGTATTGTGCTGCGATAAACATTCAAGTTCAGGTGTCTTTTGATAAAATTACTTCATTTCCTTTAAGTAGGTACCCAGCATGGTACTGGCATAAAAGTAGAGACATAGATCAATGGAACAGAATAGAGAATCCAGAAATAAAACCGTCTGCCTTCAACCAACTGATCTTCAATAAATGAGACAACCGCAAACACCGGGGAAAGGAAGCCCTATTCAATAAATGGTGCTGGGGAAATTGGAAGCAGGAGAATGAAACATGATCCCTATCTCTTGCCATATACAAAAATTAATTCAAGATGGATTGAAGCCTTAAATATAAGGCATGAAACCACAAAAATTCTAGAAGAAAATGTAGGAAAAACTCTTTTAGACATCAGCCTAGGCAAAGAGTTTATAGGTAAAACTCCAAAGACAGACATAGCAACAACAGAAACAAATAAATGTGACTTAATTAAATTAAAAAGCTTCTGCAGAGTAAACGAAATAATTAACAGAGTAAATAGAGAACGGGAGAAAATATTCACCTAACTATATAGGCAACAAAGGACTGATATTCAGAATCTACGAAGAACTCAAGCAAATCAGCAAGGAAAAAAAACCCATCAAAAAGTGGGCAAAAGACATGAACAGAAGTTTTTCAAAAGAAGATAAACAAATGGCCAACAAACCTATGAAAAAATGCTCAGCATCACTAATCATCAGGGAAATGCAAATTAAAATTACAATGAGATACCACCTTACCCCTGTCAGAATGGACATTATTAAAAAGTCAAAAAACAATAGATGCTGCATGGCTGCCAAAAGAAAGGAACATTAATACACTATTGGTGGGACTGTAAATTACTACAACCTCTACGGAAAACAATGTAGAGATTCCTCAAAGAAATAAATGTAGACCTACCATTCGATCTTACATTCATGTTTTTGAGCACCACCTATTTGCTCAGCATATTGGTAAACCCTTTACATGCTCTGCTGGGCAATCTCCATTCACTATTCCAGATCCACTTCGTCCCCTGCTCTGGGACCTCAAGAAGCTGACCTTTTATAGATGGCATCGTCCAGGCTCCATTGACTGGTTCATAGTTGAGTTTGGCCACTGGGAGGCAACAGCGAGAGTTGGAAGGACAGGAGGAAAAGAGGTTTAGCTTATTTATTCACAGCCTCCCACCACTCATCCCATCATTAAGCTTTAGGTACTAAAAATCCAGAACCTGGGTAGAGCTGTTGGTAGCCCTGAGGTGCCTTATGATCCCTGGTGGCTTCCCTCAACCCTGCTCACACTTTTGTAAATAATCCCTTAAACAGATGGCCCTTAGAGTGTGCCATGTGGTTTTTTTTTGCTATAACCCTGCTATACATGCTTGTTTCCAATGGACATAACCAGAAACGACATAGTCACTTTGAGGCCAAAGCAGTAAAGAGCCAGGGTGGTTCCTCCATTCACCAGGAAGCAAAATCCTCTAAGTCGCTATTTGGAAAAAGCCCAGGTCCCTGATCACTCTTGGAAGAAAGCCACCTCCCCTCCACTCCCTGAGTCAGATTGTGACATAAGCAAGAAGTAAACTTATGTCAGGTTATGCCACTAAAACATTGGGGTTCAGGCCGGGCGCGGTGGCTCACGCCTGTAATCCTAGCACTCTGGGAGACCAAGGTGGGCGGATTGTTTGAGCTCAGGAGTTTGAGACCAGCCTGAGCAAGAGCGAGACCCCATCTCTACCAAAAATAGAAAGAAATTAATCGGACAACTAAAAACATATAGAAAAAATTAGCTGGACATGGTGGCGCATGCCTGTAGTCCCAGCTACTCGGGAGGCTGAGGCAGAAGGATTGCTTGAGCCCAGGAGTCTGAGGTTGCTGTGAGCTAGGATGACGCCATGGCACTCTAGCCAGGGCAACAAAGTGAGACTCTTTCTCAAAAAAAAAAAAACAAAAAAAAAACCCAAAAAAACACTGGGGTTCATTTGTTAACACAGCGGGGTCTATCCTATCCTGACTAATTCTCTCATCTAATTTAATTCTTGTAACCATCTTATGCAGGAGATAGTTACATTAATCCTCGTTTTTATAGATGAGAAAAATGAGATGCAGAGAGCTTAAGTAACTTGCAACCAGACCAGAAGGAGCAGAGGTGGTGCACAAACTCAGGCTTTTCTGACTCCAGAGCTCAAGCTCTTAACAGGACATAGTATGGTTTCCCCTAAATCATACTCCTTTATGTGGGATGGGGAGAATGTCTTTTCTCCACACTCAGGAAAACACACATGCTATCTATCAATGAATCTTGCAAATGACATGAGTCCAGGACAGGCCTACTAGCCAGGCAGAGCAGTTGATCCAGCAAATGTTTATAGGACTTACCTGAAGCCTGGAAACTCATGACTAGCCCCTTAATATCCTTGCTTAATTCCCCTACCTGGAAAAGAGAGATACAGAATTTGCTTTCTTGCCTAAGGTTTACAACATTGTTCCTAAGCACCACACTTTCCATTTCACTCTGGAATGAAAACTATACGTCTTTGTTGCCCCTGTACATCTTTGTTGCCCCTGTTCAGTGCATTTTTTCAGAGAGACTTTGGGGCTCCTTTGTAATTATTGTTTTAAAAAATAAATACGACTCAATGTATTTCATGCCACCGTATGGTAGACTCAAAAATGGTTAAAATGGTGAATCTTAGAGTGTGTATATTTTATCACAATAGAAAAAAAAATTGTTTTAAAACATGCCTCTTCACCCTTGATTGATTAGGGCACAAGATTGCATTCTCGCCATGGATTATTTGCTTTGGAAATTGCATGTGTAGTGCATTTCCAAGGTTTCATTATCAGCTGGAGGAAACAGGCTTTGTCATTTGCAGGAAGAAATCATTGACTGTAGGTCAGAACAGTTCCTTGCATTCAACAATAATGACTTGTTCTTTTTTTTCTGCTACCAAAGGAAATTCAGCAACACAGTGACTTCTGAAATTTTGTGCATAGGAAGGAAAAGCCAAAGGAGTGCTTGGTGGCCCAAGCCGGAAATGTGACCTATCGAGCTCTCCAAAGGCAATGAGGTCAGAGCAGCCCTTTTTCCTCCTAAGCTGGATGTGCTCAGCCTCAGCAGTTTGCATTCCACGACTCTTGGGGATGAACTGGAAGGCTCAAATTCTGATTTCAAGTGTTCTGTGTATTTTCCCATAATCAGTGTGCCCTGGCTTCCTTCACGGAGCTGTCAATGGGTCTGGAGCAGGTCTTCGTGTGCCCAAACTATTCTGTCCTATTTGTGTCTCCTTTGCCATGGCAGTCTCCTTGGGAAAGAAAGCTTCGGCACCTGTCAAGTGGTCTCCCTGGATGGCCCTGGGTTTCATCAGGTTCGCATCCCTTCAGGCCCAGGTGTGGGACTGATTTCCTGCTGTACTTGTCCCTACAGGCTTCTAGACCCTTGTTGGACCTAAGCCTGCCCACACCTGCCTAAATGTCCCTGTCCTGCAATTCTCTAAATCTCCAGCTGAGCGTCCTTTCTGCAGCCTGCAGAGGCCTTGACTGAGGTATTCTTAGTTCCAATGAGCTCCTGCCCATTTGGGTCAAAGTCCTTGATGTCACAAAGCTGAAAGTGCATAACCTGGAGGCTTGTAGAAGCTTGAGCCACGTTTAATGTTTCAATATTGACAGTGCTATAGTTTGTGGCAATGAAATTTTACTCTGAAAGAGATTACCTAAGCCCTTGCTACCCAAAGTGTGGCCCACAGACCAGCAGCAGCAGCAATACCTAGGAACTTGCAAGAAACGCAGAAGCTCCACTTCAGACCTACTGAACAAGAGCCTGCATTTTAACAAGGTTGAAGGCAATCACGGTGCACGTTAATGCTTAAGAAGCACTAATGTAACCCATAGATTATTGAGAGCATTGTACATTACTCCACGGGCAGAGCCTAGCTCTAAAAGGGTTGTTAAGACAGGATAGTGGGTCAGCTTTGTGAAGTATTTCAATGTTTTGCATACTCCAGGCTAATGAGAGTAGAGGAAATTTGGATTATAGCCCCTTTGAATATCCCTTCTTTTCAGATATCTCATGTGATCCTGTTCTGTTTTCCTTCTTTAGCCTATCTCTAAAAAAATCTGAAAAAGTCATTCACCCTATAGTATAAATTAATGGGAAGATCCATTTCATTCAATCAAAACCAAACATTATTTAAGTGTCTATTATGCAACAAACAGTGCTATACAGCAAGAAATAATAAACTAGCAGTAGAAAAAGAGAAGGGTGGTGGGAGGAATTAAGAAATATTCAGAAGGTAAAATTGTCAGAATTTAGTAACCGATGACATGGTACCACAACAGGGGCTGGGGTTGAAGGAGTGCGTAGAGATTTTTTTTAGCCCATGTGGCTGGTGTTGGGAGTGATACTGATACCATAAATGGGATCAAGAAGATAGGAGGAGGATCAAGTTTGAGAAGCAGGAGGATGACAAGCTGAACTAGGTATATCATGGGCACTTATATATGAGCCTGAAGTTTAGAAAATTAATTTTTTTTAAAAAAAAAGAGGAACTAACCAGGAAAGATGTGATTGATCCAGAGCTACGATGTGGGGGTGAGTGGCTTGTTCCTCTACGTTCGAGCATAGAATAAAAGCAAATGGCCTGTTAATGATCTGCAAGTTTGACAAGCCTCAGGTGAGCTCTGCATTCTGTTTTTCTTCCTTGGAGCAGAGCCCAGGCACCCCATCCTCTCATTATGCCAGGGTGCATCCTCCCTCAGCCCCACCTCTCGAGCTCATCTCCCCTGGCCAGGACGGGAGTGGGATGTGGTTGCCCCAGATCCCCATTCCTTGCTGTTCCTGGATGCCGCACATATGACTTAGGTTTTTCACACCAATCCTTATAGGAAATAATAGTACGAGAAAGGTCGGAGCAAGAACCAAAGTGGTCTCTTGCGTAGTATTTCTGCTAGGAGTAATTAGATCTTCTGAACAATTCAGCTTGGCACTTTTCCTGAACACCAAAAGTGCCTCTTGGGAATTAAATGGGAAAGGAAATGTGTTGGCTGACTCTATTGAGAGTAAAAACAAAGGAAATCCTAGCAATGAGAATGATGTTATGCATTTTCTTCCAGAATTAATAGGTTGCTCTCTGTTTTTCTCTTTCTTTTAGATTTGTTTTGTTTTTGTGTTTTAGTTTGCTTTGTCTTTTCTTTCTTCTTACTTGCCTTTCTCTGGGGACCAAACCTTGGCTCCTGTACAGAATCCCACGTATTCGGATTGCAGTCTGTGAGGTCTGCTTATTGCTTTGGAGAATGAAATCAGAGACTCCAACCTTCAGTATTCTGAACACAAAGCTACAGAACTCAGATAAATGAATTCCAAATGCTGCCCTGTGCACGATGAATAACAATTCCTTACACCAAACTGGATATAGGATGTATGTGACATTTTAGCTGATAAATAAAGGGTCACTAACCAGACAAATGGCTTGTGGTTTCTTCTCTCTTTTTTAACAAATGACATCAATATACATTTTTCTCCTCTTTTTGACAAAGAAAAGAAAAACTGGACCATCAACCCTATTGTATTTGCTCTTCGGCCTTCCTTAGATTTTGTGTAGCACAAAGTAAAGCTGGTGTTTTTTTTTTCAATGAAGTTCAGTAGTAAAAGGGCTAATCTGGACAATTCCACTCAATCAGCACGCCTTTATTCTCGGTTATCAGACTTTCAGGTGAAAATCATTTTCATTTATCCTGCATTTATCAGAATAGTTTTTGAAATGTGACCTTGTTTTTGAGGAAGGCTTCTGAGAAAATCTTTTGAATTGTTCAAATTAGAAGCAAACATTGCTTTGTATATTTGATTGCTAGAGATAACTGGTGGACCTCCTTCTAATAGCAAAAATTAGTGCAATTTCTTTACATGTGTTCATCCAATAACATTCTTTGACACTTATGAGGGACACATATCATACCTGGTGTGGAGAGATTCTTGCCCTTGTAAAATCCACGTTCTTGGCAGGAGACAGATATGTAGTGATGATAACAGTGTGGTGAGTGATGTGATAGAATTATGTGAAAAGGGTCATGGGACATGGACTAGAGAAGTCTTAATTTTGTAGAGAGGGGAGGAGGTGAATAGGAAAGCTTCATAGTGCAGGTGACATTGAAGCAAAGACTTAAAGAATGAGCATGAGAGTGGCAGCTGGTGTGGGGAGGGAAAGGCATTTCAGGCAAAGGGAACAGGGTGAGAAAGGCATGGGTTTGAGGTACGTGTGTGTATATTTAGGGTGGGGGCTCTATAAGAGATAAGGCAAAGCAGGACTGGGAACCAGATGTGATTGTCTTGTGGGCCAAGCTGAGAAGTTTAGATGTTATCTTAGAGGTGGTTATGAGCTGCTAAGAGGGTTTCAATCAGGTAATTGCTACTTTCATTTTCAAGAAAACATCCAGAACTCTTTACATTAAGAGGAGAAAATCTCCATCTTCTCTAAGGTTCACCTTCTCTTTCAGATGGGTCCCTGGTGGTCAATACCAGCATTTTAGTCAGGTCTGAAAGAGATCTCTGCACCAAGCTGGACAGGGGTTTCTTCCAATGATTCAGTGATTCCTCAAGATTTGATAAGAACATTAAAGAAGATTATGATTCAGTGATTAAGTGAAGCAAAAAGACATTCAACAGATTTTACTTAATTCTGCTTCGACAGAAATAACCAAAAGGTAGGATAATCCAGTTTACAAAATGCGTCTTGCTCTGAGGACGCGAAGATCTGGTCCCATGCACCTCAAGGTCTGCCCTTTTGGGGTATGTATGTGATGCACACCCCTACGCTTGCATGAAGATGTACTTATGTGAGTGGTGGTGGTGGCCAGGAGAAATGTTACGAGTGTGCTGCAATGGCCCAGGAGTTGGATGTAGTGTCTTTGCATAACTTCCAACAAAGGGATGGGCTTCCAATAAACAGTATCTGTGCTGTGCAACCCTGTTCCCAGCCATAATGGACTGTTTTAAGGAAATGCTTCTTGCCCAAGTAAATCAGACTCCTTTACTTGAGAATTTGAATCTTAGAAATGAGACAAAAAGCCTGGGGATCCTTTGAGCTGATTCAAAAATGTCAGAGCTTTAGAGAGATGCTGTTGGGTCCCCGAGGCTGTCTTGCTTTCTGCCTTCTGGAGGCTCGATTGTTCATTTCTTCCTGAGCTTCAATTAGAAGCACAGTGTCCTTCCTAAGAACTTAAATAATTAATTAATTTTAGTTGGTGAGCATTAGAAAGCCCTGTACAAATCTATGGTGTATAAGAATAGACAAATAGGGCCGGGTGCGGTGGCTCACGCCTGTAATCCTAGCTCTCTCGGAGGCCAAGG
>NW_012134969.1:8225519-8273585 GCF_000956105.1 Propithecus coquereli | reverse complement strand
TCAAGACAGCAGAGGTCTGGCACAAGAATAGACATGTAGATAAATGTAGTAGAATTGAGAGTCCAGAAATAAATTCTCACATTTATGTTCAATTGCTTTTAGTCAAGATTCCAGAACAAGTCAGAGGGGAAAGAATTGTCTTTTCAACAAATGATGTTAGGACACGTGCACTACCAAGTGTCATGACTTATTATAAATCTCTGGCAATCAAAAAAAAAAAAAAAAAAAAAAAAAGAATAGACAAATAGTTCAATGGAATAGAATGGAGAGTCCAGAAATAAATTCTCACATTTTCAGTCAATTGATTTTCAGTAAGGATGCCAAGAAAATTCAATGGGAGAAAGGAACAGTCTCTCCAACAAATGGTTCTGAGATAGCTATGTATCTACATGCAAAAGAATGAAGTTGCAAGCCTACTTCACACCATATAGAAAAATTAATTCAAAGTTGATCAAAACATAAATGTAAGAGCCAAAATTATGAAACTCAGAAATAAACCTAGGCATAAATCTCTGTGGTCTTGGATTAGGCAGAAGTTTCTTTCTTTTTTTTTTTTTTTGAGATGGAGTCTCACTCTTTTGCCCGGGCTGGAGTGCCGTGGCGTCATCCTAGCTCACAGCAGCCTCAGACTCCTGGGCTCAAGCGATCCTCCTGCCTCAGCCTCCCGAGTAGCTGGGACTACAGGCATGCGCCACCATGCCCGGCTAATTTTTTCTATATATTTTTTTAGTTGTCCAATTAATTTCTTTCTATTTTTAGTAGAGATGGGGTCTCGCTCTTGCTCAGGCTGGTTTTGAACTCCTGAGCTCAAACAATCCTCCCGCCTCGACCTCCCAGAGAGCTAGGATTACAGGCGTGAGCCACCGCGCCCGGCCCAGGCAGAAGTTTCTTAACTAGAACACCAAAAGCACAAGCATCTAAAGAAAAATAGATACATTGGACCTCATCAAAATTAAAAACGTTTGTGCTTCAAAGGACACCATCAAGAAAGTAAAAAGACAACTTACAAAATAGGAGAAAGATTTTGCAAATCATATATCTTATAAGCCAAGGGACATGAATATATTAAAAAATCTTACAACTCAATAATAAAAAGATAAGTAATCCAATTAAAATGGGCAGATTTGAACAGACATTCCCCCAAAGAAGATGTACAAATGGCCAATAAGCACATAAAAAGATATTAAACATTATTAGTCAACAGGAAAATACAAATCAAATCAACAGTGAGATCCCACTGTACACCAACTAAGATGAAATAATCAAAAATACACTGACAAATGTTGGCAAGGATGTGTAGAAATCAGAACCTTCATATACTGCTGGCAGGAATGTACAACGGTGCAGTCAATTTGGAAAATAGCCTAGCAGTTCCTCAAGAGGTTAAACACAAGAGTTACCACATGTCCCTTAAATTCTTCTCCCAGGTATATGCCCAAGAGAAATGAAACATATGTGCATACAGAAAATTGTACATGACTATTCATAGTGGCATGATTCATGATAGCCAAAATGTAGAAACGACACAAATGCCCATCAACTGAAGAATGGTTAAATAAAATGTGCTATATCCACATGATAAATATTATGTCAATAAAAAGAAATTAAGTACTGATGACATGCTACAACATAGATGAACCTCAAAACTATTATGCTAAGTGAAAGAAGCCAGTCAGAAACGACTACATATTATATGATTCCATTTGTATCCAATGTCCAAAATAGGCAAATCTATAGAGACAGAAAGTAGATTAATGGGATTAATGGTTGCCTAGGACTGGGGGGATGGGAGCGAGGAATGTGTTGGGAGACACTGGGTAGTGACTGCTAATGCATTTCTTTTTGGAGGAATGACAATGGTCTAAAATTGATTGTGGCAATGTTTGCACATATCTTGAATATACAAAAAAACATTGACTGGTTTACATGGGTGAATTTTATGAAGTATGAATTATATATCTCAATAAAGCTATTATTTAAAAATATCTGTAGAGAAGTAGATACCAAAACATCTTTATGAACTCCTCAGCAAGTCTGGGGGTTCAGCAGGGACTCCGCTGGGGTTCAAGGAGCAGGCTCACATGTTGGGCGACTTGGGATGCACGACCATGTATTGCAGTCCTGTGAAGCACCTCCAGGATTGTTTCCACGGCGTTTTTGGTCCAGCTGTGTTTGTCCTCTCATCCCAGGGCCCTAGATCTCCAGGGAATAGAAAGATTCTGGCTCTGAACCTGGGACCCAGGTGCTAGGAGAATTCCCGGGTTCAGCATCTGGTGAAGTTCATTTGGCCTTTGACCTCAGCAGCTGGAGCCTAATATTCTTTATGCAGAAAATAAATCAGTGCACTCTAGCTTTGATATGATGATCAGGGCAGAGCAACATCACCATCTGAGGCCAGCGCTGTCTGCCATCAATCAGAATAATTTGGAATACAGAAGGTAGACCTCTGTCGGGCCTATACTGTCAGTTTAATGAACGGGAAAAAGAAAAGTCATGTTTTCAGACCTGATGTTAAGTAGTCTGAAAACACAGTCATGCCATTCAGACCATGTAATTCTCCATTAATATTCTAAAGGAGAGATCTTCAGAATGGAATGTGCTCACCCCAAAGGGGCCACAGACAATCTACTGGGGTGTGAGATCCTATTAACATTAGAATTTTGGTGTATTCTTCATTTCATCTTTTTAAGTTTATATTTTTATTTCCGTCTTTTAATATATATAATATTTTAGGAGAATTGTACAGGAGAATTGTACAATGTACAGAATTGTACATTGCTTGTAAATAGATAAATTAATGTAAATAAAGGTACTCAAAAACTTTTTATTTGTAGTTTTATGCAATTTCAAAAGAGTTCAGGAGACCGCTGCTCTGAAGGATGTTTTGACTTACTGCCAGATGGAGGGGAGAAGATTGATTTAAATGATACCTTGATTTACTTTGAGACCTAGCCCAAAATGAAAAACTAGCTCAGAATACCTCTTCCCAAAATTTATTTTTTAATGTGAATTCAACTTAACAGAGGCCAAATCTCTAGAGTTCAGTTTCTCCCCACAATAGATGGGAGTAAACCCCATGTGGCCAGCCCTACTTGGGTTCCTAAGCGCCTTATACCTCTTTTCCACTAATGGGGCAATTAGACTTCAGTCTATAGGTTCAACCCTGCCCTAGCCTGAAGGATCTACTCTGACTTTACATTGGTGGATTTAATGTGCTCTGTTTGGCCAAAGTATTAACTAGCTCGTATTGCTATCTAACTTTAAGTCACTTCCTCAACTCTGAGAACTGGGCTTGTGTATTGATCCTGAGACGTATTCCCAATTAACACCCTGGTTCTAGTAAATGAATCCTATTTTCTTCCCTGTGTCTAAGTCTGGATACAAAAAACAAACCCACTACTCAGCCCCACAAGGATAAGGGACTACCTAGTTCTCATCAATCTCCAGGCATAAGATCAGGGCCTGGGTACTTGCTGACAGAGTTTTCAGTGTTTTGGGTTCTTGAAATGTTTACATGTAGATGACAAAATGAAGCTATGCGTAATTACCCAAAGTACCCTCATAACTGATTATTAACATCATTATTACTAACCAGAAGGAATATTCATGATCAGCATTTAAACGTCTTCTTTAATGAACAAAGCTCATTCTTCTAAGAACACAAAGCTATTGCATAGCAGCAATTCCCTTTAAATGTAAAGCAAAATCGATGAAACTTTTGAGTGTATCCAAAACTCCAAGCTGCTAAGACCACCTTGGAGAGCCGGGCACTGCTTAGAATGGTGAGAAATTCGGCTGTGGTCACGCAGACTCCCTGAACTTTTGACACCTGCAGATTTGAAGGCCTCTCTCCTTTTCTATGTCCCATTCCTCCAGGTGGATCCTCAAAAGCTACCTCTATGAATTAATTAGCTCCAATTCCCCTTGCCAATGTTATTCTCTGATTCTTAACTATTTTTGCTTTCTTATGGCCTCTAAATTAAAAAAAAAAAAAAAACTTATCTGTAAGAAATACATTCCAGAGTTACCATAACACGTTCTGAAGGGAATTTAGATTTGTCTTACTTGCATGTCCTGGCTCTTGTTTAACCCCTTCATCGCCCTGAGCACAGGACTCTTCACCAGATTCATGGCTGACTAAGAGAACTGGATCTCATTCTAGTCCAGGTGGAGTCCTGTTGGCGGGGACCCGTTCCACCCCATCTCATCACTTCTGTCAGAGGCAGACTTGATCACTGGTTACCTAGCAACCAAATAGCTCCTGGAGGTGTGTCCAGGAGTTTCAACATCCTGTAGAGTTACTTCATCTGTCAGTTGTCTCATATCTTAAATTGTTGTAATTATCTACCTCACAGGATGATTGCTGGAGTAGAATCAGTGTTACAATGACTATAAATAGTCTTACTTCCCAGGTGTCATAACAGCTAGTGCTACACTTGTCAGGTTCTTCAAAGTGTTCATAGAATATTTCATATGAATATTTATTCATAATAATAGAATGAAATTTCTACTTGGTGTCTAACTTAAATACTTCTTCAGTAGCCCATCACCCTTACTAGCTAGGTGTGTTCACCATCACTGACACCAGGCTTTGCAGTCGATAGAAAGCAACTGTGGCTTTCTCCAAAGTTTGCCTTGTAATAAGTAACATTCAGATCAGAAAGAGACCATTTAAAAGACATAATGTTTTATATTTTATTATTGGCACTCCACCTTTCAGAGCATAAAACTTATTAAATTGCTTTCGATGAGCAGTAAAACTAACAGGAAAGTTAGTGGAAAGATTGGAGCTTCTGAAAAAAGAAACTAAAATAGAAGAAAAAAAAGCAAAACCAACAATGTCAGGTGGAAAAATGTCGGAGCTGAATTACCTGGAGGTTTGCCTTCTAGCTGTATAAACGTGGGAATGTTGTATGATCGTTCCAAGTCTCATTTCCTTCTCTGTAAGATAGATATAGGTGTCAGGGGAAGGTTAATCTGCTGTAGCAAAGAGTCCTTAAAATATGTAAATAAGAATATTCTAAGAAATAAAATCTTTAAATAAGACTATATCATCTTTAAATAAGAATATAGAAGCTTATTTCTATCACATATAATAATGCCTAGGTGAGTATTCAGCTTGGCCGGGCAGCTCTGATCTAGTATCTTGTTAAATTCCACACACAATCTCATGAGTGTGTCTGTAAAATTCATTCTTCATTTTTCTGGGGCATGTGGCTGCCCATCTATGCTGTGTTTTCTACTTCGTGACATAAAGTGGCAAAGAACTTCTCAAACACAATCTCAAAAACGTAAACTATATAATGCAAAATTTGACAAACGTGATTACATAAAAATTAAAAATTTTTGCAACTGTGCCATAAACAGGCCGGATGATATGGAGAGACTATGGGCAGATGTTTCCACAGGCCCAGCTGAACCTGCAGTCTGAGCAGCTACCGGCCATCCCCTCCCAGATGTGGACATGTGTGTGAAGAAGCCATTCTGAGGTGGCTCTTCCCGCTCCAGCCACTTAGCTGATACCACAGGGATCATTACTAATCAACCAGCCGATCCCATCCTCCATCCCTGACCCACAAATTATAAGAAAAACAAAATGATTACTTCAAGTCCTAAGTTTTGGAATAGAGTTTAAGAAAATGTCTGACCTGAAAACACAGACATGAGACTCACAGGCATGTAAGTGGTGATCAAAAAGCCCTGGAAATAAAGACTAGCCTTCAAGGATGGAGAGTAACCTGAACAAAACTGAGATATAATTACACTTTTGATTCGAAACTGGACATTTCGTATTTAATGACCTAATAGTTTAAATATACGTTATCCCTTGCGAATAGTGCTACTATGAATGCAACTTAGTTAACAAGAAAGAAAAAAATAAATTTGTGATATTAAAAACTTTAAATATTGATATACATGATATTCATTGAGAGCATGCATACAAGTGTTTCATGTGGAGAAATTACTATATTTTGATTATAATTTTTTGTTTGGGTACAACAGCGGAACAGCAAAAAGTTATAAATGTAATACTGATTTTCTATATTAATTGCCTAAATCCACATTTTCAATAAGCCTGTACAGGTTTTGTAATTTTTAATTTTTTTCTGTTTTTCCCCCAATTATATTAACCGCAATGAAATTTTATGTTTATTGACTCTAATAATAAAAAACATAGCTTATTTATTTTATGTATTTTTATATTCATTTTCCCAGTAATTCATGTTTAGTTATTTTATAAAAGTGTTGGTCCTCGACAGATTAGAAATTTGGAAAACTGGTTCTTCACCATGAATAGTTTGAGAAGCACTGCCTGTAGATCATGCTTTTCATACTATGTGTGCACATAAACTATTGAGGATCTTGTTGAAAATCAGATTCTGATTCAGTAGGTCTGGGGGCGGTGGTTTGAGATTCTGCATTTCTAACAAGCTCCCAGGTGATAGGAATGTTGCTGGTAGGGGCCCACCCTTGGAATAGCAAGGCTGTAAAGGAGTGGGAATTGATGATTCCAGAAAAGCCTCAAAATGCTGTATGAAAGGGACAGAATCAGCCAACGCAACAGAAAGCCCCTAGGTGAAGCAGATGTGTGGGGTGCTAGTCATCCCCTAAATTTTGACAGAATTATCTCACCCTGGCATCCCCCGAAGTAGGAATGACAGTTTAGAAGTAATTTTCACTGTTGTGTTAATCCAAGGAGCCAGTGCTGTGGAAGTCGCAGGTATACTTACCAAGCGTTGCCTGTACAACCAGCTTCATGGGACCGCAGGGGCTCCTTTTCTCCCTTTCTCCCACCCAAGCTCAGCTTTGTACTGGATAGCTGGTTTCCTCCACCCCCCAGTTGTGTGTGTTGGGGAGGGTATAATGGGGTGTATGGTTATAATATCCCCTGGGTCTCAAGGACCCCAGATGCTCTAAGTGCCCCGCAGTGGAGGGTCTGGTGTTCTGAGACAAGTCTACACACAGCTGGCCATGCAGTCTAGGTGTTGCTGATAAGGCCACTTCCTCACACTTGTCCTATAAGAACGCAGGCACAGAGGGGAAAAGTCCCTCTATTAAAAAGAAACCATGGCCCTGCATACCTCTCCAGGTGTGGTCCTCATCCAGAGACAATGGAGAGACTGATGGGCACGTTTACCTCTGTCTCACTGCCCTGTAAGTAAAGGCTGTTCCTGAACTCACATCATGCAACACTGCAGAATTTGTCCCAACGTGCCATGTGTGACTCACGGAAGCCTGGAAGGAACCCTATTTACATGTCGTTGTTTCAAAAAATCAGATAGAACTACATTTAGCTCAGATAAATCTGTACAAGCAATTACTTAATACATTATCTTGTAATTATATATTTGACATATGTTATTTGGCAACAGAATAAAATTATAACATAACAAAGACAATGGCCTGAAAAAGGGTAAAAATGTTTTATGTCTCTTCAAAACCCCCTCACCCTTTTTGAGAACTAAAACCTGCATTCCTGCTCAGCCCAGTGGTCAGGAGGGGCAGAAGAGTGTCCTTTGTTCTTTGTCCCATAGGAGATGGCTCAAGGGAATTGTCTAGGTGGAGGTCACTAAATTACCTTAGCAGAAGATGGGATGAATCTGGGTGGAGGTCATAAGATTGTTTTAGCCAAAGATTAGATTAAGGTATTAATCGGAACCTTTAAAAGCTCTGTACTTCTGCTTAGAGAGAGGACATTGGTACTTTGAGGCAGCAGTCTGCCAGCCTCCTCATTTGCTGGCAAATTAATAAACTCCTTTCTCCTTGTCCTCAAACTACTTGTGCTCTTTATTCTTATGCGACCTCCAGGACAAGCACTGAACTTTCAATAACAATAATAGAAGGGAAAAAAATGAGCATCATCAAGCTAGTTCAACTCACTTAAAGAAACATTCATTGAGATGTTGTTTATTTGTGTTGTATTTTCATTGGATTTTTGTCTCCCACTTTTATCCTGGAGGCGGCTGGCTGGTTCTTTGTGTTCTTTTGGTTCAAGGCCCAAAGCAGAGCTTTATTGGTGATAACTTCACCACCATCATCACCCTCCTGGCATTTGCTCTAAAAAGTCTAAAGGGGATTATGCTCTATTTTCCTAGAAAGGAAAGAGAGGAGTGAGAGCCTTTAAGGTGGAAAGTTGTGGAAACTGGTAACAGAGTAGGAAGAAGGCTTTTCTCAAGTCTGAAACACGGACAGGGAAAATATTGGTGACCTGAGCCCCCTCCCTTGCAGCATCTCTAAGAGGTGACTGGGCCTTAGAAGGGAATGTCTGGATGAAACCCCAAGAGTGGGTGGACACTCTACACTGGTGCTCTTTGCTCCTGACCAGGACCCTATGCTCAAGTTTGGTAAAGAATAACCAGAGTGACCCACCTTCAAGGGACTTGGATAAAGGGCCTCGTACCAGCATAGTGTATGGGCTAAAGATTGAGGGCCCTTTATGGAATGTTCCTGGGGGAGGGAGGACAATTTCAACAAGACTAAGACTAAATTTTCTGCCTCCCAGATGGGCCCAGGGCCAGAGTTAACTTAGCTTTAGAAAAATAAAAGTATCGAATATACCCAAGTTTGCTGAGTAAACTTCACACCTACTGCATCATCATCCTAATACAGATTGACCAAACTAAGCTTTGAGGTGAGCAATGCAGTGATTTCTCCAAGGTCATGTGATGACTTATGGGCAGAGTCCACTGGTTTTTTTCTATCACATGCTACCTCCCTTATTGCATTTGCTCAGATTAGTAGGCTAAGAGAAAAATGATCCAATCCTAAAGCCATTTAATAATAATTATAACAACAACAATGACAATGCTATCATGCCAGCAGAATTATAGATATAATTTAACATTTATACTTATTTTATTCCCATAAAACCCTATGATAAAGATACTATTATTATCTCCATATCACAGAAATTTAACTGTGTGGCCCAAGGCTGCACATCTAGGAAAAGCTGAACTGGGGTTTCAGCCAGGCAGTGTGATTCCAGAGCCCACACACCCACCTAACCGCCACACTCCTGGGGCACTTACCGGCAAAACTGGGCTTCAAGAAAGGAGGGTAAAAGCTGTGCCATCTGTTTTCTATTCAACCAATCTGATTTATTTTAGGCTTTATGCATTGCGAGTGTGTTAATATGAAATTCTGTGTTACTCGTCTATTTCAATTAGGGGAAAAGTTGAGCCTTATATCAATGGTGTCCTTTATTCTTAATGTGAAATTCTTTAGCTTACCAGTGAACTGTGCCCAGACCCCAGGTCTGCTTTTTCCCTCTAGACCTCCAGCAAGTTTTCAAGCAGAGCAGGGAATTAGGCATTGTGAACCTCCAAGAGAGCTCACATTTGAGGCACTTTGAAAATGAAACCATATTATTTTATTGTGAGTAGATTTGGCAAATGCTCTCAAAGTCAATATATTCCTTGTCTGGTTTCCAACAGTGATGCTTTGAACTGATGGTCACCTACATGCCTCGAGTCTGCATTTGAGTAAGGCACAGAATTCCATTTGAACAAACTGGCTTTGTTTTCTCCTTCTTGCAGAAGTCTAATTCCTCACAACCACATCACTGAGCAATTTCACATGGTAGTAATTAAGATCACATTTTCCATACTAGATTTTCTTCTGGTCTCTGATAAACTGCATGAATGGAGTATTCAGGTTCTAAACACCCTGGACATACACTCTTTATACTCTTGACCTCTCACTTTGCTACTCTCGTAGGTAAAGAAGGGAAAGAAAGTACTGTGTCTTCACTCTGTTGGTCTTGCCTGTCTGGGATACTTTGATGACGGAATGTGTTCTTCATGGTGAGGGAGAGAGTCAAGATTCCTGCTCAACAAACAAGAACTAAGGGCTATTTCATGAACAGGTGTTATGGTCTGAATGTGTCCCCCCGAAATCCATATGTTAAAATCCTAACCCCTAGGGTGATGGCTTAAGAGATGGAGCTGTTGGGATGTGATTAGGTCATGGGAGTGGAGCCCTCATGAATGGGATCAGTGCCCTTATAAAAGAGGCCCCAGAGAGTTTGTTCACCCCTTTTCCCACATGAAGATTCAGAGAGAAGCCACCCTCAAGGAACCAGGAAATGGACCCTCACTGGACACCAAATGTGCTGGTGCCTCGATCTTGGATTCCCAGCTTCCGGAACTGTGAGAAAGAAAGTTCTACTGTTAATAAGCCACACAGTATTTTGTTATAGCAGCAAAAACAACCTAAGACACTGGGAGCTAAAGCGTATCTTTTGAAAGGAATGAGCTGCCCCAGAAGAAGCAAGGCCTTCTGATCACCAAGTTCTAAACTGGCTGTCCCGGACCCACAGGGAAGAAAAGTGGGCACATTTGCTCTGCCAGGGCTCTCCTTCTCCCCACTGTGCAGTTGTTGGCATCAGAAACAGCCACTTCAAAAGAACTTTGACGTACCCATACAATGGAATATTATTCAGCCATAAAAAGGAAGAAAATTCTGACACACGTTACAACATACATCATGTTGAAGACATCATGCTAAATGAAATAAGCTAGACACAAAAGGACAGCTGTTTTACAACTCCACTTACATAAGGTACCTACCTAGAGGAGTCAAATTCATAGAGACAAGTAGAATGGTGGTGGCCAGGGGCTGGGGCAGGGGGAGGTAGAGTTACTACTTAATAGGCACAGAGTTTTGCTTTGGGATGATGAGAAAGCTCTGGAGATGGCTGGGGTGATGGATGCACAACAGTGTGATTGTACTTAATGCCACTGAGTTGTACACTTACAATGGTTTAAATGGTAAATTTTATGTTATGTATATTTTACCACAATTTTAAAAAATAACTTTTCACTGAGATTGAAATGGTCACAGTGTCAATTCAGTCATCAGCACACTGAGATCCAGGACGTGAAGTGACTTATCAAATATCTCACGGCCAAGGCCCAGCCGGGACTCGCATGTAAGCTCTTCCGGCCTCCCAGACCATTGCTTTTCCCACAATAGCTTTAACAAACCCAGTGCCTCAAGGGAGACACACAAATTATAGGGAGGCTTATGGCCATTCCCTGGTGCTCCTTTTTGTTTGTTCGTTTGCTTGTCTGCCTGGCCCCCTCACTCCTAAAATTAGCTCCTTGAGAGCAAGAGCTGTGTCTTTTTATCTTTGTATTTCAACACCTAGCAACTTGCCTAGCACATGATAAAACCTGAAGAAATATTCGTTAAATGAATGAGTAAATAAATGAACAAACCACCTATTAGCAGATATGGGCTAGTCAGCCTTGAACACAAGTATCAAGAAGAGGATGATCTGGAATCTTCTTTGTTTGATTCATCAGTCCTTGAATCTAATCGCAAGAAGTAATACTTAGTGTATTATTTTATTTTGTTTTTTTAAATCCAGATTTGGAGTTTGGAAAAGAAATCAATACTTACATTCACGCAAAATAATATGAAGATATACTTCTCATTTTATTAGAGAACAAAGACAAACATTAAACAATAAGAACTTGTTCCCTTTCATCTAGTTCCTCTTCATTTTGTACTTTGCAACGCCCACGTGCTGTTTTCTTAAGCCAGAAAGGTGAAGTCTGGCGCCCTCTCGTGGGGCTTTCCATTTTTAAAAGAAAAATGCAATGAGAATTTTGTTGTCTTGAAAATCATGTTCGGTAAACAGCATCTTGCCTCTCTCTGGAGGAATATTGCTTCCTTGAGACTCATTGCTTCTAATGCTAGCCTTGTTTCTTAACAATTTCAAATCAGAATTTTCTACCTGCCAAATAAGTAGTCAGGCTGGTTGTAATTTCTCTGTCAGATGCTGAGGAACACACTTGGTCATCCTATGGAGTTGCTCTAAAGAAAGAGAATTAACATAAATGAGATCGGGAATTAAAACCCTTTTATAATCCCACAGCCACGGCAGGTCCAGTCCACATGTCATGTAAGGACCTTCATGACCCAGCCCATGTGTTTCCCTCCAGTTTTTTCTCTCTCACACCCTCCCCATCCTCACATCCTCTTGACACCCAAAGACCAATTGCTCATCTTTCAAGACTATTTAAGCATTATTTCCTTGACAAAACATTTCCTGCATTTAAAAAAAAATGTCTATTTCTTCCTTGGTTGCTTCTGCCTCCTCCCAGGCTTGTATGATGTCTGACGAGTCTTATTGCACTTAGCTATTGTATTTATCTAAATCTTTCATTAATTGTTGTGCTCCTTGAGCACAGAGTTTCTGTCTTGAGGAAGTGACGATTCATTCCCATTTACCCCGTGCTTAGTACAGAGGTACAATAAGTTTGACTGCATTACTGTAAATTGAAGAGCAAGGCAGAAAATCACAGTGGAAACAAAGAACAGTCAAAAACTAGTAGTTGTCTCCAAGGACCCCAAGATTCTCCTCCCCTTTTCCCTCAGTGATCTGCTATTTGGTACAGAGACTATTAAGGCAGCATCGCTTCCAAGAAGCCTGTAGATCTCCTCAACCCCTAGGAGATGAAAAAGTACATTTTCCACAGTCCCTCTATGGACTTCGGGAAGCTTAAAGTCAAACTTAGCCCTTAATGTAATTGAAAGTTAAAGAGAGCTACAAGCACTGCTTTAGTCCTCTACTATAAAAATGTGAGGACTACAGGACTCGATGTACTGATAAAGAAGATGAGCTCAGAGAGGTGATGCTTTCCCCAAGTCACGCAACTCAAAAAAGACAGAGCCAGGACTGGAATGTGGGCTCTGACTCCAATTCCGTGCTCCGTTCATGACGTGGCGCGGTAGTTTCTCTGGTCAGGGAGCTCTACTCCTGAACTGGACATCTGGGGGCTCTGGGTACACACATTCACAAAATATTTCAGCAAATGTTAAAAAATTATTTAGATTACTACAGGCAACCCTCACTAACCATGCATCCCCACCTCTAGTGCCCAGCTAAGATTAATTTAAACAAAAACGCCCCACAATCCCATGAAAACAAATGAACAAAACCACTAACCACCCTCTCATGGGCGCAGTAGAGTATCAGGAATATATATTATGGAGGAATCTGGAGTTACCGGGCAGCATTTGAATCCATGCTTGGCCATTCACCAGTTATATGGTCCTAGGCAATTGACTCCTCTCTGGTTTAATTTCATCATATATAAAATAGATAAAAAATTGTGCGTGTTGAGAGAATTCAGTGAGTTCACGTGCACACAGAGCCTACCATATGGTCAGTTAGGTTTAGTTATTATTTTTGAAGAATCATTTCAGTTATCTGGATTGAATTGTCTACATTGCACAATATGTTATTTTTCTTTATATTAGCTACAGTCTTTGATGGGTGATTACTTTGAAATAAAGTTTATCTCACCTACTCCTATACATATCAGCAGGACCTTCGTCCTCCTCTCTGTCTGATTCAAAGTTCAGAAACACTTTCTCTTCCATCACTCCAGGTAAGCCCTTCTGTACTGTTCCATGTGTTCCGTTTCTGGGGCCCAAGGTAAGCAACTTCTAAGTAACTGACTAAGACTTTTGTCAGTACAGAAAAAGGAAACCCTGCCTATTTGCTTCTTAGAAGCAGCTGTTCTCTGAACATACCCATCCCAAAGGAAGCGGGTCTAAGGGGCATTGACTGCCTTTGATTACTTGTATCTCCCCGTAAATAGCTTTGTCTCTCTGGCCTCTCATCTTTCTCACTACCAACTCATAATACAAATATCCCTCGAAGGATTAGGAAGCTAATAGTGCTCTATGGTCAACTGGCTTCTGTATCCAAAAAGAGCCAATAGGAATCACAGCATCCTGAGCTCAGGTCAATAAATATGAAATGTCTGATTTTGAATCAAAAGTTTAGTTTATTATATCTCAAACAAGAAGCCGTACAATTAATCAAAGTATGTGCCTAAACTATCAACACAATTTTGCCATCTTAGTGGTAGCGTGTTTATGCCAGCCGTGAAGAAGCCTGGAGAGCCAGTGGTGATGAAATCGCAAAGGTGTTTTCCACAGCTTGTTGAGAACGGAATATTTTTCCTTGCAAGAAGTGGTCCAAAGCCTGGAAGAAGTGATAATCAGTTGGTGCAAGGTCTGGTGAATAGAGTGGATGACAGAGAGTTTCCAAGTCCAGCTTCTGTAGCTTGAGCAGCATTGTTTGTGCGATATGTGGTTGAGTATTGTCTTGCAAGAGGATAGACCTGTCTCTATTGACCAATCTTGGCTGTTTAATCACAAGCATCCTCATCATATCATCTAGTTGGTTGCAGTAGGCATCCACTGTAATTGATGGACCAGGTTTCACGAAGGTATAGCAGTTAATGCCATTGCTTGACCACCAAACAGACACCATTAGCTTTTTTTGATGAATATTCAGTTTTGGCACTTCCTCTTTATCCAACCATTGTGCTGAATGCTTGTGATTGTCAAAAAGAATCTATTTTTCATCACATGTAACGATATGATATGGAGATGGTTTGCCTTTATGTCGTGACAGCAAAGAAAGGCAAGCGTCGAGATGATTTCTCTTCTGATGCTCGTTTAATTCATGTGGAACCCGTCTATCCAGCTTTTTACCTTGTTCATTTGTTTTAAATGGTCCAATATTGTTAGAATAGTAACGTCAAACCTTGCAGCTAACTCGTGTAGGGGGAGATGGATTCACTTCCACTACAACTTTGAGCTCATCATTATCCACCTTGGCCTCAGGTTGCCCACATGGCTCATTTTTAAGATTAAAATCACCAGAATGGAGCTTCTCTAACCACTGATGTACTGTGCATTCATTAGCCACATCCTTCCCAAACATTTTGTTGATATTTCGAGCTGTCCGCACAGCATTGGTTCCACAACAGAACTCATATTCAAAAATAACATGAATTTTTGACTTCTCCATGGTTTTACAAAAATTGCTCTAAAAAAAATGTGAAAGATAATCACAAGCCAAACCATGTGTTTGAAAGACTGAGGATGTACCTTCCCAATAAAAATAAAACAAGAATGTCAAAGTGAAAAGTCAGAGATATCAGCTGTCAAACTTAGCACTTTAGGAAATCGGACATTTCATACTTAACAACCTAAATACTTTTCGCTGTTGCATGCAGTGGCATTTCTCCTTTATCTTAATGTACACATTCAATTCCTAATCAGGTGGGATTTGCCTGGCTATTAGGCAACAGTCCCATCAGACCGTGTTTGTTTTCTTCCCAGAAACTGAAAGGAATGCTTCTACAGCGAGGGATTAAATCCTTATCTAGAGGCAGTCAACGGACAAATTTGTAGTGAGATTTTTGAACTATGGTTCTAAGGAGCACTAAACCTTTGATGCCATTTTAAGGAGAAACTCAGCTGAAAGCTTCCTGGAAAAGGACTAATTAGATATTAAGTTTGACAGTACCAAATTTGTTGATTACTGATGACAACCTTGAATTTAGCAAAACCGAGGAATCTCAGATCAGGCACTTGTCAATACCTAAGCGTGTGACTCCTACAAGCATTAATGATCGTGACTCAGGGTGTTTGGACAGAAACACCCTGGTGTTTCCTGGCTTTGCACTTCAGAGTCCTGGTAAGACTACAGATCCACAATCTGGGTGATTTCTTTTCTTCTCTTTAAGAAATTTAAACCACATGTAGTGACATTAAATAAACATGTGTCATAACATATTTGGGTAACTATTAGGCAAACTAAAAATAACTTGGCAACAAATCTCATAAAAGTTACTCAATCATTGTCTAGTAAGGCAAGGCGGCTTTCTGAAAGCACAGCAACCGCCATTTCTTCATGCTCTTGGCGTGAGCGGCTGCAGGATTGAGGAGCACTGTCAACAAGTTGCTCTTCTTTCCTGAGCAGGGTGGAGATGGAGGTCTGGGGTCAAGCCAGAGATGTCTGTCTACACTGCAGCTAAGGAGGCTAGAGCCCAGCCACACCACCCTCTGCACCAGACTTGTTCCAATGATGGGTGAAAAGCCAAACTGCTCACGTGGGACACTGGGCGTCAACTCATTACCTCTCCGCAGCTTTGAGCGGGGCACATTGGAAGACTATTGTGTAAACTGGCAGCTAATTCTTAGAATCTTCTGATTTTCTTAATGTTATTCTATTGGGGTAGTCATTTCTGAAAAATACCAAATATTCCCGAACATGCTGACATCCCCTTTCTGGTGTCAAAGGAGCTAGGAAATTGCAAAACTATTCTTTGAGACATTTGGATTTACAGATTGATTACAAGTTTCTCTTCTTTTTTGTAATTCTTGTGATTGCTCATGATGATAATAGACAGGTCTATCTGCTTAAAATCCACAGATGGAGCTCTAATCTCATTTCTATAGCTAATGAGGTAACCTCTTTCTGCTTGTGGGCCACGGCAGGGAGAGACTCAGGAGAATTGAGTCTTGGAAGCCAGGAAAGAGAAACCTTTCAAAGAGGAGGAAATTGCTGGTTTTCCCAAACACTGTAGTTAAGTCAAGTAAATGTAGGACTTAAACATGTGTATGGGATTTTTTTAAAAACAGCTTTATTGCAGTATAGTTGACATATAATAAGATATTTAAATAGCTATGTTTAAAGTGTACAGTTTGATGAGTTTTTTGCACATCTATACAGACTAAAACCATCACCATATCAACATAATAATGACCTCCATCACCCCAAAGTTTCCTCCTTCTCCTTTCTAACCCCTCCTTCCCACCTCTGCCTAACCCTCCTTCCTAGACAATAACTGATCTGCTTTCTGTCACTATCGGTTAGTTTGCATTTTCCAGATTTTTATGTAAGTGGAATCATACAGTATGCACTCTTTTTTGTCTGGCTTCTTTCACTTTCACTTAGCCTAACGATTTTGAGATTGATTAGCTCGTTCATTGTTTTTTGTTTTGTTTTGTGTTTTGTAAACAGTATTCCACTGAATGGTTATAACACAGTTTGTTTACCCATTCACCTGTTGATGGACGTTCGGGTTGTTTCCAGTTTTTGGCTATTACAAATAAAGTTGTTTTGAACATTTGTGTTTATGTCTTTGTATGAATATTTGTGCAACAGACTGAATGCTTCTGTCCCGCACTCCGAATTCATATATCTCAATCCTAACCTCCGAGGTAACGGTATTCAGGAGGTAATTAGATCAAGAGAGTGGAGCCCTCATGAATGGGATTAGTGCCCTTGTTAAAGGGACCCCAGAGAGTTTCTTGCTCTCCTTCCACCATGTGAAGACACAATAAAAAGGCAGCCGTCTATGAACCAGAAAGCAGGCTCTCACCAGGCAATGAATTTTCTGGAGCCTGATCTTAGACTTGCAAGTCTCCAGAGCTGTGAGAAATAAATGCTTGTTGTTTAAGCCACCCAGTCTATGCTGCTTGGTTGTAGCAGCCCAAACTGACTGAGGCAATATGTTATCTTTTCTCTTGGGTAAATACGTAGGAGCAAAATGGCTGGATCATAGGGTACGTGTGTGTTCAACTTTTAAAGAAGCTGCCAAATGTTTTTCAAAGTGGTTGTGTCATTTGACATTCCCACCCGCTGTTGGAGAGTTTCGGTTCTTCCACATTTTCATCAGCACTTGGTGTGGGCAGTCTTTCTAATTTTAGCCATTCTACTAGGTGTTCTCCACGCAAGCTGACAATCAGGATGTTCTGATAATCTTCAGAAAACATCTCCCTTGCAGAAGTGGAGACAGAAGCCAGACTGCGGTGGGCAGAGGGGCAGGAGTTAAGCAACGGAGACAGTGTCTGTTCTCACAGACCTTGGGCTATAAGAGAATGCTCCAAATTCATGTAAAGGTCAAGGTCACATGTTCAAAATAGGGCCACTCTGTACCAAAATTAGATTATTTTGAAGTTCATTATTTTCCCAGTTCACAGTGTGGGCAGTTAGGTGGCCCTTGACAAAACAAAAATTTATTTTGAATTTTACCAAATCACAAGGCAATGTTGCTTCCTATTGTCTAAGTGTTAAGGTTGGATAAAAATCAGCTGGAACTTCTCATAGTCCTTTAACAAAACTTGAAATAGGACACATGTGTCGATCCTCCTCCAACAGGGCACACCCAGACAGAAGACAAAGAAGGAGGCTGGAAAGGAAAGACAGAATGAGAAGTGGGGAAGGGGGGGTGACCACTTGTCCCAGTTTGCCTGGGGACTGCCCCAGTTTTTAGCACTGAATGTCTCGTGTCTGTGAGTATGTGGGAGCATGAGCTCTATTTTTGTCAAAGTTGAAGCAAGAATTAAATTAATAAAGCCTGAGGACTTGGATGGAGGAAAAAAGATGTCATACAATCAATCTGTAATTGGTTTAGAAAATATTTCTTATTTCTCCTGAAAAATGAGAAGCGTAACTTCACAAATCAACAGTGTGGTATGTATGGAGGAGTTCCACAAAATCTAAGCATTCGTAACATAGAAATAAATGTTTCAGAGCCACTCACTCAACTGAATAGATTCAGCGACAGCAGGATGAGCTCTGGACCCTTCCTCTGCCCACCTCTCTCCATCCTGTGGCCACTGGCTTCTCCTACCCCTTTTGGATGCTGTCCTAATCTCATCTATGTTGATCGTGACTTTATTTGGGAATAGGATCTTTACTGATGTAATCAAGTTATGATGGGGGCATGCTGGATTAGGCTGGATCCTAATCCAATGATCGGTGTCCTCATACAAAAAGGGAAATTTGAATGCAGAAACACAAAAAGGGAAGGTCACATGATGATGAAGGCAGAAACTGGAGTGATGTGTCTAATGCCAAGGAACTCCAAGGATTGGGGCAGCTACTAGAAGCTATGAGAGAAGCATGAAGCAGAGTCTCCCTCAGAGCCTCCAACAAGAAACCAACCCTGCTCAAAACCTGGATTTCAGACTTCTAGTCTCCAGAACTGTGAAAGAATAAATTGCTGTTGTTTTAAGCCACCCAGATTGTGATACTTTATTATGGTAGCCCTAGGGAACTATTAATAATACTGATACTCCCACATATGCAACAGATCATTTATGTCCTAAATATTTATTTCACAGAAGTTTGGTGAGTGACTATGATGTTCCAGGATCTGTGTGTGGACATTAGGAGAGAAGCAAAGTAGAATGACAAGGTCTGGCCTCCTTCTTTGCCTGGATTACTCATGTGTACTCCCCTGGCCTCTACTCAGCTCTTAGTTATCCCTTTTAGAAAGCCTTCCCTCATTTTAACTCCCTAGATGGGTCTCAAGGTTTTCAGTCGTCTCTGAGCACCTGGATAGTTTTTCAAAAATGCCTAATGCCCTACAGAGCTGAGAGTCCGAGTCAGCTATTTTGAAAAGTTCCACAAGAGATTCCAATGTGTAGGTTTGAGATTCTCTGGGAGGGTACTTCTCATTTGGGCCTTCATAGCACCATCTGGGCCTTCATAGCACCATCTGACTACTTACTTACAAGCCATTGTATTGTGATGAAACAATATGGTTTTTTCTTCTTACCAGAACAACCTTTGCCAACTTTGACTGCACAATCAGATGACTCGGGGAATTAAAATCCCTCATATCCCTGACCAATCCCAGGCCAATCAAATCAGAGTCTCTCCAGGTGATTCTAATTTGCAGCCAAGTTTGAGAGCCACTCTACTAGATCGTAACTCCTTGGGAGAAGGAATCCAGCCTTATTGATCTTGGTTAACTTCATTTGCCAATACACTGCTGGTGCATGGGGCTGCACAGGCACACTAGTAGATGTTTCTTAAGTTAACTCTACCAGAAAGTGAGTTTAACCTAGAAAAGAAGATAAAACAAACAGATGAGTAATTTATTAATACTATTTACAATGTTGTAATAAGGAATATAAAACAGGTACAATGGAGTTACATCTTCTTTTGGAGCTGATGGGTAAGTCCAACTCTGTGTCCGGACCTCTCCTTCCTGGAGAGAGGGCCCTTGGAGTGGCTTCATGCTTAGGGAGTTGGGCAGCTGCAAAAAGCAGCTGGAGGTTGTCGGGGGAAGCCCCCTAGAGGCAGGGTCCCATGGCTTTTGGAAAGCCACACAAAATAGAATCCAGTGTAAAAATACCCTTCAAAGAATCAGTGCAGAAGAGTTCAGTTTTGGAGCTACTTTTATCTGTACAACTCAGGAATAAACCCCAAGTGAGGCTGTGAAGTGTGTTCTTTTCTGTCCTCCCCTTGACTGTCATTGTGTTAAAAAAGGAAAATCCTAGCATGAAATTAGGTGATTAGATGTCCTTCCTTGTCCCCTCCTGCCCTCTCCTCAACCTTTTCAAATAGTCCCACTCCATTTCCATTAGCCCTTATTGAAATCTAGTCAATCTACATCCCCACCCCACTAGAATGTAGTGGGGCCAGGTGCTTTGCAAAAGGAGGCTGAGATGTTTGCCGTTACTGATGTTTCACAGTTAATTATTTTCATTCTTGTCTTAATCCGTTCCTGCTGCTATAACAAAAATACCTTAGACTTGGTAATTTGTAAACAATAAAAAGTTGTTGCTCACAGTTGTGGAGGCTGGGAAGTCCAAGATCAAGTTGCCAGCAGATTCAGTATCTTGGGGCTCACTCTGCTTCAAAGATGGTGCCTTGTTGCTCTGTCCACACATAGAGGAAGGAGTGGAAGGGCCACACAGGTTCCCTTGAGCCCTTTTGTAAGAGCACTAATCCCATTCATGAGGACAGAGCCCTCATGACTTAATCCCCTCCTAAAGGCCCCACCTCTTAATACTATTGCACTGGGTATTAAGTTTCAACATGAGTTTTGGAGGGACACATACATTCAAACCATAGCACAACTGCTCCATTAATAACATGGATCCTGAGACTAACAGTGAGTTGAAGGGCCCTCAAAAACCCATCCCCAGAGGGCCAGGCAGAGCTCACAGCTGGGGGTGGGTGAGGGACAGGATAGGCTGGTGAATGTGGATGGCTCAGGGCAAATGTATACAATGCCAGGAAAACATCTCTGATGAGAGAAAATCAATTGTTGCCTCACTTTTCAAGATAAAAGGAAGGGCTAGGTATGTTTGGGTTTATATGAAGAGTTTACATTTAAATTGATTTCAATATCCCTTTTATTCAACTGTTAAATACAGATCTCATCTCAAGTTAGAATTCATTTGTCTATAACTCAGAGTGACCAAGGGGAATAGCAACACACAGAGCTTAGTTTAGTCAAAGAACAAACAACTCTATTACCTCTGTGGGGTGGTCTGGGAACATGTGAGTGGAAAACTAAATGTAGGAATCAAGGTAAAAACTTAGAAAGTATTTATCACCATAGGCAAGCACATCAGACATCATGGCATCCTCTTCAAGCCCCAGCTAGAGTGCCATGGCATCATCATAGCTCGCAGCAACCTCAAACTGCTGGGCTCAAGCAATCCTTCTGCCTCAGCCTGCTTAGTAGCTGGCACTACAGGTGTGTGCCACAATGCCTGGCTAATTTTTCTAGTTTTTTTTTTTTTTGTAGAGACAGGGTCTGGCTCTTGCTCAGGCTGGTCTCAAACTCCTGGCCTCAAGTGATCCTCCCACCTCAGCCTCCCAGAGTGCCAGGATTATAGGTGCGAGCCACAATGCCCAGCCTAGGAAGACTTTCTGGTTATTAATATTTAGATATCTTTAAAAGATAATTAGTTGTTTGAAGCAAAAATAGCACTATACTAAATATTCATATTATCTATTTTAATTTTCATAATCATCCTATCGAAGTAGGTACTCTTATGTGCATTTTACAGATGAGCAAACTGAGGTTTAGAGACCTTAAATATCTTGCCCAAGGTCAAACAAACAATCATTATACTATCTATTGCATTGTGTCCTTGACAGTGTATAATTCTTCGGCTAAGTATGTGGAAGTGGGAGAAAAGTATTGCGCAGTTACTATATTTAGCTGCTTTCACAAATGCCTCTTTGTCTAAAAAAAAAAAAAAAAGACATTTATTGGGAGACATTACCACATTGCCAAGCTACTCACAAATCTAAGAATGAAAGTCGGTAAAATGGGATGATGTTATCTGATTCACTGAAAGAGAAATGAGCTAAGATCTGATGGGTTAGGACAAAGACCAGCTGGGCTTTGTGAGAATTCAGATGGTGAGCGACAGGCTTTTCATGGCAATCACTGGGGGAGAAGAGAACAACTCTAACACTATAAGTAAGAATTTTTGTGGTTCAAACAGATGTGTAGTTTATAATTTCCATTTGGAGTAGCAAAAATAATCAATGGACACAGCATAAATAGCAACTGCCTCTTTTTTTCCCCCAAGCAGAATTTTCCTTTGAAGAAAGGATACATTAAAGAGAATACTCATTTTAATCTGCACAAGTTTGATGGCACCAGTCTATGTAAATGGACCTGCACCTTTCATAAAACCTCAAATGCTACAAAGGTTCATGAAACAATGTATAGATTTTCTTCCTTATTCACTGGTATTAATGCTGACAGGGGAAATTGCACAGGTGTGTGTGTGTGTGTGTGTGTGTGTGTGTGTGTGTGTGTGTATGGCTAGTGAAGCAAGCAACTACCAGAAATGTTTTTTTAAAAATCCAACATTTATTAAGCCTTTTACAATATATCCAAAACTGTACCACATAGAGTTTAAATATTATCTCACTGAATCCTTATAAAAACCTATACAACAAGTTTTATTATTCTCTTTGAAAAATCAGAGAAATTAAGTGAAATTATCAACATTATTAATGGAAAGTATATTTTGAATGTTTATATATAATTGGCTATGCTACATATTCATATTATCTATTTTAATCTTCATAATCACCCTATTAGAGTAGATATTCTTACCATGCACACTTTATAAATAAGCAAACTGAAGCTTAGAGACCTTAAATATCTTGCCCAACGTCAAATAAACATACATCCTTTACACTATCTATTGCTTTGTGTCCTTGACACAGTGCAAAAATTAGTGCCCATTAGTGCTTAGCGTATCTCTGAGAGGTACATGCCAATACCAGATAGAGAACGTTTGCTAAGTTACTTTTTCATTTATGATAATCAGTGAGAGACCGAAATAAAGAAGATTCCATATCTTCAAATGTGCACCTCCTTAGGTTCAAACTATTTTTCCTTAGTTTCCATAACGATGTGATAATGTACACTAGTGTTTGGAGCGCTGGGAGCTTAGATGCTGGAAGTGAACAAGAGTGTGATTGAACGTGAAGCCCTTGAGGGTTGCTCCTTAAGCAACGTGAGTCTAGGCCAATGGTAGGCCATAGCTCTGCTGCACAAGGGAGCTACGCTCATCACACCCACAGTCAGCACGTTCTCCACACTAGGTCCCGTGCTAAGATCTAGACATCTAGTATTTCATTTAATTCTCACGACCATCGTATGTGCTAGATGTTATGAATATTATGTCCACTTTACTAAGAAGAGAACCAAGGTTCAGAAGAAGTATCTTGCCCAAGGCATGTAGCTGGTAAGTAAGTGGCTGAGAGAGAATTTCAGGTTCCACTCACCACTGGTGGAACGAAGCACTTAGCTCTACTGCATTAACCACTTAGCATCTTGGAAAACTAACCCAAGAGAAGGCTGTTGGCTGGGGAAGAGACCCAATCCTGTTTCAGTTTGTTCTCACTGTTAACTTCTAAAAGATTTAAAGAGGAAACCAACAACAATAAGAGGAAGATAAGGATTTATAGAGGAAATCAAAATGGATAAGGAAGTATGAAGAAGTCGACAAAATGAATCAAATGTGTTACAAGAACTTTAGCTAGAAAACAGCAATTAATAACAATTAAATAAATCCAATAAGAGTCATGGTGTCACAGGGCTTCCAGAAATTATCTACTTTATCATCCTCTTTTCTGATATAATAATCCAATGTATAATTGCACAAATCATGGTCTTGCATCTTACTTAAAGACGACCCTGGAACCACCAACCTTTGATGTCATTAAGTTCATCTTTAAGTCTAATGGCGAATTGACTGCTGAAAATTGTTTGAGAAGGACAAGATCATCGCTCCTGTAGCTTGGGGGGCCACATGACCTAAAATAATGCTGACAACTTAGGAGTTCTGTGCACTAAAGACCAGCTTTATTTTTATCTTCTTGTCTTTTTAGGGGAATTCTAAAAGCACAGCTGATTTCTCTTTTTTGTTCTTTCTCACAAATCTTTAGTTCAGAAAGGGTCTGATGTTTTGCAACCAAAATGCATCCACAAAATCAATGCGAGATCATATGTATGGGTATAGAGGGGGAATTAGGATACATCTGTGTAGTCAATCATGATACACTGTGAATCTCCAATAATTATAAGCCATAGCTAATAGAAAAGATTCAGCTGAATTGTTGGTATTGTTGAATATACCTATTTCGAATACCAAGCTTTTCTTTTATGGCTAGTGCTTCTTGTGTCCTGTTTAAGTTATCTTTGTTCACCTCCAAATCATGAAGTTATTCTCCTCTGTACTCTTTTAAAAAGTTTTATTGTTTTACCTTTCACATTCAGGTTTGTGATCTACCTCAAATTAATTTTTGTGTATGGTATGAGGTAAAGATCAATGTTTAGTTTTTTTCCAATTGGATATTAAGATGCTCAAGTACCATTTGTTTGAAAGGCCATACTTTCTCCCAATGAATTGCTGTGGCACCTTTGTTGCAAATCAATGGCCATACATCTGTGTTTCTGTTTTTGGATTTTCTCTTTTGCTCCATTGGACTATTTGTGAAAACTTTTAACATTAATCAGTGAGTTATACTGCCTTTCTGAGGCTGGAAGTATAAACTAACTAAAAATCAAACTCTAAGCCCCAAGGTCAACTGAAAGAATCCCCTCTTGGCCATGGGGACTCCAGAGAAACCTTAAAAACTGAGTTACTGCCTGTAATTAGTTGAGAGGTTGGACATGCGTCATTATACCTCCTCCCTTTTGTGGTTTATACACAACAACTCACAGCATTAATGTTAAAATAGAGATGGTAAGACAGACAGAATAGACTCTTTATGACAATAGGATACCAAACTATAAACAAAACCTAAGGCCATGCCAGGGTTAAGTCACACACCCTATACTTAAAGAATAAACTATGTTCTGACTGCCACGAGGTTTTCCTTTTTCTCTAGCAGCTAAACAGGCACTGGCCTCAAGACAAGCAATATTGAAACAATTACAGCTCATCCACCACCAGACACTGACTAACTCCCCTGTTCCATAAGCCTTAAGTACAGCTTCGATTCAACAAGAGACTGATTTCAGTACCTTTCTCCCTACAAGAAGACCACCAACCATGGACTGTTTCTGGGTAGTTTACAGGGGCTATGCACTTGAGTGCCTTCATGTCTCTGCTTCACCTTTGACACAGATGGCCTAATGGTAATACATTTTAATGTTAAGTCTCTACCCCTAAGTAAACATGGGTCATACATAATATATACATTCATTTGTGCATGTGTTAGGACCACCTTCATGAATATTCATAGCTCCTCTGTAACCTGTTGAATATATATACTTGGCTAACTCATTCAGCATAAATTCCTGTCTTACCCCTCCCCACCTTAAAGTGCTTGTTTCTGGGCTCTGCTAGAGGCTTCCCAGCCTGTCAGAATGGCCACTTTGCAGGCTATAACCCTTTCTAAGAAATAAAGCTCTCCTTTCCACATTTATAAATTGTGTGATTTTTAAGTTAACAGAAGGAAGAAATGACCTAAGTTGGATACAGTGGTAACTAGATTACAAAGCCGTGCATAACATTTTAAGAAAGGTTACTGGGAGGTGAAAAGTTATATTGCATAAAAGAATATTTGATGTACAAAAAAATTATCAGTATGTAAGGATTCCAGCCTTTTCCCACTACGTGCAGACAGTGAAGCAAATCCTGTAGTTGGCTGTTTAGTTTCTCTGGCTTTGTCACTCTTAAAATATAAGGGGTCTTGCTTGTTGGGAAAGGATCTGAAAACTTAATCTACATAATAAAAGAAAGAAACCAAAGTTGTTTGGGCTATGTTTGAGAAAGAGTTTAGGTGGAATTTGAGATGGGGCAATGCTTGGAAGTCGATTCTGGGTGTAAAGAAATTGAAGGGAGGGGCAAAGAAATGCCATGAAGTTGGGTGGAGAGTTATGAAAGATTTGATAATCTTTAATAATCCTTGAGAAATGCAAAGAAAGGGTTTTGGTTGCATTACAATTATTGTTGGTTCTTGAAATGTGTTTAAGTAAATTTGAAGCCATTTTGATTTCATAAGAAAGCATAAAATAGAGTCACAGGAATATAAACCGATTAGGGGAAATCATGCTGCTTTTAGAGTTATGACCATTGGCACTACAACCAATCCACATAGGCAAGGTAATATTGGATTTTCCCAATAAATGTGAGTTCATTAAATTATTTTCTTTCCAATACAGGTGAATTAATCAATGTTTTAAAGTAAATGTAGCACAATTTTTATAACTTACCAATTGTATTAAAAATCAGAAATGTCATGTATCATACTACATCCTGATTTTTGGTTCTGAAAACATTACCACTATATATTAATATAAAGGGAATGTGAGCCTCTCTTGGACTCCAGAATAAGCTTTTTTCTTCTTCTTCTGTTTCCTTCCTTTCTTCCTTTATTTCTTTCTTTTAATGAAAGAGTTACCCAATGACTACTATAGCTGCCTTGGAGACTTCGAGATTCAGGACATGCCTGAGAGGATTCTGCTGTTGTAATTTGAACCAAAGGAGAAGTGACAGGAGCCTTCTCTCATCAGAATAGCAATAGTGGATGTAAATATGTGTCTGGGTTGATAGAGGTGAAGAAAAGAGTTTAATTTGTACAATGTGATGAAGTTCCTCTTGGTAGTGAACTGAATATCCCTGAAGAATAAGGCCATGGACTTTTGGGGAAGAACATCTCATTACATCCTAAGGAGAGTTAGAGGCACGCCAGAGCTGGAGAGAAACACACAGCACCTCATTTTGATTGTGGTCCCTCCCTGGTCACTGTCCTACCAAATTAAGCTAATAGGGAAGGGAGGGATGCTGAAGAGAAGGGAGTATTGTGCCTTGTCCTTTTATGAGGGGGACATCGCATTCTGTTCCAGGTGCTCTTTCTGCCTTGATGTGTGTGTGGCCAAGATGAGGTTTGCAATGAGAGAGGTTACTGAGGTCAAACTTCTATTAGAAGAAAAAGTCATTTTCTCCAATACTTTTGTGGTAATAACTCTGTATTCTGATAAAACTCCATTTAATGTTGTTAGGTAGATAGCGAGGGATTCCAGGTCTCCTAGGAACGAAAGTGGGTGCTGTTGCCTTGGTGCAATTGCCCCACCTGGGAAGAAGGACAAGGGTGGGCCCCAGGCCCCCATATTGGTTGTGCTCCACCCTGGTCCTCTCTTGAGCGACTGCCATAGCTGGGGGAGGAGGGAATATCCTATGAATCCGCATCCACGCTGCAAACGAATGCAGAGGACTCTCTACCCCACGGGCCAAGCAACATAGGTACCACAGAGTCCAGAAGTGACCTAAAACACCCTGCATCCATAAGACTCAGGTCATGCAACTCCCAATTATCCAATCAAAGTGGTTTGATGGTGACCTCTGAACCATGAGGGAGGTACCAATCTGGGCACTATAAAACAAGATGCAGGTCATAACCAGGCCCTGTTTTGGGCCCTTCCTTTGCTGCCACGATAGGTCCAGTCATCCTCTGTGATGGATATATCAAACTCTATAAACCTATACCTTGCTCTTGCCCTGTAATCCTATCTTTCTCTCCTCAATAAACCTCATTTTCGTGCTTGCCTTACTTCGGTGTGTCTGGTCATTCTTTGGCCATGAATGCCCTAAGAAGCAACATTTCAGACGAAAACCTGACAGTTTCACAAATGTTTGCTGAGCTCTCACTATGTGGTAGGCTCTGTGTTGGGTGCTGTGGAATATACACACACAGCACAAGCTACCGTGAGTTGGGTAAGTTGCTGTAAGAAGTGACATTTGGAGAGCGAGAGATGCTTGTGAGTAGATTCTGGGTGTAAGTGAATCCAAGGGGAGGGAAAAGAAATGCAATGATGTGGGTGGAAAGTTATGAGTGCAATCACCTTTAATGACACTTGAGAAATGCAAAGAAATTATTGTTGGTTGTTGAAATATGGTTAAGTAAATTACCTCCTTAATCCCCTCAAAGTCTTATCACAGAAAGGTAATTCTATTGACAGAAGAGGGGACAGAAGCTCATGTGAATTTAATACATTGTCCAAAATGGAGCCAAGATTTGATCTAAGATTTTCAGAATTCAAATCTCATGCTTCTGCCCCAGTCACTAGAAACCAGAAAAGCACATTCACGTGACTAACTATAATATAAAGCAAAGAAGTCCAACTGCTGAGCAAGCAGGTGACCGGCACATGAAGAGAGATATTTCCAGTTTACTAATGGGTAAGAAGGTGCTTGGGGAAGCTTCTGACTTCCAGAGGCTGATGAGCACAGGCTAGCGAGTGGGGACTCTGCCAGGAGAAACTGACCACGGACTGCCCACCTGCCCACACTAGCGTGAGTTCAGCAAAGATGACCCACTGCAAGCGGGGTCCCCAGAGAGCCTTGGTGAGGCTCCACTCTCAGGACCTGCACACTTACGGCGGCTGTTCAGATGATGGACAGGGGAAGAAGAGGAAACCGGTTAGAAACTGAAGGAGAAGAAGAGGATCTTGAAGGGGAACACTTCCAGTTACTGGGATTTGACTTCTTGTTTCTGTCTTAAGCAAGGTTATCGTAAGGATGCGCTCAGTCCTTTTAGTTTGTTTAACTGTTAAACCACAGAATTAATTTCGATCTCACCAGTTTTCTTATTAATGTTATTTTTATAATTGAAAATATTTTATTGTGGTAAAATATATAAATTGTGAAACTTATCATTTTAATTGTAAGGATGCTCAGTTTTTTTTTTTTTTTTTTAAAGAGTTAAGATCTTGAACCACTGGGCTCAAGTGATCCTCCTGCCTCAGCCTCCCCGGTAGCTGGGACTACAAGCTGGTGCCACCAAGCCCAGCTGAGGATACTCAGTACTCATTGTAGAATAACTGCCATCGCGATGGTAGGAGTGAAGGAAGGATCCCAAAGCTTTGTGTGTTCCTGCCGTACCTCCTCACACCTCACATCCGTGCTCTCACCACCAAAATCAGCCTTGGAGACTCTCAGAGCTGATCGTGTCCTGCCCTCTATCCAGCGGTGTGCTGAATGCCAGCTATGGAACGTTGGCCAGCATGCCGTTGTTGCTATCCTTGTCCAAGTCAAGCTCTGTATCCCTCTTCCCCCAACTCTCCACCAACCACCACTTCTTCCCCTACCTCCTCTTTTTCCTCCCTCTCCTCCTTTCTCCCTCCTTCTTCTCCTTCTCTTGCTTCTCCTCCTGTCATCCTCTGCTTCTCATCACCATCATCATCACTGTCACCACCATCATTATCATCATGAACGCTATGGAGTGTTCAGCATCTACCATGTGTCAGGCACTATCTTAAGTGCTTCACATGTGTTATTTTACTTAACTCTCACATTTCTATGAAGTGTGTATTTTCATAATCATAGCTACCATATATTAGATGTGCAGGGGCAAAGGGAAAATGTCCTCTTTGCCTTCTGAAAGTTCATTGAAAAATAAACTCACAACAGGCAGATTAATTGGAAAAGGCAGACAGATTCATTAACGTGTACACGGGGAGAATCACAGAGTGATTACCTAATCCCCCAATGGGGTGCAGAATCTTGAATACATCATGAGGTTACAGAAAGAATGGGGGCTGAGGGCATGGCCCCAAACTGGTTATGGTGGTCAATCAGGTTATGGTAGCAAGACAGGTTATGTGGGGGAGAGAGAAAGAGAAGAGGGGACCTGGATAGCAAAGGTGTCTCATTTATAGATGAAACTTTACAGGTAGCTGTCCTCAGAGAGAAGATGGCAAACGCTTCTTTCAGATCTTCCAAGGTGTTGGACTCTCAGTTAATCTTTCCTAGATCTGGAAAAGGTGAGGCGTGGCTGCATCAAGCAGATTCTCTACAGATGCAAATTTCCCCCACAAAGCACAGCTTTGCAGGGCCCCTTTGGTTTGCTGGCTCCCTGAGCAGCCCTCTCAAAACATGTCAAAAATATATTTTGGGGTAAAATATTTTGATTTCCTTCAGATGTTTCCTGTGTGCTAGACACTGGACTAAGTACTTTACATTTAGCCTCTCATTTATACTATACTCTTGTCAATGGAAGATAACCCAAACTCTGTAAAGTAACTTAAAGACGTTTATTCTGAGCCGAATATACATGACCATGTCCTGGAAAGCCACACCCAAGAAGCCTTGAGCAAGTGGTCTCGCCATCGCTGGGTTACAGTTTGGTTTCATACATTTTAGGGAGATCAAATTACACATAAAATCATAAATCACTACATGGAAGGCGTACATTGGTTTGGCCTGAAAAGGCAGGACATCTCCAAGTGGAGGCTTACAGGTTATAGGTGAGTTTAAAGATTCTTTGATTTGTAATTAGTTAAGGAAATGAAGCTTTGTCTAAAGGCTTGGCATGTTTTAAGTTAAGGAAGTCTGTTAACTAGAGACAAGCCATCCGACATACGCTAACACTCCAGAGATCTGTTGAGTAAATTGGTGGCCTGCAGGTGCAGTTTAACCTTAGTCACACATGGCCTTAGGCTTGTTAATGATTTTGTATATCTTACTGTTACAAAGTATAACTCGAAAAGGGATGGGGCATAACTGGGCATATCTGACCTCTCTTTTCTTCATGACCAGCAACTCAGCTTTAAGGTTTTTTTGAGGAGTCCCCTTGGCCAAGAGGGGTCCATTTAGTCAGCTGGGCGGGGGGGCTTAAGATTTTATTTTAGTTTTTGCAACGGAGGTGATATATATATGCTGAATTGACCAAACCAAAGGTTAGAAGAATCCCATGTTTCTCTCCCTGCAACATCAATTTAAAATCGATCAATTGATCAAAAACATCAATTTTCTAATTTATTTATCTGCAACTTCCCTTCATATCACTAAACTATGCAAATTAAGGCACAGTTTGGAGAATCTGGTCTTCTTGGCTTGGTCAATCTCAAGAAACGGGGAAGTTGATCTGTAACCACATCAGACCAATGTGGCTCAACTTTTACATAACAAAGTTGTGAGTGGTTTTTAAGTTGCCATGGACCCCCAGATTGAAGGTCACATAACCTGAGCATGCCCAGATGAACCAAAAGTGCAACCATGGGCGAAACCTAAGTGTTTGGACTGAGGATTCAGACTGAATTAAGAAGTGGACACTGTCCGGAAGTAACATTCATTGGGCGTAGGGCTGGTGGGAGGGGGAGGAGGGGATGCGTAAATTCATATCTAATGGGTGCAGTGCACGCTGTCTGGGGGATGGACACGCTTGTAGCTCTAACTTGGGTGGTTCAAAGGCAATTTATGTAACCAAAGCATTTGTATCCTCGTAATATTCTGAAATTAAAAGAAAAAGAAGTGGACACTGCATGGCAGGATCCAGGATACAATCAGATCGAGCCCTGGCTTCAACCCTTTGCAAGATCCTACCAGATCACACCTCATTACCCTCTGACTATAAAATCAGCCAACCCTGTTGTTCAGGGACACACTGCTTTTGGAACTACGTCCGGTGTGCTCCTTACTTGTGCCAAGTGATAACCCCCTCTTGCTACAACCAACTTGGCCGTGTCTATTAACTTGATACCTGCCAAGCGAAGGAACCCCTCCACGTGGGAGGTAGCAAATCCCACTGCAGACAGCAGGAAAAAGGAATTTCAAAGCCCATTTGGTAACTGAGCACACGTAGAACAAGATAAGACAGACAGTTCTGAGCTGAAAGAGTAAAGAGTCTGAGCAATCGTCCAGAACAAGAAGCACTCAGAATGAATGACTAATGACATCGCCGCAATGTTCTCCACCAGAGCGATTAGGTTACCCTAGGAGACCGTGCAGCTCTCTGAGGATGGAAAAGAGCTTTGTGTATGCCTTCCAGCTGCTCTGTCACCTTCTTTTAGGCTCTAGAAAAGCCAATGGTGGATGCTCATGAGTGATCCTGTCTAGGACTTTGCTACTCATTGACCTCAACAGCCCTGGCAAGCTTGTTTCAGCCCCCAGAACTCCACCTTAGACTTACTAAATGGCAATCTACACTTTACTAAGATTTCAGGTAATTCCTATGCTCATTAAAATTTGGAAAGCACTGCCTTAAGGAATATTAGATCACCAAGGAAGGAAAACTCAAATATCAGTAGATTCTCAACATGGTTATTTCCTACTCTTTAAAGCCCTTCAGTAGCTCCCGTTACCCTTAGGATAAAGTTCCACCTCCTTAAAGTGGTTTCAGACTCCCATCTCCAGCCTTCTCCATTCTTTAGACCTGCCAAGCTCAATGCAAACCAGCCAGGCTTTCTTTGTGCTCTGTGTGTTGCACATATTTCTGTTGACTGATATGCTTTTCATCATTTTAACAAACAGGACTGCTTTAAAGCCACAGAAATATAGTACTAGTTAGAAACAATGAACATCAAAAAAAAAAAAAAGTCTCTGTGCCCACAGGGGCCCAGTGAGCGTGGCTAGTCAGTGCACCACCAGCTCCTGCTACGAAAAGCTCACAACTTAATACAATGAAGCACGTCTCTTCCCAGGAGGGCTTTTGAGCCAGCAACTTTCAACTGATGGCATTTTTCAAGGGACCTTTTCATTGACACTTGGTTTGACTCTGTGACAGGAACTCTGACACCGGAGAATGACAACAGGCCTCTTGGGAGCCCGTCTTAGCTGACCAAATGCTGTAATGATTCATTGATACGCTCCACTTGTCTTTCCTTCTTCAAACAGGCCTAGTGTTTAGTGCGCGACATGATATGGGTGTCAGCTGTGTTGACCAGAATGTCACAGGCTCTTTCACCAGCCAGACTAAAGAGCTTCCACATGCCTGGGAATAGAAATGAAGCTTCCTCTTGTGTGAGGGAAGCCACTGCCATATACTAAGACTAGGTATCGATTTTTAACTGAATGCACAGTTTCCTTGTAGGTAGAAAAAGGAGCTGGGTATTATTGTCACAATACTTTTGCTGTTAAGTCCATGTAATTTAACTACCAATTTCTTGATTGTGTTGGGGCTCAGAAAAAAGTACCCCAAAATGAGGGCCTCAGAAGCAAAAGGTTCTCTCTGACCTTCTCCTCTCCTTCTGTCTTCCAGTCCCACTCTCCCGAGGCTACCCACAGAAACTAGAATCCCTCTTCCCCAAGGTGGGTCATAGAAACCAGACAAAACCCCTTCTGTCAAAAGCCAGCCATTAAACCAAAAAATATTATAAAAATACGCAAAAACTGGCCATACCTGAAGGTCATAAGACCCCCATTCTAGAGGGGCCCTGCCCCACACCTAGAAGGAAGAAATGCTGCTCAGGGCTGAGAAGAATCTAGACAGACAGGCCTTGCTGGGTTTCTGCACTCAATCTATTAGTATTAGATCATACCCTTTTGTCCAATCATATTTCTACAAAGCTGTCCATACTTTGTTGTACCTAAGCATAAAAATGGGCAATTTCCCCTGTATCTTTGGGTCTTCATTCTGAAGGCTCCTGTGTATATTCGCTAAATAAATTTGTATGCCTTTTCTCCTATTAACCTGTATCCTGTCAGTGATTTTTCAGTGAACCTTCAGAGGGCCAAGGGGAACTTGGTCCTTGGCCCCTAATGGGAAATTGGCTCACGTGATTATAAAGGCTGAGAATTCCCACGATCTGCCGTCTGCTAGTTGGAGACCCAGGAAAGCTGGTGGTATAGTGCAGTCCAAGCCTAAAGGCCTGAGAACCAGAGGAGGGCAGAAGATGAGATGAGATGTTCTGACTCAAGCAGCGGGGTGGGGAAAAAGGGGTGAATCCTTCCTTCCTCTGTCTTTTGCTCTAGTCAGTCTCTCAAGGGAGTGGGTGATGCTCACCTGCACTGGGAGGACCATCTGCTTTACCGCATCCGCCACTTCGAATGCCACTGATATTAACCACAAACACCCAGAAATAACGTTTAACCAGATATCTGGGCAACTCCAATCTAGTAAAGTTGATGCATAACATTAATTATCACATTGATATTAGAGGCATTCATCCACAAACTAGTTAGAGAGAGAAATGGTTAGTCCTCAAAGTTTTCAGACCATCAAAACTACACCAGCCATGGCTCACAGACTCTATATTTTGCCAAAATCTATTTATTCAACAGATGTTTTTAAGAGCCTATATTATGTTCAGAGGACTTTGATGCTTTGAGAGGAAAATGAAATTGAGATATTTCCAGGGGAGTCCAGGAAACCACTTGGCAGGTCTACTATTTTGCAGCTCCAGAAACTGCATTTCATCGGTGCAACCAAAATCAGTCTCTTGGGGTCTGTGTTAGTTTCCTATTGCTGCTGTAACAAATGACTATGAATTTAGTGGAATTAAAACAACACAAATTTAGTATCATATAGTTCTGGAGGCCAGAAGTCTGAAATGGGTCTCACTGGCTAAAATCAACATGTCAGCGTTCCCTGGAGGCTCCAGGGGAGAATGTGTTTCCTCGTCTTTTCCCTACTGCCCACACTCTTTGCTCACGGATGGCTGCCTTCCGTCTTCAGAGCCAGCGATGGCTGGTTGAAACTTCGTCCCATCAAATCACTTTGACCCTCACTCCCCTGCCCCACTCTTTTACCATAAGGACCCTTGTAATTACATTGGGCCCACGTGGACAATTTCCTCATATTGAAGCCAACCGATTAGTGACCTCAATTCTATCTGCTACCATAATTCCTCCTTGCCATGTAACATAATTACAGGTTCCTGAAATTAAAATGTGGACATCTTCGGGACACCATTATTCTGCCTACCACAGGGTCTGATGTAACCTGACCAAACTCACTAGAGATTAATATATGCAAGAATGATAATTTACTGCTATTTACAATGAAAATGTAACTTTAAGGGAGTGGAGTAGGTGGGAATGCCCATGTTTATCAGTCAGTGCCTTCTTGTAGGCAAACTGGCACAGAAAATCTATTTTTTCATAGAAGATGGCTTGGTGAGCATGAAATCAGAGCATTATATCAAGGTGAATGACTTTAATGGTTGGTGACATGAATCCATGGGAGAGAAGCTATTGGTTGGATTCATCTACTTCATAGAGATGCAACTTCTATTAGTGTCCATTGGTATTCATTGTACTGGTAAAGCAGAATTTTTTAACCACTTTGGTAGGATAATATATTGAGGGATCCATTTTTATTTTGTTGCAGCTAATAATTTATTGAGAAATTCATTCGTTTTGTTCTTATTGCTTTGTAGAAAAGTCTGAATCAACGAGACCACTTTTCTCTCACCTCCCTAAAAAGGGCCAACAGCGCTTTGAGTCCTCTGGGGAAGTTAGATTTTTGTCTTTAATTTAATTGTGGCTCTAGTGTATGGTAAGCAGAGAGGCGAGAGTTGCCTAAGTGGGAGGTAGCTTCCTCAAGTAGGAGCTAAGAGAAAGGGATTTTTTTGTTTGTTTTGATGGGAAGGTGAAGATGGCCCGTGAGTGAGGGACAGACTCTCTAAACGGTAGCATTTGGATGCTGTGTGAGCCACTGAACCCCTAAGCGCTGGCGAAGGATCCCTGTACCCAAATGAACACAGACTTTAAAAATGGGAATTTCTGCAGTGCCCATGATGGAACAAGGACCAGAAATCTTTCCCTGTATGTCGCATAAGCACCTGGGCTCTTGAGCAGCTCCAAGTATCTTTAAAAATACTTTTTATTGTGGTAAAATATACATAGCATAAAATTTACTATTTTAAGTATTTTCCAGCATACGATTCAATGGCGTTAAGTACATTTACAGTATCGTGCAACCATCATTACCATCTATCTCCAGGACTTTTTCATCATCCAAACAGAAACTCTGCACTCATCAAGCAACAACTCCCTATTCCCCATTTCCCTACCCCCTGGTAACCTCTGTTCTACTTTCTGTCTCTCTGAATTTGCGTTCTCTAGGTTCCTATTGTAAGTGGCACCATACGGATTTGTCCTTTTGTGGATAACGGGTGGGTGCATAAGACGGACAGGCAGGAAGAGAAGAAACAGCCCAGCCAAACGCAGCTTCCCTTGGCTGTCCCTCTCCCTGGTGCGTGTCTTGGCTTCCCTCCCTGCAGCATCATCACTCCCTCTTCCCCGAACTTCTGTGTTGTGACGATGCCATCAGGCCCCTTTTTGGTAGCTCATTATACAGTTCATTTCATCTCATTTCCTTCCTGTTTTGTACAGAGACTGATTTCCCCTTTGCTGACTCTGTCAGCTGAGTTCAAAGCCAGGGTCAAAGCTCTACTCACAGCACAAATCACTCCTTGTGAAGTCTGGCTGGGTTTTGGCGGGCAGCTGCCAGGCTTTTAGTCTTCTAGAGCCTGTCCTGGCCACAATGGAGCTTTGTGTGTGACCAACGGGTGCTGGTATGAGCCCGGCTAGGCTAGCTAATGTGGTGAGTTGCTCCTGACACTCTCATGGCCTTCAAGCCCCAGGTTTTGGAGGGTACTGTGAAATGGAAGTTCATCTTCCCCATGAAAAAAACAAAAACAAAACAAAACCAGCCTCTGCTTTTCCTGCATGGTGCTCGGTTTGTAATTATCAGCGACTTTCTCAGAATTAACCAGTCAGTTGTGCAGTTTTGGAAAGCTTACCCCTCAGCATCTAGTGCTTGGGAAATTCTACTTCCAGATCCCAGAGGGGACAGAGCAGAATTCCAGTGAGTATTCCTAACTTGGAAAATCTGTCCTTCAACTTTCCCTCTTAGTCCTAGAGATACTCTTTCAGAACGTGGACCTTTTTTGTGACTCGATGTTGAATGTGTATGTTCAGATTTAGCAGGATGCCCATGCAACAGTGCACAGGCCAGCTTTACGGAAGTTTGGGTAAAAATGATTGCAAAGTGGCTTTGGAGGGAACTGACCAAATCACACCATCTTGGTCCAAAATTTCCTCGTCTTCCTAAAGAATTATTTTCTTGCCTTGGACTCTGTCCAGTCTGCCACCTAGCACAGTTTTTTGTTTTTTGACTCACTGATTTACTTGCATGACATTTGCTCTTGTTTTAAGATTCTTTTAGCTCCCTCTGGACTCTTCTTTCCCTTTAAATATTCCTAAAGCGGGCCCTTGCTTGGTCCCTTTATTATTCTTCTGTCTTGCTGCTGGCCTGGTGGAAACTGGACATTGGGTTTGGCGTTAGACACGCCTGCCTCCAAAGCCTGACCGTGTGACCTTGGGCAAGTTACTCAACCTCTCTAAGACACAGTTTTTTCCTCTGTGAAATGGGAACAATGATTTGTGATTCCAGGGATGTTGATAGACTTGCTCAAAATAATTAGGGAAAGTACCTGGCACATTGCAGCACCCTTTTCTTTCTGACTCCTTAAAGGTAAGCCTTTCCCAGTGGGCCTTCAGCTGACCTGAATTCCTGGGATATTGTATTTGGAATTCCAAATATCCAGAGTTCCTTCTGGTCCAAGCGGTCTAGGTTCCCACAGGCTGCCCCCAAGGGAAGCGAGGAGATTGGCAGCAAGTATTCACCGGACTTTGTCACACAGATTCATCATTTCATCCGAAGATGGCAGCGATTAGTATGGGGTGTCGCCTCTTAACCACTCCACGCCAGGATGTGCCAGGGACCAGAGCGTTCCACAGATACCGGGCAAATAAAGCCCAAATTACCAGTGCCTTTGTTCCACAACCTGGAAATGACAAAGGACAAAGTCAGGGAACCAAGGGGAGTGCGATGGCATTTGGTTTCTCCCAGAAGGGACTTTTCTAAGAAAGCCAGGGCCGGCCCAGCTGAATGTTGTTATTGGTGCGGATAGCTTGGAGACCCTTTCCCCAGAGCAATTAGGGCGCTGCAGCCCCCTAGGGGCGGAGGGGCGTCGTGCGCTCAGCCCTGCTAACAGGGCGTAGGTTTCCATCGTGAAAACTTTCTGTATTGCTTAGCAGGTTCTCCCGGCACCACGGTCTCAGACCTCAGGACCATCCCCTGCACACCTGTGATGGGATTTCAAACCCTGCTGCCAGAGGACAAGGTGACGAGTAGGTTGAACAAATGTTGACTGTGAAATCGGCTGAAAGAGTCGGACTCCGCGTGGAGCAGCCAGCTGGGGCGCCAGGTCTGAAGGAGGCAGTTCACGCTGCGGGTAAATTGCAGGTCGATTGCAGGGCGGATTCACCCAGATTACTCATCTTCATTTCAGGCAATTGTGCTGACTGCTAAATACTGCTGCTTGGGGCTTTTGGGGTTGGGAACTCATTTCTGATTTCTGCCACGTCTGTGTTTATTTCCTTTCGACCCCTGAAAGCGCTGCTCCGTCTGGGGCCGCGGGGACGGCAGGGTGTGATTTCCAAGAGGACGCGAAGAGGGGCGCACAGGGGATCCCGGCTGTCCCCCGCTCGGGTCGTCCGGAGCAGGAGGCACGGCTGCAGGGGTGCGGGAGCCGGAGAGCCCAAGTTCCTTCCATCTCGGTGCGAGCAGCCGACCGGGGAGCTGCGCTTCGCTTGCCTGGGGAGCTTCTCAGAGGGCAGCTGCGGCGCGGGTGTGGGAGGTGGGGACGGCAGGGGGCGTGGCGGCGTCCAAGCGTCGCTTGCCCCTCCTTCTCCTTGCTGCCTGGGGAGCGCGGTGACCACTGAAAGCTGCCGCGAGCCGCGCGGACGAAGACCGGACGCGCCGCGTCCACCCGCGCCGCTTTCCATTGCGGGGGTGAGGCGGGGCGGGGCCGGGAGCGGGTTGGGATGGGGGAAGGGAGCGCCGCGGGAGAGGCGGGATGGGGGAAGGCGCCCCAGAGAGGCTTGTGCCGAGCAGAGACCCGGGGATCTCAGCGTAGGTCAGGACAGTGTCGGGAGCCCCTTGGAGACCATAGAAAGGGGCTCCTCGGCGCGGTGGCGGATTTTTATGGCATTGACTTTGCAAAGTGAGAGTGACCTTGTGCTGGTCTTGGGCCAGGAAGGGAGCAGGGGCGGGGCCTCAGGGCACTTTTACTCGGGGCGATTCTCAGTGAGTACAAAGCCTGAGCCCTGCGTGGCCCCGGGCGCTGTGTTCCGCGCTCTGTGGCTTTTCTCGGTTCTCCAAATGCGCGCAAACGGACTGCGAAGGGCTGCGGTTGACGGCCTCCCTACCTAGCACGCCCAAACCCATGGATGTCTGGTGGCAGACAGACAGACAGACACTCTGCTACGTGACTGAGCTAGGTCAGAGCGTGAAAGCCGCGTGTAGTCGGTCGGAGCGCCCCAGGTGGAGCCCACCTGCTGAGATTGCAGCGGGGGGCGGGGAATTGCTGCACTCCCCACCCACGTGTGCGCGGCCACACCACGCCGTGGGGGTTTGCTACCGATCCCCTGCGAAATTGATGCTGTCAGCTTGGAGAATGTGGAGAACCTTCAGAGGAAGCGTTATTTCACCATAAATGAGAATTAAGACTCAGAGGAAAGGGTATATTCAAGGGCTACCCGTATGTTATTGCAGTGGGTTTTGGAAGGATCTTTGCATTGAAGACGTGGTGGGAGAGTGCAAAGGACCGACAGTTGGTAAACTCGGGTTTCTTAGACCCGAGTCCTAGGGCCAAACAGCGGTGAGATCTTGGCAAGTCAAAAAACCTCATTGAACTTCAGTTCCCTTGCGCGAGAAGGGGGAGGATACTCCTGCCCTACCTCACTGGTGGTTTGGAGGATACATGAACTAGAGTCCGGAGGGAGGTGGTTTTGGACATTATATAAAGTACGATCTTTCCAAATGGAGGTATCGTTGCATTGCTGCCCACACACCCTCCTGGCCGCCAAGACAACCTAGTTTGGAGCAGAGTTAAGACAGCAACTTTGTGGTAGTGCTGGGGTTTTCGTAATTACCTGTCCAAAGGGTTAGGATGCGTCTGTTTCACAAATTCTTGTTGCGGTTCCTCTTCATTGCACTGCCAGGTGAAACTGCGCATCACAGTGTGACAGCCGAGGACAGGAACTTTGCCTTTTTCTTCAACTACTTTAGGGCCTGTATCAAGTGGGGGAGGTGCTAGGAACGTTGATGAAAATTGAGGGTCATACTCTCTCTGGGGGGTTAGATTTGATTAGACATAGTCTTTATGCCACCATTTAACTCCAAAAACATTGTTGTCATTCTTAGTTCTTGTTTTCTGACACAGGGAAAGTGCTGTCAGAGCCAAGGATAAACAAACACCCAAGAGTGAGCATTTTCATTTGAATGGTCTTTACCTGAAGATAAGTGAAGAGCTAAAGAAAGTGCCTTGCTTGCTGGCACATTTTTCCCCACCCATCTGAGGGCACACAAGTAATAGCACTGACAAATTGAATAGTTTCCCTTGTTACTAAATCTAGATTCGCCGTTATAGTGTAGAAAGGAGAGATTAGCATGGTTGGTTGTGTTGCTGTAAAAATTCAAGCAGTTCTTCTTGAATAAGCATGTCCAGCCTTCCAGAAATTACAACTTTAGTAATACCTAGTGCCTATTAGTCATATTGCATCTTTTCGTGATACCCAGTAAGATCTCTGATTGGTTTTTCCATTTTAATGAAAAGAAGTTGAAGGATGACTCAGTTAAGGGGTTGGGGAATTAAACTAGGTCTCCTTAATTGTGCTGTCTTATACTGCACTGTAAGTCTTTATGCAATAATGATGATGGTGATAATAAAGCTAACTTTCATAGAACGTTGTGCGCCAGACTGAGATACACATGCTACAATTCTCTTTGTTCTCACAGCAATCCTGTAAAGATACTGAAGCGTGGAGAGGTTAAGTGACTTGCTCAAGGTCACACAGCTAAGAAGTAATTTTTCTCAGATTGGCATACAAATTATATTTGATTGGGTCTCTTGTGTGTGTTTGTATGTACGTATGTATTTTAACTCCTGCGCTGTGTTTTATCCCACGCATAGAGGCGTCATGGACAGTGAGATTGGAGGCTCTGGAGCAAGGTTCTGGGGTTTGAACTCTGAGCATACCACTGAGTGACTTTGCAGTCATCACCTTTACTTCCTTTTTCTGGGTCTCAGTTCTCTGATTCATGTAATAGTAATAAAAATTCCATATGGAATGAATGCTTTGTTTCTACTGGAATGTATGAACAGTGAAAGTAAAATACTTCTCAGGGAGTAAAAAATGCTTCAGCTTCAAGTGTTTTTGTCATCAGTAGGCCGGAAAATGGCAAATGAGTAGAAGGCGAAATAAACTATACACTTAATGTGCTTTGCCCAACAATCATGTTGCAAACTCGTTTTTAGAAATAAGTGCTTTAGTTCCAATGATTCTTACCTTTTTATTTATTAAGAGAAATGAATGTAAATTAGACCTCAAAGGTTTTTTTTTTTTTGGCAGGTAACCTTGAAAAATACCCATAGTCAACATGTGTTTTTTGCTAGTTGATTTTAAGTGATGAAAATTTCTCCTTACCCTCTTCTACATTGTTTTATTCCAGCAAGCTGTAGTGGATTAGAAAACAGCTGAGTCCCCAGAGTATATGTAGGGTACTTCGCTATTTTCTGTCTCTTTATTTGGACATGGTTCTTAGAATACACTTTTTGGGATGGCCTCCTTAAATCTGGTAAGTGAGGAGACTTGCACCTCTATATGTGTATGTTTTAAGGGTGTTTTTTAAAAATACAGCTCAATTGCAATATCATTTGATTTGTCCTGTGACCTATATAAAAATCTGGGTTTTTTTGGTTTTGGGGTTTTTTTTGGTTTGACTTTTTTTTTTTTTTGGTTGCTCACTCTTAGTTTAGGCTCTTGGTTTTGTGGAGATTTGGGCTCTGAAAGGTAAACACGTCCATGTTGTTGGCATTGCCAAGTTGATGGCCATCTGCTCTACGCTTGGTGCATATTAATATCCTGGAGAGATGTTTGGATCTTCCCTTCACCCCTGTGCTTGCAGAATTAGGGCTAGATTAGTTTAGCTTGGGCTTCCTGGGTTTTGGGCATTTGAAAACAGTGTTTCAAGAAGGCTGGCGTTTGCCTTAGTACAGGAGAAATAATTTGTTATTAACTTCAACTATGTTCTATTATACTGTGAAATAAAGATGGTAGTTTTCTTGCTTTCTGTTTTTCCAAACAATAGTACTTAGACTTATGGGTTTTGTTCACATATCAACTGTTTTTCAGTCAAGATACCCTTAATAATTTTCACCCTGCCTCTTTTCCTCTAGCTGTCCTTTGCATGTTGTTCTTTAAAAACTGAAAGAGTTCATTTTTGTTGGAGGTTGGGCTAGGTTGGTAATAATCTGAAACACCTTGAAAGATTCTGACCTAATCAAGGAGTAAGGAAATGGATGTGTGTGCACGTGTAGAAAATTTAGAACATGCCAGGCATTCTATCAATTATTTCTAAGTACTTCTGTATATATTTCTACAAAATAAACGCTTGAAATATAACCACAGTATTTACCCTTTCTGACCTTGTTTCCTGTCTGTAAGTCCAGGCCATCCTCAGTGTAAAATCTGACAGTAGGTGCCCAATTGCTGATGGTCATAGTGCTAATGTTGTCTTTACCAGCTCTTGATTTTCTTTTTCTAGATAGTTCTATTGCGACAATTTCACTTTTACTTCCTCTCTCTTCTTCATACCTATTTTAGGCATACTTATTCAGTATTTCCTTTATCTACTCTCTATTTCTCCTTTTAGCTTTCTCCTATCCTTTCAGTATCTTTGCTCACAGCATGACCCGTGGCTCATGTTCCTTTGATTTCGTAGCCTGGGAAATGCCAGCTTCTTCTAGTCTCCTTAGATCTTTTGAAGGAGACAGGCCCTTTTCCCCATTTCATTTTTTAAAAACAGTGTTATTGAGATCAAGATAGAATTTACATGCCAAACAATTCAACCATTTAGAGTGTACAAGTCAGTGATTTTTAGTGTATTCATAGATATGTGCCACCATGACCACAGTTGTTTTTAGGACATTTTCATCACCTCAAAAAGAAAGCTGGTATCCGTTCGTTATTCCCATCTCCTACCCCGAGCAACGACTAATCTACTTTTCGTCTCTATGAATTTGCCTGTTCTGGACATTTCATATGACTGTATATAAATGTGAAATGCCTTTGTGTTTGGCTTCTTTCACTTAGCATAATGTGTTCAGTGTTCATCCATGTTGCAGTGTGAATCACAACTTCATTTCTAATTATGGCTGAGTCACATTCCATTGTATGGATGCAACACATTTAGTTTATCCATTCATCGGTTGATAGACATTTGGGTTGTTTCCACTTTTTGGTTATTGTGAAAAGTACTGCCATAGACTTCTCTGTACAAGTTTTTGTGTGAACATATGTTTTCATTTCTCTTGGCTATATATCCAAAAGTAGAATTATTAGACCAAATGGTAACTGAATGTTTAACCATTTAAGGAACTTCCAGACTATTTTCCAACCTGGCTTCTCATTTCATTTTGCCCAGACTTGAAAATCTAGCCATCTTTCATGTGCAGATACCTACCCTTACTTTGGGTAAATTTCTGTATTAAAATTTTAATTTTTCAAATTAAAAATTCAAACTCTTAGTTATCTTAGTTATCTACTCATGTTCAGTGTAATTCTGTTTTTGTTATTGTTTTTTATGTGTAATGCTTTTAAGTAAAACGTTAATTGAGCAGTAGTCCCCAAAGTGGAGGGTACGTACTGTTAGGGAACAAGATGATTCAATTAGAAAGCAAGAACAAAATGCTATTTTAAGGTGTACTTTATAGTTACATAATGTATTAGAATAGCCGTCCATGTGTAAGGTATATAGATAAATATTCTCATACTGAAGTTGTATGGTACAAACATTTTTTTTTTTTTTTTTTGAGACAGAGTCTCGCTGTGTTGCCCGGGCTAGAGTGAGTGCCGTGGCGTCAGCCTAGCTCACAGCAACCTCAAACTCCTGGGCTCAAGCGATCCTCCTGCCTCAGCCTCCCGAGTAGCTGGGACTATAGGCATGCGCCACCATGCCCGGCTAATTTTTTCTATATATTTTTAGTTGTCCAATTAATTTCTTTCTAATTTTAGTAGAGACGGGGTCTTGCTCTTGCTCAGGCTGGTTTCGAACTCCTGAGCTCAAACAATCCACCCACCTTGGTCTCCCAGAGAGCTAGGATTACAGGCGTGAGCCACCGCGCCCGGCCCAAAACATTTTTTTTTACACTAATGAGAAAGAGTAATCATAAAATTTTGAGAATGATTCCAGAGACATGAGCTCAAATATAGCGATGTGGTTCTTAATCCTACATTTTATGCAAGGTCTGATAGGAAAATTCTTAAAATTACTTTGCTAATGATATCGAAAATATCCTACCGATTTCAGCCCACATGGAACACATGAATACCAGTGGAAAAAACTTTGGATCAGGTGTCAGACTTTTGTTTTTGTCTTACTTCTGCTAATTACTAATGGTGAGACTTTGGGCAAGTCCCTAACGGTCTCCATTTCAGTTCTCAAATTGGCGTAACATCTGCAGTGTTGCACGTTATCACTGTACAGACCGAGAGTGGGAAGTGTGACGTATTCAGTAACCATAGGGACTTAGTCATTTGGGTGTTTTGGGCAACCCTGCAGTTATCTCAGGTGAAGTATCTGGTTTTCCCTGATCTTATCCCACTTATTTCTCTTAGTTGCTTTCTGTCCTTCCTCCATGTTCTTCTGACAGCAGCCTTGGAGATTAATGGTCATTGCTGAAGGCCAAATCAGTCACAGAGGAGTCCATGTGAGGCCAACAGTGCAGTATGGCACTGTTTCCTTCCTGCTGCTTTTGTTGTGACATAGTGTTTAGCACATGTTTTGATGAAGGTGCGACCTTAGGAAAATTACCGTTCATAGAAATTCCTGGACATGGTTGTAGAAGCTGTGGAGTGAAATTATTGGGCATCTTAATGGTTTCTCTTTGATATGAGATAGAGTCTGCCAGCCTCTTTGGGGATGTGAATCTTTGCTTCAAGTCGAAGCACGAAGGGAAGTAGATCCTGAGAAGGGAAGAGATTCTGGGAAACTATGTTGACCCAACAGCTCACATGCTGTGGTTAAAGGTTTATTTGTTCTCTACTCACTTGCACTTATTACTGGGCATGCTTAGTGAGATACCATAAAACTGACAAAAATGAACTTTACCTTTCATGCTAATCTGTCTGTGATTTCTATTCTCTAATATCCTTTATTTTAAGAAAATGGTTGGACATTTTAGGTTATGGTCTCTAATTTCTTCTAAAGGGTGACATCCATTCTTGACTTCTTTTCGTGGGCAACAGAAATAACCAAGATAGTCATACTTAAGTATTGTTTGTTAGTTTGTTCATTCTTTCATTCATAAGCTCAAAGAATATATTTAGTGAGCATCTATTATTGCCTCTGTTCTGAGTTCTGGGGACAAAGCAATGTCCAAAATAAATTCTTTAAAATTTTTACATTTTAGTAGGTGCTAGTCATAGAGATTAAATAAAATGGAGATTTGTGCTAAGGAGAGGAATATTGCTGGGAAGGGGGACAGGAACTACTGGGGAGACGCAGTTGCCGTCTTTCATAGAGTTACCAGGGAGGCCTCAGAAGGTAACATTTAAGATGGATCTTTACTCTGTTGCCCCCAGTTATGTATTCTATGAGTAGTTAGTGTTGGGGCGGAGAAAATCTAAATCCTAAATCTGATATGCTTGTACTTATTCGTGGAGTAACTTTAAGACTGTTGTGGGTATTAAGAGCTAAAGCTGCTCTGCTCTCAGAGTGCTGGCTGCTTATGGTCTGAAAGACTTTTGTGAGGTCAGTGTAGAGGTCACGGTGACTCATGCTCAACTGAGGCATCTGTCCCCCTTGCAAAAGTTGCATCTTTGCAGTCAATACTGTGTCCCTGTGGTGGCTTTAGTGCTGCAGTCATTCTTGATGGGGCCACTGACTCTCATGCAGAATGACTTAGCTGGGGGAGCCCTGGAGTCCCTCCTTTGTCCAGGGCCTTTGCTGATGCACATATGTTAACTAGTAACATATATGTGCTTGAGCTTGTGCTCGCCCTTTGATCCCAGTTGGAAAATCTCAGTAGGAATGATGGTAAGCTTTGAGACTCAATATCGCTTTCTTTAAAATGCTTTGGGAAATTGATTTTATCTTTTGTACCCAAGCAGCTCTGATTCAAAGGACTTCCTTTATGACAGAGGGAAGTATGTTGAGAAGATGCTAAGCATTGCTTAGACCCGTATTTCCTTCTACCTATCAGCCCCTGAAATGCATTGAATGTGCATCTGTTCACTGTCTTCCTTCCACTGGAGTATAGGGAGCTTATTTTAGTCACCAGTTTTGTGTTACCCCAGTGCCACCAAAACAAAAACAATGCCAGACGTGAGGTAGATGCTCAATATATATTTCTTAATTGAGTAATTAACAGACTACTAGCAGTATGGCAACAAGTAATACATCTAGCAATTGTATGATGGTACCTCATGAATTACCTGCTGCCTTAAAGATCACAAAAATGGAAATATTGACCTCTGTCTTTAGGGCCTGGACTTTGATGGTTTCCAACATTGCCCTCTCCTCTGTGTCAGTCTACCTCTCAGAGAAATTCGTGATCCCTGGTGAGTGTCCAGCCTGGCTTTTTGTCCTCTCTCTGACACTGCCCAGCTGTGACCTTAGATATGGTTTTGAAGCTATATGGACCTATTCCAGCTCTAAATGTTTTGATTTTACAACCTGGCAAAGCCAGCACCTGCTTGTTATTCACATGAAGCAACAACACCTTTCTAGAAGGAAGTGGAACAAACACCTGCCTCTGAAAATTGCTTTTTATAAGGAAGTCTGTTTTTGCTCAATGCATTTAGGTCATTTCTGTATGTGATATTCTCACAAATAACATCATTGTCTTTGAACTGTTGACTTTAATCTGTTTATAAAGAACACTGGGATCACTATTGCTCACCATTTGAGATTGTATATTTTTCATGTGGTTTCACATCTGTAATCATCTTCCCCCCACACAAGAGATATATGATTTATAGAAAATTGAGAGTAAACCATGACTTACTTCTATAGTTTTATTGTCTTGGAAACATAGAGGTTATCATGAACTGTGGACTCACACGAAGATTGGAACTAGTAAGAGAAAGGGACTAGTAAAAGAAAGTCAATAAAAAATGACTTGAACAAAGATGTTCATTTATGTATACCTTATAATGAAAAACTAAAAATTTCTATCAATGGGTCTAAGTGAAGCATGATACAGTTATAGAAAGTGATAAGACAATTTAAAAGAATGAGATACACCCTTAATACATACTGCGGTGAGAAAAAGGTAAGTTATGGAATATGTCCAATATGCTTCTGTGTGTATATAAAAAATAGAACAAAACATATCTTCTGATCTGACATATGTTAATCCATAGATGAAGGTCTGGAAGGAGTAAAATGGTTAATAATGTTATTTCTGAGACTGAAGTAGGATTGGTGGAGCTTGGGGCCATGACAGCTCTTCACTTTTTACTCTAGGCTTCTGTGTTTTTGACATTTTACAAAAACATAGTCATGGTTTCCTTTTGTAACTATAAAATCCAAAATTATTAGAGGGGAAAAGATGTGTGACAAAGAGAAGTTGGTGCACAGGTGGGATTTGAGGTCAGAAGAAGGAAGATGAAACACTTGGGGGTAGTCAGTGGCAGTTAACATAGCAAGCTATACCTTATGATGTTTTTGAATGGTGATTTGGGTCTTTTTGTGATGTTTTCAGGATGCATTTATATATTTGTTATATACATTTATATATGCACTTTTATATATGTTGTATACAAAAGATATGTGTGTATATATATAAATACATGCTGAAAACAATATATATTATATACAAATACATACACCAACACAATTGACCCTTAAACAACATGAGGGCTGGGTTGCTGACCCCTTGTGCAGCAAAAAATCTGCATATAACTTTTGACTTCCCCAAAACTTAACACTACTAATAGTCTACTGTTAACTGCAAGCCTTACTGATAGCCTTACTGAGAACATGCACAGTTGATTAACTCATATTTTGTATGCTACTTATATACTGTATTCTTACATTAAAGTAAGCTAGAGAAAAGAAAATATTATTAAGAAGATCGTAAGAGAAAATATATTTAATGCATGTTTTATATATTTAACATATTCATTAAGTGGAAGTATATCACAATAAAGGTCTTTTTTTTTTTTTTT
>NW_012134969.1:8200313-8223151 GCF_000956105.1 Propithecus coquereli | reverse complement strand
CCCAATGTCAAGCTGCTAGTTTTATGGCTGATGTTTTTTTTAACTTATAAATCCAAGTGGAATTTACTGTGTTGGATAGAGCCAAGTACAAACTTTTTAATTTTTTTGTTTTTTGCCTCCGTTAAATAATTTGGAATCAAACTCTGATTGAACACTTATTTATTTTGAATGATTCTTGCTGATTCATTGCAGAGAAGCTCTCCAGACCCCCAGCTGGCCATGTGGTGAGGTCAAGGCCCCGATCAGGTAGTACAGCAGCCATCCTGAGAGCTCCTTCTATCTGTTTTGAACAAATCTGAAGCAGCTTCAAGCCTGGAGAGATGGTGTCACAATCTACCAGCCAACAGGATTCTCCCGTGGACCTCTGGGAAGGCATCGGCGATGACTCTAGCAACATTCACGGTTCTCCCAGGCTCCTGGGGCCTGACCAGCCCCCTTGCCAACTAGACGTCAGGCTCACAAGGCACAAAGCTGCCTGGATTAACCCTCAGTGTGTGCAGCAAGAGCTGCAGGATTTGCCACCCCAGGTGCCAGCAGTGGGGACCATCAGGAACCACTTTGCAGCAGATACTGCCTCTCCCTTGAGCCCTTCACCCCTGTCCCTTGGTGACTCCCTGGCAGAGACATCATTGTCTGAGGATACTGCAGACTCCGCTGGCAGTGCCTTTGCCCAGGGCTTAAGTGAAAAGAGTGACTTGTCTTTGACCTCCACTGAAGAATGGGTGGTGCTCCCAGGGCTCTCTCATCTCGCATCTCTGCTCAAAAGCTCTAAGATTTTGGCCACGTTCCCGTATCCTGAGGTTGACAGTGCTTTTTTCAACCCTTCCCACCTGACAGCTTCTGCTGATGAAGGTAACTTCAGTCGGTGACTTCCCTTGTTCCTATCTGTTCATGCGCTTGCTTTGCCTTGGCCTAAAGCCTGCCTTCTTGACTTCCCATGACAGAAAAGTTCGTGGGTGTCCACTTTAACCAGAAGCCAGTGCATTAGCTCATTTAATACTGTCATCAGGCTAGCCACCTGCGTGGTCACAACAGGTGAAATCAAGTATTTGCTTTCTCCTTAGACTGGAGGGAAATGTCATTTTTTTTTAGCTCAACATAGTTAATAATCAATGCCATGTGCCAGCTTTGAGTTGGTGTCTGCCTTCAGGAAATTACAGCTCATTAAACTGTCTGCAAGAAAGAGCATCAGAAGCATTCTCAACTCAGTGTGGGTGGGGGAAGGTGTTTCCAGACAGACAGAGAGGGCTCTGTTTCATGCCAGTACTTCTGTAGGTGATGAACTTGCTTCACCTGTTATATTTACCTGTGCAGAGTGTGGTGGAGAAATAGTAAGATTTAAAAATAATGATTACAGTTCCCCTCCAAGACTATAAAAAACCTCTTTTTATTAAAACAAAGGCTCTCATTGATATGAGATAATGTACATACTCCTAAAATACTAAAATTCCTAAAATGAGATAAGCCATGCAAGAGTGCCACTCAAGGGTCAATAAACTAGCCATTGTTGTTATAATTGTGGCATGTTTATTTTAAAATATTCGTTATGTTATATTAATACTTGTCATTATTGATTTGTATTTCTGTTAGAACCCTGGTCCAAATAATCAATGGAGTTTTTTTCAAAATGATTTAAAAAGCTGCCTACCTGTTTGTCTATATGTCTATTTATGTATGTATTTATTTCTCACTAGCAGGAACTCATCTTCCCACTTACCTAAAATATGGGGTTTATTCTATTGGAAATGTTTGAGAAATCGTAGGTGATGACAACCTTTTATACATTATTCATAGCTTAAGAATAGCAGATTTTGGACAGTCTTTCAATGGCTAATTTCAAAATAACCAAATTTGAGCAAACTGACAGGACTGATTACAGACATTTTTTTCTATTTTTTAGCTTTCAGGATAGAGAGTGACTTGCAAATTTAGTGGTAGCTAAGTAAGAGATTAGTCTCCTACTAGATCCTCCCTAGAGGAGAGCCGTCTTCCTGACAGACCACCACAGTGACAAGTTATAAACTGAAGGTGATCTTTGGGGTCTAGTTCACCTGCCTGAAATCTTTTTTTGTATCAAGTACAGTGATACAATTTAAAATTATCCCATAGCTTTGTCTTTTTCTTCAGAAAGAAAACAGGCACCCTAGCCCCTTCTGTCCAAAGACAAGGACTCCCAGCCGTTCTTCTTGGTGCCTTTAAAACGCACTCAGTGTTTTGAAAATATCTCCTAAACTTGATAGGGGGATTCATTCCATAGGATTAAGAAAGAAAGTCCCGAATGATCTGGTTTGTTCGTTCTTTGATGTGGGGGCAGCGATGGGGCAAATAGGCACTGGCCACTAAGACATGGATTTTTCTATGACTGCTGCATCTCAAATGGCACTAAAATTTTCCTTTTCTAAAAAATAGCAGGAGAAAGACCACCTGAGTCTGCAAGCCTTTCCTCAGGCTATAGGAAAAAATTCCAGAGTTCCTTTTGTTTTCTGTAGGATCTACACATTTACAAAGCACTTTCACATTCCTTATCTCCTTAATGTCCTAAGAGGTAATTATCCCAATTTAAAGGCTGAGAAGATTTTGACAAGGGCCCAGCTGGTGAACGCCAGAGCTGGAACTGGAATCCACTCTGTCGGATTCTTCTCTGTGCTTTTTCCTCTGTACTCAGGGTCTGCAAACTATGACCTGCCGGCCAGCTCCTGCCAGCTTCCTGTTTTTATAAATAAAATTCTGTTTTGTCTGTAGGTCATGACGGTGGCAGAATAGGGTAGTTGCAACAGATAACTGTATGGTCCTCAAATCCTCCAATATTTACTACCTAGTCCTTTACAGGAAAAAATTTGCCAACTCAGATGGCTTCTGATGCTAAGCAGTTTGAAGTTTTCCATGTAACCACCACTCTCTTGAACAAGAAGCAAGGGATTTGAGTGACCCTGCTTGCAACTCTGTCGCCCTGACAGCTATGTAACTACCAGGACACTGGCAGCATTTTGTTCTAATTTAGCAGATTTGGACAACTCAGCTCCTATGGCATTCATGGACTTTTTTGTTTTTTTTTTCCTTTAAATGCTGCAATAAGAAAGCACATGATAGAGACGATGTTTGTTTTGATGGTGGGCACTGCCGGTAATGGAGTGGCTAAGGGTGCAGGGATGGATCAGGCTGCAGCATGTCCCTTGTGCAGTTTCTTCTTGGCTTTGACTGGAGGAAGACTGTTTTAGGGAAGCTATGCTGACCTGTGTCAGATGGATTTTGTTTCTGAAGGCAGGAAGTCAATTGCAGTGGGATCAGCTGCAATGACTTGGAGCAAGGAATTGGAGACGTGTTCTCCAAATTCTGCGGCCCGGCTTCTGGACTGTTCCTTGTCACCCTTCCCCATCTCCTGTAGGTATTTCCCATGAACCTCCCTCTCTTTCTACCCCCTTGGCCTCTTTGGTGTCCCCCGCCCTGCAGGATACTGCTCAGTTACTGCCGCAGCCTCCCCTAGAAATGGTTGTCATTAAGACCGTCCCTGCAAGACTTAACATCAGAAAGATCTTTCTTCTTCTGTCATCTTAATTTATTCTACAATTGTGCTAGTTTTTTTTTTAAACAGTATTTAAAAGTCCTCCTTAGAATTGTTGTGTTTTCTTAGATAATCTTTAAGCTTTTCTCCATTTTTAATAACTTGCTATTTTGGCAGGTGCTGTTCAAGTCAGTGGAAAACCCATTTCTTTGAATTCCTTCTCACCAGAGGCATTAGAGCTGCCTGTCGATGTAGAAAAGGTGAATGCTATCTTCTTCTTCTTCTTTTTTTTTAACTGCAGAGATTCTTAATCCTTTAGATAGTGCTTTTCTGATTTTAACCTGGAAACTTCACCTTAATGAGGAATAGCAAACAGGTTTCATTTCAGCATTTAATTGGTAGACACTGCCAGGAGCACTAAGCTGCGAAGGGTTTGAGTCAGTATCTGTACTCAGGTGGAATGTTTTCCACGATTGATGAATGATGTCTGCCATTGGGCTACCACCAGCCTAGGGCTTTCTATCACAAGAAATTCAACTTGAGCTGTCTGTTGGTTATAGTGAGCTAAATCTGTGTCTCTGTGGGTTATAAGTCATATGGTGACCTATGATAACTCAGTTAAATGAATATTTATATGTATATGCATTAATGTCACTTAAATAGAGCTGCTTGATTTTTCAAATCTGATGCACTTTCCATGAAAAAAAAAAGTTGCTTATGCTTGTATTTTAATTGATTTTTTTTTTCTGCAGGAAAATGCCCACTTCTACGTTGCAGATATGATTATATCAGCAATGGAGAAAATAAAGTGTAACATTCTGAGTGAACAGCAGGCAGAGAACTGGAGTAAAGAAGAAGCCAGTGGGTCACTTGGACTTGATCCAGCTGACTCTGAAGTGACCTTTGGTACCAACATAAAGCAAGAATCTGGGTCTGCCACTTCTTCAGACAGTGGCTATGAAAGTGAGTTGGGCAAAAATGAGAACACTTTGTGTTGTATGTTCCCCACACACCTCCTCTCTTCTGTCAAATACTAAAGTACAGTAGTCCCCCATTATCTAAGGGGGGATGTGTTCCAAGACCCCCAGTGGATGCCTGAGATGTCAGGTAATACTGAACTCTATATACACTATGTTTTTTCAGTCTGGTGAGGAAAGTGGCTACTGAGTGACTCATGAATGGGCAGCATTTGCAGCATGGATATGCTGGACCGAGGGATGATTTATGTCCTGGTCAGGACAGAGCAGGACAGCATGAGATTTTATCATGTTGCTTGGACAGTGTGCAATTAACAACTTATGAATTGTTTCTGAAATTTTCCATATAATATTTTTGGACCACAATTGATTGTAGTTACTTGAACTTTTGGAAATTGAACCTTCGGTTAGGGGGGGCCTACTGTATGTCTTTCCATCCTTTATCTAAAACTTCTTGCGTAACCTATATGATCCTCAGCATTTCTGCCATCTTGCCTTGGGGTTGGTTATTCTGCTCCATCCCGTTGTCAGAGCCTGTTTTGTTATTTTCTTGGACTTCATCCTGCTTTTCTTTTTTGATGAAAAGAAAAAAAGTGGCTAATGTCTTCCTCTTCCTTTGTTTTCTGGCACATAGCATTCTCCTAGCTCCTCTTAGGTTCTGTCCTTTTCCAAGTAGTCTTCTCTCATTCATTCAGCGAACAATGAGCCTGTGGTATGCTCGGTGCTGGGAACAGCCAGTGCAGGGATATGTCCCTTCCCTCAAGGAGCAAATGCGCTGTAGCAGGGGCCAGGGAAGCCTTGCGGGTAACTTGTAGACAGAGGCAAGCACCCAGTGTGGTGCATCACCAGGTAGGAATGCGTCATCTGCCGCCATCCCCTTGCTTTGGGGAGGCTTCCCTGGAATGTGTGTTTCCCCAGGAACTGCACATCAGGTCCTTCACCCTTCTGGTCCTTTAAGAGCAGTCTCCTGCCACTGGCACTGTGACATGCTCCCTGAGGCAAATCTGGAACCTTCACAGGGCAGGGGCATCGTGCATGTGGAATGAGACACAAGTTGTGCCCCGGATGCTCCACTGCTGTCTATGTGCATGGCTCTTCCTGGGGTCGTGCGGTGCAGAGCCCATGGCGCACAGCTGTGCTTTTTTGTGGTTAAGTGTCAGTATCTCAACTCCCTTGTGAGATTTTAAACTCTTGGATGGATGAGAAATTGTTTGTATTTGTGTTTAGTATAGTGCCTTGTCTGAAATAGGTATTTTATAAATATTTGTTAAGTGGTTGGGTAGAAACTGATGTTTAGCGAAAGCTCTAAAAAGCATGAGTATGTTAAATGAAGTTTAAGAATATTTCTACCTGCCAAATAAAAATATTTGTCTTTTATTAAGTATCTCTCCTGTGACATTTGTGGTGATTGATGTTCCTCCATGAGGTAGGTGGGTGTTCTTTAAACTACAGGTTGGTCCTGAGAGCATTAAAAAAAACCCCAAAAAACAGAAATAGGCTAGAAAGCATTAGAGTGCATCTTACTTAGGGGGAGCAATGTTTCCTGAAAGTTTTTTTTATCAGTTAAATATATTATTGTGTTTGTACTAAGTCACATGTCTGTTACTGTGGATCATGGCCAAAGGAGAGTAAGGAACAGAGATGGGTGACATCCCATCTCACCCAGGAGCATATGGAAGCTGGAGCTTGTAATCACCCAGCTAGAATGGAGCAGTGTTGTTTTTTAAAACAACAGGCCGATTCACACAACTTCAGTGTGACCTATGGGCTAGACTATGTCCCTGAACAACGGTATTCATGTCTCTGTGTTTCTTTCCTATGTTTATTCAGATGACAATTGTATGAAATTATATTCATACTAATTATATAATTAATAGCATGATTAGATTTGTGTGGTTATATTAATAGTATTTCATATCCATTTTTTCATGTTGCCGCGGTTTTCACGTTATTCATTTATTACAATTTTTTTTTTTCAGTGAGAGACAGGGTCTTGCTATATTGCCCAGGCTGGACTTAAACTCTTAGCAGAAGTTAGAAATGAAGTTGTTGGGAGATTTGGTTCTTTCTGGGGGCTCTGGGAGAGACTTTTTCATGCCTCTTTCCCAGCTCCTGGTAGTTTGAAGCAATCGTAGCATGACTTGGCTTGTAGACACATCACTCGGATCTCTGTCTTCACATGGCATTCTTTTTGTGCATCTCTATCTTTGTATCCAAATTTTCCCCTTGTTATGACACCAGTCTTACTGTAGGGCCACCCACATCCAGTGTGACCTCATCTTGATACATTGGCAAAGACCCTATTTCCAAAGAAGGTCACGCCCACGGGTTCTGAGTGGACATGAATTTTGGGGGAGAACTATTCAACCCGGTATAATATTTAAGTCTTCTATACTCTTTGCCTCACTATGAAGCTAAGATCATTTTCTCCCCTTTCATTTTTTTAAGGTTTGTATTATAGAAATTTTCAAACATATCTAACAGTAGGTCGATTACTGTTATAAACCCCCATATACTGATCAGTCCTTTTATTCATCATAGTGAATGCAAGAACACGAACATTATTCCCTGCATTTTTTAATTTTGAAGCTGAAATTTTTAATTCTTTGAAAGCAAACTTTTAGCCCTTTTCCTTTCCCAATTTCTATTTTGTTGGATGTTGCAGGTTGTTGTGTAGTTTTTCTTTTTCTTCTTGTTGGTGACAACCTTCCCTTTTTGTAGGTTGTGCTGTGTTACAGGTCAGCCCAGTGGCCGAAACACCTACTTGCAAGGATGCTGGGAAAGAGGCCTGCAAATGTGACTTTGATGAATTTGTTATTTTAGGTAAGATTTGGAAGCTTGTTGGATATGACTGGCTGCCTCCCCACTTCCTTCTGCACATACATACTAACATGCATCACGTGCAACACCACGCCATAGTGGCATTCAGAGAAACTTCTTCCAAGGACAGATTATATCCCTGACATAAAAAAAAAAAAAAAAAAAAAAGATGTTCTTGTTTCAAATGTCTTGATAGTTAATCTCTCATATCACCTGTAGAAATTGAATGAAAAAGCAGATATTCATTATGGTCTAATATCTGTTTGCTTTCTCAATTATACTTGGTCAAATTTCAGATGAAATTCTATCTTTGGTTATTATCAGTAGTTTATAATAGAAACTCAAAAGAACCTAAAGCATGGAGATACTGAATAATTGGCTGTTTCTGAAATATTCTTCTTATAAAATTGGCTATGGTTAAGTGAATCAGACGGAAAGATCTCATTACTCTTTTATTTTCCCACAGAAGTTGGAGAGTTTAACGATATCACTGAAACCTGTCGGTGTTCCTGCAGCTCCTCTAAGAGGTATCTGTCTTGTGTGTGCGCCCACACATACACCCCTGGGATGTCACCTCCGAAGCACTGTGAACACTAGGCCTTGACATTTTGAGCCAAATGCATCCAGTCGCAATGATTTGTTCCAATGAATCTAGGGGATTACCACCAAGAAATGAAACAATTACCCCCAAAGTTTCTATAGTATTTTATAGTGTATAAAAGACTTTTGTATACATTCTCATTTAATCCTCATGGACTGACGGGGCAAGTTCTATGTGTGTGCGCGTCTATTTTTAAACTCCATTTTACAGATATAGAAAAGGAGACTCATACAGGATGTGCCTCAGGATGCAGTGCTGTTAAATAGCAGAAGTAGGGCTCTAATGAAGTCTTCTGGCTGTAAACGTAATACTCATTAAACCACACCTCCAAGTCTTAGTACTCCCAATCAATAAATGATTTATTGAGCGTGGAGAAATCGTGTTGAGTAAGATACCTGGTAGTGACTGATGCATGGTCTTTTACGACAGCCTCCTCTGAGTTTTGGGGGTGGGAAGGATAGTTGAAAGCCAGAGGAAGACCCTGAACATGCTCTTTATGAATATAGTTGTTTGGTTTTTGCATCTCTTACATTTCAGTGTCACTTATGAGCCAGACTTCAATTCTGCTGAGCTGTTGGCCAGAGAGTTGTACCGAGTGTTCCGCAAGTGCTGGATGCTGTCAGGAGTTAATTACCAGCTGGCGGGTTCCCTGAATGCAGCCAGCTCAATAGTAAGTATCAAAAGAAATTGAACTTGAATCAAAAGTTCCTAAATTCTCATTTTGCCTGCCCTGTTCGCTTGAGATATTTGTTTCCTTATATGGTTCCTGGGTGTTGGGAGAGACTCAAAATGAATGATGAAACTGGCTTGTGTTGAGGGCTTGTTATGTACCAGGGACTGTGCTCAGCGATTCATAATTTAATCCTCATAAGTATCCTATTAGGTAGATGCTGCTGTTTTTTATGACGTGATGGGCCAGCCCCTGGCAGGGCTGTCAGTGGTAACGCAGGAGCCCTGCCCCAGGCTGCCTGATTGGAAAGTGCATGCTGGTTCCCTTGTAGGACATACTTCCTCTGAGAGCATGCAGCCCACTGGGATAGAGAGCTTTGTGACAAAGGCTAAAATAAGAATTGGAAAAAAGCACTTGAAGTACAGGGCAAGGAAGTGTTTAATTTTTTTCAATGGAACTTAGTGGTGACCTAAAAAAAAAGAGCCTGAGGCACAAAATATAATTTAAGGAGTTTACCAAAGTGAGGACAGCTGCCCACAAGACTCAGACCCAAGTAACCTAGGACATGAGTTCCATTTAGCCTTTGTTGCAAGCAGGTTTTTTTCTTTTTGAAACAGGGTCTCACTCTGTCACCTAGGCTAGAGTGCAGTGGCATCATCATAGCTCACTGCAATCTCAAACTCCTGGGCTCAACCCATCCTCCTGCCTCAGCCTCCCTAGTAGCTGGGACCACCACACCTCGCTAATTTTTTCTATTTTTTGTGGAGACAAGATCTCGCTCTTGCTCAGACTGGTCTTGAACTCCTGGCCTCAAGGAGTCCTCCTGCCTCGGCCTCCCAAAGTGCTGGGATTACAGGGGTGAGCCACCATGCCCTCCCAGTGCTTGGCCACAAAGCAGCTTTTTAAAGACATAAAAGGGGGATAGGGAGTGGGCTGATACAAAGTTGTTTGTGAAGAATTCTCATTGCTTTGTAGAATTAATGTTGATTAATGATTGGCTATACATTGTTAAGCTATAAGGGGTGGGTTACAGTGTCCAGTGCAGTGTGGCATTATTAGGTTAATTTATAGCTACTTGTGGCAATAACAAGCAGTTTCAAGAGATGAATACACAGTTCAAAGGGAGGAAATAGGACGTGACTGCTGTCTCGTTTTGATGCCTCTCCGGGCCTGATCATTCAGAAGACTCACATTCCTCAGATAAAAGTTCTTGTCTCATTGGGAAGGCTGATTGGAGATCTCAGAACTTGAGCTAAATATTACGCTGGCCAGAACTGTGGCAGGTAGATGTGGGGGAGAGTGTTCTTGGCAAAGGGAGGCTGTAGCAGAAGTGGAGGGGCTTGGTGTGGTTCAATGACACCTCTCTGTGTGTATTTGTGTATGGAAGGCTGATCTTCGTGGAAATAAGACTTGAATGATAGTGGCTGAATTATGGGGGGCATAGAATGCTAATTTGAGAAGTTTGGACTTTAAATGACAGTAGGAAAGTGCAGTGGTGCAGAGGGCAGCTGCAAAATAGTTAAAAGCAAGGGAATGGTCTTTATAATAGAGCTCTTTCCGGAGAAGATTAACAACAACAGTGCTGCTTATTGGCAGCTTCTATGGGCTTGTGCTATTTATAAATGTATTCCAGGTCAAAATGACCTACTTACAGTAAATTTGAAGTCCAGAAACAAACGGACTGAAACTACTAAGAAAAGCGATCTCAGCTGGGTGGTGGTAGAAGCAGTTCTTCTGCACGTGGCTTTAGAGACATGGTGAGCTCTTGCCACGTCCTGTAGTTCAGCTGAACGCAGTTTTAATTTTTCACGGTAAATTTTTAATATTGGAAACACACTTGAATGTTCTTTTATTTAAGTTCTTGAAATAGGCTTGTTTCAATTGTTCCTAAATCTTCTTATATGTTATGCAGGTTGTCAATGAAGAGCGTGTCCGAGAAGACTTTGAATCAAGTATGAGCGTAGTACAGGAGATTAAGTTTAAGTCCAGGATCAGAGGGACTGAAGACTGGGCGCCCCCAAGATTTCAAATCATATTTAATATCCATCCACCACTTAAGTAAGTATGGGCTGCTGCTTGAGCCTCCATCTAAAACAAGTCGTGACAGATCCCACCTGACTCTTTATGGAAGTAGGGGAACAAAAAAAAAAATAACACGCTGAGGGACACAGGAAAATTTGTTTTAGGAAAAGGAAGGTTGGGCATATTTTCTGGCTTAGCTTTTACGGACTCTGTAAATTTCGACAAGTTGAGAATTTAAGTATACAAACGAATTATGAATATTACATAACAACTGAAAATTAAATAGGCTTAAAGGGGATTTTTAAAGTGGCTAATTTTGAGACTTAAAAATCATATACAGTAATTCTAAAACACGGAACCATTCTATTTTCCAGTTGACAGTGTGAACTAAAAATTAATGAATTTTGAAAAAGGAAAGTTTAATCTTGAGGAGAGTGTCAATAGTTAAAAATGCAACAGAATGTAAAATGTAAATAAAAATGTTTGTTCTCTAAGAAGTAACAAAAGTCCTAAAAGATAAAACAAGAGCATACAAAAGAAATAAACCCACATACACATTTTAGGTAATAATTTAATTATAATTTATTCTGAGATTATATGACAGATTATAGATAAAAAATTTTAACAGCGTACTATTTTTTTTATTTCTCTTGGTTTGTATTAAATTTGGTGTGCAAACTGCAGTTATGAAGGGACTGGTGAGGCTTGTTGAATATGCCCCATAGAGGTGCCTTATAGACCAGCAGTCCCCAACCTTTTTGGCACCAGGGACTGGTTCCATGAAAGACAATTTTTCCAGAGACTAGGGGTGGAGAGGGGATGGTTTGGGGATGATTCAAGTGCATTACATTTATTGTGCAGTCAAACCTCTCTGCTTATGATAATCTGTATTTGTAGCTGCTCCCCAGTGCTAGCATCATCGCCTCAGCTCCACCTCAGATCATCAGGCATTAGATTCTTATAAGGAGTGTGCAACCTAGATCCCTTGCATGCACTGTTATAGTAGGATTCTCTCCTATGAGAATCTAATGCTGCTGATTTACAGGAGGCTGAGCTCAGGCAGTGATGCGAGTGATGGGGAGCGGCTGTAAATACAGATGAAGCTTTGCTCACTCACCCACCATTTACCTCCTGCTGTGTGGACCGGTTCCTAAAAGGCCACAGACTGGTACCAGTCCATGGCCCAGGTTTTGGGGACTGCAGTTATAGACTATATCTTTCTTTTGAGAATGACAACCCAAAATAAGTGACTGAGGCAAAGACCTCAATCAGCGGATGTTTATTAAGCCAAAGTTTGAGGATGTGCTCGGGAAAAACAAGCCACAGATGCACCTGTGACTATTTTTTCTGGAGATGGATTTGGGAACATCGGTATTTAGAGGGAGAGGGCATACAGAAAGAAAAAGGAGGAGGGAGGTGAGTAGTGAGGAAAATGGTTACATTCTTGTGATGCCCCAAGAAATCTACATTTTACCTAGGATAAGGTGAATGTTTGAAGAAAAAGGGAGCAAAGGAAGAATCAATTATGTAGATCTCCCTAGGTAGGTAGAAGAATGCTTGATCTTGTCTCTGTTCTGCACCTGAGAAGATACACTTGGGAGCAGACCTTGTAGATACCTGAGGCCTTTCACCTTTCCTTGGGGATCTGGCTGATACCTAACGTTAGTAACAGCTATTCATTTGGAAGGCGGTGAGCATGACTCAGCCTCCAGGCTTCACCTTCCCTTTTGCATAAGGAGCTGTGGGGGGCAGGGTGATTTTAATTTTCCTTTACAAGAGAATGCCAAGAAGGTCTCTGGGGCTGCTTGGGCAGAAGAGCTCCCTGTCTAGGCGTTGTGAGCAGTCACTGTCCTTAGTGTTGGGCATCTCTCTTTTAGGGTTTCCCTCAATCTTCTCTAAGGCACATGGGCAGAAATTTAGCATATTTTTTTACCTTGGCCATTCTTGCTGACCCTGAACTGTAATAAAATTTTACAACTTTCTCCATAATTCCAAATCACATGTAAAACAGTGTCACAACAATTCAATAGAAAATGCTCCAATGGAATATCTCACCAGACACGTTTGATGATTTGTCTTACGTTGCCTCTTGTTTGTCTAAATTTCTCTGGATCCATTTGTGAACTTCCCACATGCATTATCCTTTGGAGTCTGGTCTCCCTGAACTGTCTTTGCATAATGTGTCTGTCTGCAGTTCTCTCTGGAGATAGGCCTCTGTGTGGGCAATGAGAAGTCCCTAAAAACTCCTTGGTGGAATAGTTATTTGTGATACTGATTCCTGCTTTGGTTTTTGCAGAAGCTTTTAAAAGGTTCTAGCTTTAAAAGACCCAGAGATTTCAACTAGAAAACTGTGTTAAATAAGCCTATTTCTTTCCCAAACGAAAAGTGACTAAAGGAAAGCCTCAAGCCAAGAAAAGTATAATGATGTCAGGTTTTTTTTCCAATTAGTGAAAAACATTTCCTCGACCTTCTCTGAAATGTAACTATTACCATTTTCTGTCTCAGGAGGGACCTGGTGGTGGTGGCCCAGAATTTTTTCTGTGCGGGCTGTGGAACTCCAATAGAGCCTAGTAAGTATGGGTAATGGATTGCTCCTTGTTATGCGATGACAGGGTCAGGGATAACAAAGTTGGGCAGCGCGCTGTTTTTGTGAGAGACGCCTTTGATGAGGGGTTGTTATAAGAACCTCATGGAAGTTGCTCTCTCTTTTGTGGCGAGGCCATCATGACCTACAAGGCTGTGTGACCAGCCAGGAATGAGGAGAAGCAGCCTCCCAGTTCCCTCCTCACTGGACACTCAGCTCCAGCCACGTGGCCTCCGGGCTGGCCCTTGAAGGTGCCAGGTCCCTCCTGACTCAGAAATTTGCATTTGTGGTTTTCTCTCCCTGGAATGCTCTCCCTGCAGACATCCCCGGGGCTGACTCCTTTGTTTCCTTCACATCTTCACTCAGAAGTCATGAGGTCCCCCCTGGCTGCCCTATCGAAAATGTCCACCTCGCCACACTCTTGGCTACAATCACGTGTGCTTTATGTTGCCTCACCTTCTTATTTTTCATTCTTAGCATATTCTTCCTAAAATATTCTTATGTTTTACTGGTTCATCTTATTATTGTCTGTCTTCATCACTAGATTGTAAGTTCTGTCAGGGCAGATGTTGTATGTTTTATCCATTATTTTATTCCCAGCTTCTAGAAGAGTGCCCGACACAGAGTTGGTCCTTGAAAGATATTTGTTGAGTGAACAAGGGCTCACCAAGGAGCTAGCCAGACTTTCCTGAGAGAGTCTGAGGGGCTGGCCTGAGAGGATCATTCTTGGGCCAACTGAAGCCTAGAAAATCAGGCTTCCCCAAGTCAGAAATGCAAGTTTCCCACTTGAGACTGGGAGTCACTTATTCTGCTGTGGGGGTGTCCATAGGTCTGACCTGCAGAAGGCTGGGAAGATGAGCTTGGAGGGAAAGAGTTCCCTCGGCCTTTGATGGTCCTTGAAGGAAAAAGACTTTGAGGAGCTCTGTCTACTTCAAGAGATGAAAATAAAAACCAGAAATCTGTCTGGGCTTCCTCTACAACACATTGGATGAAAATGCTGACAGGCATTACAGTTATAACTAATTTTCTTTAAGTGACTCATTTTCCCAGTTATTCTACCAGGGACCATGTCTGTTTGGTTAACCACTGTTTCCTGTTACCTCAGTAAATATTGAACACATGAGCGAGAAACGTGACTATGATTCCAACTTTTTAAGTACTTCCCTAAATTTATTCACATATGGAGATGTGGCCGGGCACAGCGGCTCATGTCTGTAATCCCAGCGCTTTGGGAGGTCAAGGCAGGAGGATCACTTGAGGCCAGGACTTTGAGACCAGCCTGGGTAATATAGCAAGACCTGGTCTCTGTAAAAAGTAAAAAAAATCAGTCGGGTATAGTGGGTGTAGTCCCAGCTACTCGTGAGGCTGAGGCAGGAGGATCTCTTGAGCCCAGGAGTTTGAGGCTGCAGTGAGCTGTGATCTTGCCACTGCACTCCAGCCTGGGCAACAGAGCAAGACCCTGTCTCTAAAAACAAACCAACCAACCAAGAAATATGGAGATGTGTGTCTGCACTGTTGATACAGTGATGAATCTGGCAAACGTGGTCCTGCCTTCAAGGATCTTGCTGACCGTCTTATAGGGAAGACATAGTCATCAGCCAAGTAAGTAAATACCAAGGGTGACGTATGTAACAAAAGAAAAAGTCAAGGGAGCTATGGCATTTATAGCAAGGAAACTTAAACTGTGCACGAAGGCCTGGGAGTAAGAGGTTTCATAAGGATGTGATTGTCTCCAGAAAGAGAGGGGTGTTCATCATATGCAAAGGGTGTGTGGCAATTGAAAAGAAGCCTTATGTGACTCAGGAGTAAGAATGAGAGTAAACAACATGTGGCAGAGGTAGGTGGAGCACAGATTGTAAACAGCATATAAATAATTTTGGGCTTTTCCTATGAACTTCCTCTAGCTCTTAGGATAAGTTTTTTTTTTAAGTTTTTATTTTGAGATAATTTTAGACTTACAGAAGAGTTGCAAAAATAGGACAGAGAGTTCCTGTATATCTTTCATTCAGCTTCCTCTAATGATAACATCTTACGTAATCAATAGTATCATCATTAAATCTGAGAAATTAGCATTGGTCCAGGCCTGTTAACTAAACCCCAGGCTTTATTTGGATTTCACCAGGTTTTTTTTCACTAATGTCCTTTATCTGTTCCAGAATCCAATCCAGAATTCCACACTGAATTTAGTTGTCATGTTTCCCTCAGTCTCACACACACTGAACATGACGTTTTACCTTTTACAACTTCAGCATGTCCCCAAAATAAGGATAAGATATCACACCAAAAGGAAAAAAAAAATGAACAATTCCCTAATATTGTTTACGAGTTAATTTTTATTTATTGTCCTCAAGGCACCATTTATGGCTAATTTTTCCATGCAGGTTCCAATCAAGTTTCATACATTGCACTTAGTTATTGTTTCTCTTTAGTTAGCTTTATTCTAGAACTGTACTACTCAATATGGTAGCCACTAGCCCATGTGGCTATTTAAAATTAAATTAAAATTAATTAAAATTAAAAATTCAATTCCCCAGTCATACCAGCTATATTTCAAGTACTCAGTAGCCACATGTAACTGGTGTTACTGTATTAGACAGCACAGATATAGAACATTCTCATCCTCACAGAAAGTAACATTGGACATTCGTGGTCTAGAACATTTCCCTCATTTTTTCCTCATGACTTTGGCTTTTCATAAAATCAGAACAGTGGGTTAGAGCAGGATTTCTTCACTTCAGTGCCATTGACTTTGTTGGGAGGGGTGTCCCATGCTTTGCAGGGCGTTCAGCAGCGTCACTAGCTGCCAGTAGCAGCCCTACAGTGGCGACAACTGAAAATGTCTCCAGACATTTCCAAATGTACCTCAGGGGACAAAATAACCCCTGGCCAAGAACCACTGGTTTAGAATGCTTTGTTTTGTTCTATTTTAATTAACGGGTTAGGAAACTGAAAGAGATGGACATAGCTTATTCCGTATTGAGAGTATAACACTTAGCGTGTATTCACTGAAGTTTGATGAATGAGTGGATGGATATTGAGATGTTAGGATTTTAGCTGTTGGTGAAAGATGAATTTTGTCAGGGAAATTTGTTGGCCCCTTTTGTCCTCCTTTCTCTTCCCATCTTGCTAAGTTTGATCAGGCATGTGGAGTGCAGGGGCCAGGGTATACCTGTCCATGGTTTATTCAGTGCCATGTTGTTCGCATTTCTGTTGGTGATTTCACCGTTTAAAATGGCCCCCACGCGTGGTGCTGAAGTGCTCTGTATTGTTTCTAAGAGCAGGAGGGTCTGCCTTGTGGAGAAAATGTGTGCACTGATCAGCTCCATTCAGGCGTGAGTTATAGTGCTGTTGGCCCTGAATTCAATGTTATGAGTCAACAAAATATATTAATTCAGGTGTCCTTAAATAGAAAGGCATCAAAAACAAGGTTATATATTGATCAGTTTATGAAAATGTTGTTACTAGAAAACCACCTCTGTCTACTTGACCAGCTCTGAATCTTCTAAATTTCTGACAGCCTGAGGCAAACAGAGTATCTCACTTTTAAAATATGCATTTCTTTGGCTGTTCCTGAGATTGTTCTTCACATCCCTATTGGTTATCTGAATTTCTTCTTTCCATGTATTACCTATTCCCCTCCTTTGTGCATTTTTGTATTTTTTTTTCTCTCTCTGATTTATCAAGAAGCTCTTTTGGATGCTATTTCCTAACATTGTATGCATGCTACTTTACATTGCACTTTTCATAAGTGTGATATCACTTTGTCCAGCTCTGAGTTGCGTCTTGTGGTCTCAGGAGAGTTCGCCTGAAAAGATTCCGACCTGCCCTCAGCCTTCTTGCAGTGAGAGGCAGCGTCTGATCTCCAGACCCTAATAAATAAATGTTCTTTTAGCTGCATCGCAGCTTGTGATGTCCATCTTTAAAGTCCAGGAGTATTTTGAGAGAGTTCTATTTTTTAGACATCTGTTCCATGACGGCGAAGCTCATGAATGGGCACGATGTAAGTCCCCAAGCCCCTGCCAGAGTTTTCCCAGCTCTCATGGGGTCGAGCATGGTTTGAGTCATGAAAAAAAGTCATCTGAGTCTTTGAGTCTTGCGTAGGAATTGGAGGTGGGGGGCGGACCTGGGCGGGTTTCCAGCGCCGCCCTCATGCTCCGGTGTGCTCGGCAGAGTTTGTGAAGCGGCTCCGGTACTGCGAATACCTGGGGAAATATTTCTGCCACTGCTGCCACTCCTACGCGGAGTCCTGCATCCCTGCCCGGATCCTGATGATGTGGGACTTCAGGAAGTACCATGTGAGCAATTTCTCCAAACAGCTGCTCGATAGCATATGGCACCAGCCCATTTTCCATTTGCCCAGCGTCAGCCAAAGCCTCTACGGGAAAGCCAAGGAGCTGGACAGAGTGAAGGTGAGCAGCCATCTCCGCAGGCCGAGTGCCCTGGCTGGAAGCGTCCTGCGGTGGGAAATGCACGTCACTCTAGTCTCAGGGCTTCCACAGGTAGACCTTCCAGGAGGCGGGTGTATCATAAGCCAATGGAGCTTAAAAAGCTTTGGGGCCCCTCACCTGCACAGGCTCTTTCCAAGGCCCCATACTGAATTTTACATTCATACGTAGCTTTGTGTTTTTCTTGAAGAAGGCCCCCAAAGTTGTGTAAGCTTCAGATCCCACAAAACCTGGATCCATCCGGGACCCCTATGGATCAGTGGACTTGGTTATGAACCCCTGCTGTACAGGCTGTTTGCTAGAAAGGTTTGTTTCTTACAGGTGTAGCATTTCAAGGTTAGAAACAACACTTAAATTTGATTTGCACATTGCTGGTTTCATTGATCACATTTAGCTCTTACCCTTGTTTGGTTTCTCACGTTAGGAAATCCAGGAGCAGCTTTTCCACGTCAAGAAGCTGTTGAAGACCTGCAGGTTTGCTGCCAGGTACTGTTCTCGGCTGGGACAGTCTGCTGTCCCTCCACACCTCTGCGGATCCTCTGAGCCTCTGCTCCCAGCTCCCATAGGGCCTCTTGGCTGTCCTTGGGAATGCAGACCATTTCTTTAAAATCACGAAACCCTTTAAATCACTAGTGGAGCATTTAACTCGTTTAGGAGAATGGGCCAGTACAGGATGAAATAACCCTAGCCAGTGGCCTTTTTATTATTATTAGTATTAAATTGTAAATACACAAAACATGAAATTAACCATTTTAAGTGGACAGTTTGGTGGCATTAAGTACATTCACACTGTTGTTCTACTATCACCACCATCCAGTTCCTGAGCTCTTTTCATCTTGAAAAACTGAAACTCTGTACCATTAAACAGTTGCCCATGTCCCCCTCTCCCAGCCACTGGCAGCCACCATTCTACTTTCTGTCCTTATGATGTGGATTACTCACATACCTCATATAAGTGGAATCGTATAGCATTTGTCTTTTTATGACTGGCTTATCTCGCTTAGCATAACATCTTCAAGGTTCACCCATGTCGTAGCATGTGTCAGAATGTTCTTTTTTAAGGCTGAATAATATACCATTGTATGCATATACCACATTTTGTTTATCCGTCCATTCGTCAGTGGACGCTTGGGTCGCTTCCACTCCTTAACTATTGTGAATAATGCTGCTATGAACATGGGTGGACCAGTGGCCCTTTAAAACCCCTTATAGAGAGACATGTCAAAGTAGGTGAGACCATAATCTCTAGAAATTCTACTTTTAGAAGTTTAGCCTAAGGACATACCTATGGATATGGGCAGAAATTTAGTTAAAGTATAGGTTTTTTTTTTTATTAAGAAAAGATATTACAAATCCACTAGGTATTCAATAATAGGACAATACTTAATACCACATCCATAATATAGAATACCATACAGCCAATAAAGGTTTAGGCATGAATTCATTGAGAGTGATTTTTAAGTGGGAAAAGAGTAGGTTACTCAAGGGAGTTAAGGTTATTTGTTATAATAGATGAGATCATAGGGATTTTCTTAAAAATTTTGTTTTGTTTTAAAGCATTTTTCCATTTCTGATCTTTAATGATGATGTATTGCTCTTTAATTAAATTTCTTAGGAAGGAGCATGCATTCTCTAGTCATTTGGCCTTGAGCCTCCACCTCGTGACACTGGAGTGGCATTGGTCTCAGGGCCGCAGTTCTCTTTATTTGTGATGTGTAACAATACCTACATTTCCTCCCTCTACAAAAAAATTCTGGAATACCCATTCTGTGCTTTAGATAAGAAATTAGTATATCTGTGTTAAATCCAGGGGGAAAGTCAACACAAACAGATCATTGCCCCACTGTGTGTGTCAGAGACCTGTGCAAGGTGCCGTGAGGAGAGAGAGGGGGTGGCATTTAGCTTAGTTAGGGGTGGGGTGCAGTAGAGAGCAGGCAAGGCTCAGAGATGAAGCCTGAGCTTGAGGATTGGGGACCCTCTGGGCAGAGGACGCAGCATGGGGAGCATCTCAGCTGGGTGGAGAAGTAAAGCCAGTTTGGCATTCGTGGCATGCCAAGTCCAGGGTAGGCCGTGAATGATGGTGCCACTGGCCAAGTTAGGTAATTCAAGAGGAGACCAGGTGGGTTTGGAGAGGATTAAATTCCGTTTTGAATGCCCTCGGGACATCTAAGTGACCGTGAGTGCCTGCAATTGGATGCCTGAGTCTTAAACTCAGCATTGGACTCGTGGATTTGGGAGTCACATGCCTGCCTGTGAACAGTCATTCTCCTGCCAGCTGAGACAGCAGTCAGTGATGCCGACAGACTTGAAATTTAGCTGGAATGAATAAGGTAGTAATTTTGATTACTCAGGTATCAGACAGTGCACATTTTTAAGACTTGGAAAACAAATATTCAGTTTTCATTTGCTCCATGTGTGCGTGCGGCAGGCTGCAAGAGAGGCATTTCTCTGCTCATCAGCTCTTCGAAATCAGCTTTTATGGAATTTTAACTTTCTAGCTTCCAAGCAAACTTGCAAAATATAGAGTGGTGGCGAGCAAAGTTCACTGTTGTTCTTGGGGCTAGTTTTTAAAAATTGTGTTTAAAAAATTAAGTGTGAGTGCTGAACAGAAACAACTGGTTCCGTTCTTCCCAGCCTCTTTGTGGGTAGGTTTCCGAATTCCTCCATTTTCCCTCTCTGGCAGTGCATTAAAGGAATTTGAGCAGGTGCCGAGACACCTGACTGATGAGCTCCACCTGTTCTCCCTGGAGGACCTGGTCAGGATCAAGAAGGGGCTGCTGGCACCCACCCTCAAGAACATTCTGAAAGCTTCGCTTGGGCATGTGGCCGGCTGTGAGGTGAGGGTTCGCCTGGAGCAATCCCTGAGCTGTCCTTTATTCACCAGGGCCTATTCTGAGTGGTCTGCACCTGACCCTATTTAACTCTCTCAAACCCCGAGGTCAGTGCTGGTGACACTGTTTGCAGATGAGAAAACTGAGGTTCAGAACTGTGAAGTACGGGGCAGAGCCGAGCTGGAATGTGAGTCTGGGCCAAGTGACTTCTAAGTTGGGATGCCCAGCCTGGCTTGGGGCCCACTCTGCCCTGATGTGCCAAATATAGCCATGTGGACTCAGGAGCTGAGGGAACAGGAAGCTCTGTGTCTACACGGACTGAAGAATTCTAGTGCAGCAAACAGAAATGAAATTAGATCATTTAAGAACACCCGTTTAAAATTATGATCTTTCTCTGGCAATTTAAAACTGCCTTAATGTGAAATGGATGAATGTGCATTATTTTTGTTTTGATCCATTCATTGCTGCAAAACACAGTGTCTTTTTCCTGCTAGAGGCTAGGATCACAGACACTCAAAAATTGATGCTTAAAATGTTCTATAAAAGTGATAACAGCTTCTCTATCAAGAGAATTACCAATGAGGACTGTCACTTTTTGATGCCTTCTTTTACAGTTGTGTCAAGGAAAGGGCTTTATTTGTGAATTTTGCCGGAATACGACTGTCATCTTCCCATTTCAGACGACAACATGTAGAAGATGTTCAGGTAGCTTAGTAACTTAATAACATAATAATAGCTTAACAACTTAAATGCAAAGTTAATTTAAGTTTAATAACTTAAGCAAAAAATTAGCTTAAGCTGAATAATAGCTTAATAACTTAAGTACAGTTGTTTTTTTAAAGTACAATGATGCTGGTATGTGCTTGTATGTTGGATTGGTGATAAAAAAGTTTTGGGCACAGAAGGAGGAGTATTTGGGTGGGGGCAAGGATGAAGGATTATGTCTCCTGGTACAGGGTTTGGATAGAGGAGACAGTGCCTTTGTTGCCTATGCCTGCCCCTGTTTTGTAATTGGAGCAATCCATGTCCAACGTTGAAGTGTTGTCTCTGGCTGCTTTTGCACTGCAGTGGCAGAGTTGAGTGGCTGTCATAGAGACCATATGGCCCACAAGGTCTAAAACATTTACCGTCTGACTCTTTACAGAAAAGGTTGCTGACTCTTGTTCTACAGGATTAGTGCCCAAGGGAATCCCATGATTTCTAAACCCTGTTTCATGGGAGAGATCCTGGTAATGAACTCTGCCTTCATCCTTGATATGGGCAGGTCCCCTTCTTAGGCCACTCTAGTGTTGTCTCCCCTGACCCTTTAGGCAGTGTTGCAGGATGGCTTCCCCAGGAAGGAGATCTAAGGCAGGGATTTGTATGCAGAAAGTTGCATGTTCTCCAGCTCAATACCTGTGGGGGTGTGAAGGCAGCAGTGCTGGGCGGAGGGAGAAGTGGAACCATCATGTGGTCGCAGTGGAGCCCTCAGCCCATTTCATGGGGAGCTCTGCAAATGGGTGACCTTTCAGCATTGTTCCAAACTGGGGATAGAGGGCCAGCCAGGCCTTTAAACTCCACAGTGACCAGTCACTGGATGCCTTCTGGTGGCAGGAAGGGGCCATGACCTCGGATGAGGCAGCTCTCTCCATTTAGGGCCATTTCTAGAGGAGCTATGCTGCTTCCCAAGAGCCATCAGCCACCACCTCTCTCGGGCTGGGGGAACTCGTGCCTCAGTGCTTGGGCAGATCCGGAGGGCACTGCAGGGTCCACTACATCAGGCTCTCTGAGCCTCATGTTGATGACCTCTTGGGACAGCTATAATCCCTGGGAGTTTCAATTTGGCTGATTTCTTTCTAGAAGACTCTATGTTCTGGATTCGAACCCCTCCCTCCCTAGGATGGGATGAGCGTCTGCACGTATGTGAGAAAACAAGATAGCCCATTTGCTAATGGCCACCCTCCTTGCTTGCAGCGTGCAGGGCTTGCTTTCACAAGCGGTGCTTCCAGTCCTCCCAGTGCCCCCGGTGTGCAAGGATCTCAGCCAGGAGAAGCCTTTTGGAAAGTTTGCCCTCTGCGGCGACTTGATGCCCCTGAGCAGTGGGGAAAAGACTGTTCAACATGCCTTATGATAACACAATTTGTGTCTGCTATTGGTAACCTTGTTTTAGGTATCAGGTATTGTATATTAAGAAAAAAGATGGACAATATTCTCTTTATTATATATACTTTCATGTTTTAAAAGAATGCAGATTCTTTGTTATTAAGCATAAGGTTGTTACTAGTGGTTTTGTTTACAAACGTTTGATACTTTTGCTGCTACTGGGGTTTTTTAAAAGAGTTTTTTGATACTTCTTAAACTGTATTTGAATAGTTATATTTAGCTAATGCCAGAGCCAGTTTTTTTT
>NW_012134969.1:8194264-8199522 GCF_000956105.1 Propithecus coquereli | reverse complement strand
TTCTATTATACCCTCTATATACTTTCTCCCTGGGGCTGAGAAAGGGACCTTGGGGCTGAGTCCCTTCCTAGAACATCTTCAGACTGAGTGGTTCTCAATCCAGGGCTTGGGTGTCATATTCCCCAGGAGTCACATGCCCTAACTAAACCTAATTTGAACGAATTTCTTAAACAGCACAGGCAGGCAATAAGGTGTCATCCAGCTGTGTGTGTGTGTGTGTGTGTGCTTTATTCAATAGGGTAATATTGAGCACATGAAAGAAATGGATGTGTATTCTATCAACCTGTCTTTCCATTCACTTTTTTCATTCTGCCGATTGGTTTTCTCATCCCCAATGCCTCTGCCAGAGCTATGCTCACATTCATTATTTAAGATTTCTTTTAAATAGAAATTTGGGCATATAGGATAAATAAGATCAGAAAACAATGTTTCATGCATACCCTTAGCTCATATTCCCTGTTAGGAATCAAGGTCAGAGTGGTATGTTTATATTCCTTATGACAGCCGTCTGAAAGTATCTACATCTTACAGGGAAGGAAATGAGGCCTAGAGAAGAGAAATGACTTCCCTAGGTTTGCGCAAGACGTGCGTGGTGGCGCTGGGGTCAGCATTTGAGTCTGCTTGCCTTCAAAGCCCAGGCCTACCCCCTGCTTCTTTTGTGGTATCTTTTTGAGAGCACAGGGGTAAAAACAACCTTAACTGGTAAGTGCTAATCAAAACCTACAGCAGTGGCATTGGGCGGAGTGTTTTCTCACGTCATTCTCTTGTGTTGATTTAAGGCAGTTGCAGTGGCTCAAGCATTGCTTGAAGGGTCTGTACTCAGGGTTGCTGTGTTTGTAAGGCACTGGTGAGTTGTGTGTGTGTTACATATATTTAATATTAAGGAAGCGTGCACAGCAGTTGCCAAGAAGTGAGGCTTTTGATTTTTATTTTGAGCAAGAATGAGGTAATTTAAATAACGACTCTATGGGATTTGTCTGAGACTTGGTTCCTCCCCACTGTGGTAGTAGAGGCTACTTCCCAGTAAGGCACTTGTTAGAACAGTGTGTCAGCCCATGTGTAGCACCCTATGGGGAAGTAATTAGTTGTGGCATACATTGCTCTTTAATGGGATTTACTGATGACATGTTTTTTCCATTCAACTCTTGCTTGGCTGCCGGAAGGAAGATGAATAGTTGGTCGGACCATCACCCGCTGTGAATTGCAGTGCTGCGATCCTCAATGATTCATTTTCTGCCTCTACACTCTTCACATAGACAATTCCAGTAACATGTCGTTTACAGTCTTGATTATTAACTGCAGGTAGGAAGTTATGCCATCTTGAGGCAGGTGACATGGGGTAAGGAGGGATGAGCCATCCCAAAGATGTTCTGGTGTGTTGACCTAGGTGAGTATTGGCCATGACTTTGGATTGAATCCTGGATCTGCCACTTCCTGCCTGTCTGGGCAAGCCATTTCAATTATCTGAGCCTCTTTTTAAGTGAGGGATAATAACTATAGGCAATTGATACGAAGATTGGAAATGGAAATGAAGCACCCAACAGAGTGTCTGGTACAAGAAAGGGTGGTAATAATGAGGTCTAGACAGATTAAAAATTGAGTCATACCACCTCTTTTCTCTATCTCTAAGTGACTCAGTCTCAGTATGTAACTTGTAATACGAAGATTAGAACAATACTTCCTATTGTGGGTTGAACTGTGGCCCCAAAAAAGATACATTGAAATTCCATCTCCATGTATCTGTGACTGTGACCTATCTGGAACTAGGGTCTTTGCAGATGTAGTTAAGTTAGGATGAGGACATACTTGATCAGGATAAGCCTTAATCCAATGACTGGTGTCTTTGTAAGAAGAGGGAAATTTAGACAGAAATACAAACACGGAAGACACATGCAAGAACGAGAGCAGAGATTGGGGCAGTGCATCTACAAGCCAAGGAATAAGAATTGCTGCGGCCACCAGAAGCTAAGAGGGAGGCACAGAACAGATTCCTCCTCAGAGACTTCAGAAGGAACTGATCCTGCTGACACCCTGATCTCAGACTTCTGGTATCCGGAATTATGAAAGAATAAATGCCTATTGTTTTAAACCACCGTGTTTGTGGTAATTTCTTATGACAGCCCTGGGAAACGAATGCATCTACCATTTGGGGTGGTTATGAGGGTTAAATGATGATTATGTAACACACATGAACGAACCATCACAGTTCTTGGCACACAGAGGCCACATCAAGTATTGGATCTTTAACCTTCAAGTGTCAAGACACAGAAAATGGACTCTGAAAGATGATGGTGACATAAAAACCTGTCCCAGGCCAGGCGCGGTGGCTCACGCCTGTAATCCTAGCACTCTGGGAGGCCGAGGCGAGAGGATTGTTTGAGCTCAGGAGTTCGAGACCAGCCTGAGCAAGAGCAAGACCCTGTCTCTACTAAAAAAAAAAATAGAAATTGACTGGACAACTAAAAATATATAGAAAAAATTAGCTGGGTATGGTGGCGCGTGCCTGTAGTCCCAGCTACTTGGGAGGCTGAGGCAGAAGGATCGCTTGAGGCCAGGAGTTTGAGGTTGCTGTGAGCTAGGCTGACGCCACAGCACTCTAGCCCTGGCAAAAAGAGTGAGACTCTGTCTCAAAAAAAAAAAAACAAACCTGTCCCATCTACAGATTTGTGGGTGTATACAGAGAGAGACCCAGAACACAGCAGCAGCACCCGGATGGGTGGATACTATACCTCTTTACTCTCTCAGCTCTTAAGCACTGGAGAAAGCTGCTTACCTTCTAGGTGTTGGGATATCCATGAACTTGGAAGGCGGTGGTTTGGGTCATGGTAGAGAGGGTGGGGTTACCTTGCATGAAAAAGCAGGTGGGTCCATCTTGATCCTTAGATGTAACAGAAACTGAAACTAATCTTCAAATAAATTTCCAGTGAGGTCTTGATTGGTGATGTTAAGAAAACCTCTCCCTTTCCTCGTAGTGCACACGGGGCTGGGGACTGATCGGCTCAGGGCAGGGAGGCCACCTGTTCTACCCCAGGCTGTCCTCACTGCTGGACTAGCTGGGGACAGGTCCTAGTGGTCCTTCTCCATCCTGGCCTCGTGGAGGACCTCACAGCAGGACAGGCTGTTACACAGCAGTGTCGGGATGCCACGTGGGATAACAGCCTGTGAACGATGCTGTGAGCAGGGCACTTTGTAGGCCTTTGCTGTAGGTGTTTTGAGTGTATGGTACCAAGAGACTGGGAGGCAGTATAGAGCAGGACTCCATTTCCAAGCCAATTCTGAGGCGTCACTGGGACATCCAATAGAAGGAGAGAGGGCAGATAGGCTGTGGAGAGAGATCAGGGCCAGGAAGGAGAAAACTAGAATACCTGTCAAGGTACAGACTTGAGCTGCAGGCTGGGGGGGCACCGGGCAGTGCTACTGTCAGCCCTGGGGTGGAGGATAGGTGTGGACTCTGCAGTCGAGGCACATAGGGTCTCTCCTAGGGCAGGCACAGGACAGCTGGTAAGGGAAATGGAAGTCAGAGGGCCGCGTACATTCTAAAGCTGAGGTCCAGCCAAAACACAGGAGGAGTGATGGGTTCCACTTGGGGTGCTCCAAGAAGGTACTGTGGATGCTCACCCCTGGGGGCTAAGGCAGACTCCATCTGGCACAGGTGGGATGAGAGGAGGCTCCACTGGAGGAGGAGTAGCCCAGTGGGGGTGTGGCGGAACCCCAGGGCTGCTCTGGGAAGGGCGAATAGACCAGCTGAAGGTTTGGTTGGGAACAGGGCTGAAAAGGAAAGCAGAGCCCACAACGTGAAGCACAGTGAGCGTGAGGCCGGGGTGTGGACTCTGCAGGCAGCAGGGATGCTTCGGAGGGTTTTGAGGGCGAGAAGGGCTGCTGCAGGAGAAATGGATGGGAGGGAGGCTAAGGAGGCATTCGTCTCTGTCACAAAATTGGTGGGATCCCCAAAACCCAGTAATCAAGATCAACATGTTTTAATGTGGTATTTAAAAAAAATCGATGCCCCCCAAATCTGCGAAGAAGAAAATATCAAAATTTCAAATAAAGACAGGATCCTACCCTGCAGTGGCTCAACCCGCCTGGCTCACCTCAGCCCGGGTGCTGCCCGCGGGGGGACGCGGGGAAGGCACCGCAGCAGCCAGTGCTGAGGCTGGGTGGTGCGGGGAGCCCCGGAGAGCCGGGGGTCTCGGCGGCTGTCCAGGAAGGATGGAGCGCCGGTGACCGAGAGGGGCGCGCGTGGGGACAGGGCTGCGCCCCCGGCGAGCCCTCCCTGGTACTGCTCGGCGGCCAAGCAAGAGGGAGGGTCTGGAAGAAACAGGCGCCGCAGCTCCGGAGACTGGACCCGGAGGGATGGGATCGCAGCAACGTTGTAGCTTCAGGGCTGGGGAGCGAGGGGGGCAGAAAGTCTTTTTCGGAGAGAGTTTCAAGCGCAGATAGAATGAACCAAAGTCTGCCAGAAGTTCTGAGAGCTGGTCCTGTGCTACAGTATGCGGAGCAGACGGAGTTTCAGAGAAGAGCGCGTGTGCGCATGCGCGACGTGCTCAGGAAGCGGCGAGGTGGGGCCGGGGGCCGGGCCAGCCGGTGGGTCCGGATCCCTTGCCAGCGAGCACATGCAGGTCCACGTGCCAGATACCTGAATATTTTGAAGTTAAAATGTTTTCTCCGCTTACCGTGATGAATATGCCTTCATCTGGACCCGAAAGAGCAGGTCTGACTTGCAAAGCCTCGGACTCCTAGGTGCTCTGCTCTGCTCTGGAATGTGGCAACTCGGGCTTCATTGGGCCGACACCTGCACCCTGTTTCTCCCCACTTTGGCTCAATCCCACAAGCAGCCGCCCCTTGGTCCCAGTGGGAACAACAGAGTTCGCCTCCAGGAGACTGGAGGTGGGGGCTGCGGGGCGGGGGGAAGTCCTGAGCAGCCCTTAGAAGTGGGTTTGGGCCTGCAGGGCAGGGAACTCCGCGGCTCCGGGTGCCCAGAGCACTGTCTGGAAGGAGGGGTGGGGACTTCGCGTGGGCATGGCCCCTTGGCCTCTGTCTCCTCTCCTGTGGGGAGGGGCACAGCCGGAGGAAGCCCACAGCAGGGCCTCCCTTTCCGGGAGGGAAGGGCAGTCCTTATCGCAGGTTAGGGATGCGGGAAGAACAAGACTATGGAGGCAGGAACACCGCAAGAGGAGGCAAGAGGGGCGGTCCTGGGGGCAGAGAAGGCTGCAGGCACAGGCAGAGGCCTGAGCAAGCGCAGAGGAAACTACTACATT
>NW_012134969.1:8165776-8193314 GCF_000956105.1 Propithecus coquereli | reverse complement strand
AAGAGGTTCTGATGCCAGTGGATGAGTAGGTGGGGAACAGGTTTGTCACTGTCTTAGGTTGAGCTGCTGCAATCAAATATCTTATACCGGGTGGCTTATAAACAAGTGAAATTTATTGCTCCCAGTTCTGGAGGCTGGGAAGTCCAATATCAAGGTGCTGGCAGATGTGGTATCTGGTGAGAGACTACTTTCTAGTTCATAGATGGTGCCTCCTCACTGTAACCTCTTGTGGTGGAGTGGGTGGGGGTGTCTCTCTAGGGCCTCTTGTATAAGGGCACTAATCCCATTCATGAGGGCTCCACCCTCATGACCTAATCACCTCCCAAAGGCCCCACCTTCTAATACTATCACATTGGGGGTTAGGATTTCAACATATGAATTTTGAGGAGACACAAACATTCAGTCCATTGTAGTCATGTAGGCAGCAAAAGCTATTCTACTACCTCTAAGTTATCCACTCCTGTCTAGTATTCCTTATATTAAAAAATAAATGAATCATTCATTAAAAATAAATGAATCAAAGGATTCTTTGACCTCATATTCATCTTCAGTTCCACCTCTACGGTCTTTTTCACAGCAACATTTTTGAAAGAACAGTCTTTAATTTTTGTCTTCATTTCCCCAGGTATTTTTTCACTTTACCTACTCTAATAGAATTTCTATCCTAACCATTCCACCAAAACTGCCAAGCTCACTAATAAAATCCAAATTCAGTAGTCATTTCGTTGTCTTTATCTACCACACTTGCCTGCATTCTCCTTAAAAAAAATGCTAGGATCAAATTTTGTAATAACAATAGAGCTATAAATAGCTAGACAAAAATGAAATTTACCATACTTTAATGGTGAATATCTCTGTATATGGGATTAGAATAATTTTGAAAAATTTCTTTTGTAAATTTTACTATATAAAATAGACATCATTTTAAAAATCAGAGCAACTGATTTTTATACAACTGTATAAAAAGGAGTGGGTGCTTCCATTTCTCCTGTCCATGCCCACAGTAGAGAAATCAGGTCAGCTCTTGGGGACAACCTTCGATCCCGTCTTCATAGGATCTGGTCATGGCAGTGCCGCCTGGTACCTAAAGCTCCTAATTCTCTTGGTTATTTTAAAGACCATGTGAACAAAAGTGACCAAGACTAGCTGTCAGATGAACCAGATGGACTGGACATATCTCCCCACTTTCTTCCCTGAAGCTTTTGGAACCCTTGAAACATCTTGACTTTTGTGATTTCTCTCCTTCCTCTGCAGGCCTCTCCTTGGTCTCCTTTGCTGGTTCTCCTTTTCCTTCTCCAGCCGTCTTTAAATAAAGATAGAGGTCCAAGGGCTCAATTTTAACATCTTTTTTCTTGCCTCTTTAGATGGTCTTATTCAATGAAGTAGCTTTAAATGACTACCAAATTTATAGCTTCGGCCCCACCTTTCTCCTGACCTCCGGAGTCATGTAATCAACAGCCTGCTGATGTCTATATTTGTATTTCTCTGCAGTCTTTCCCATCTCAGCAAATGGCAGCATCATTGACCTATTATGTTAGGTAGATAGTTAGGATCTCCGGATCTTCCTTGTCTTCTGGGGGACATGGGTTCCCTGCTTTGGTGCTGTTTAGAGCAACGGCTCCACCTGGGAAGAAGGTTAAGGGTGGGCACTCCATTTCGGTGTTGCCCCACCCTAATCCTATCCCAAGCAACTGCTACACCTGGGGAAGGGGGGAAATGCTTGATCAATCTGGGAATTCCCCAGCCCAGGCATAATAGGATTTAGAAAGTGACCTAGAGTAACCTAAGGGTAATTAATATGCCCTTACTTTGAATCTGCATTGTGGTTCACCCTCTCCCCCAAGGTGGGCTTTCTTAGAGGGATCTCATATAGGCAGATGAAATTTTGAGAACACCTGTTTATCATTTGATAACATCCCACACCTCCTGAGAGCCCTCCCCCAGACTGGGCTAATAAAAGAAAACAATCAGAGAAGTCAGAGAGGAAGAGTGGGTCAGTCAGTGAGTGAGTTGGTCTGTCCCTCTCCACTTGCAGAGACAGACTGGTTTTTGTTTTACAAGAAAGAGCTGCTCATGTGAAATTGCTTCCTGCTTGAGGTTACTCCATCATTGGCCCTGCTGGTGATTTTTCCAAGAAGAGAGCCAGAGGACCAGGATAATAGTCTGGAGTTGACACTTTGGTGTGTTTGGTCATTGGTTGGTCAAGAGTATACCAAGAACCTGCCACCATGACATCTTTGGGGCCATGACTCAGATTCTGACAGTTAAGCCAAATACATAGGAGTCATCCTTTCATTCTCTTTTCCTCACTCCCCAGGTCCAGCCCAACGATAACTTCTGTGAGCTCTACTTCCAAAATGTCTTGGTTGACAACTCACCATAACCACTGCTGTTACTACAGTCCAAGCCACCATCTCCCTCCTGGACTTCTATTAGGTTGAACCACATGAGATTGCTGCTATGTTTATAATTTTTGAGCTACCAAATGGCCATTTTATACGATTCATCTTAATTAGCAACCTCCACACCATCTCCTGTTTTCCATACTACCTCCGCAATCCATTCTCCACACAGCAGCCAGAGCAATCTTCGGAAAGCGTAAATCAGATTGTGTATCTCCCTGGTTTAAACCCTCTAAAGACAATTTAAAATTAATTCCAAATTCTTTAACCAAGTAGCTTTCCTGTTGGATTAGACCTCTGCACCCCTGAACTGTTCCACTCTTTCCCCCATCAGGTACGTCTTTACAAATTCCTCTCACCCCTTCCATGGTTTTCCCTCATTACTTCCCCAAATCATCCCCCACTTTCCCTTGGGGTACTGTGAGTCTAAGTGATCCAGGGTGTAGAGTCAGAAAGTACTTGAATCCTTTCACTTCCAGTTCTGTGATTTGTGATGGGTTACTCAAATTTCTTGAGACTCAGGTGCCTATTTGTAAAATGTTGATAACCTATCGCAGAGGGCTGTTGCATAGATTAAATGATGTAAATTATTAAAAGTGCTCAGCACCCTGTCTAGCACTTTGTGTATAAAATTCAGTGTTTTTCCTCTGGCCCCCAAGCCCTCCTACCTATCCGCAGTCCATCCATTTTTCTTTCTGAGCCATAACTTGTTTATAACCTTTAGACTCATCATCCCTCCATAAGTCACACATCTGAATCACTGTCCCTCTCTCCTGTTCATCTGACCCCATGAGTCTTCCATAAGAATAAAATATACTTTTCTAAGGGACTTTCTTCCATTTGATAACTTGTCTTGGGGAGGCAAGGGTGATTGTTTTGGGCCACAGGCACGATGAGAATGTGGAGCAGATGATTAACAGTCGGGAAACCTGCATTTAAAGAGTGGCTCAGACATTTTCAAGTCCCGTGACTTTGGTCAGGTCATTTATCCTCTCTGTGTGTTTGCCTTGTTATCTGGAAAATGGTGCACACACCTACTTTGCAGGGCTGTGGTGTGCGTCAAACAAGATGATGTAGGTGAAAGTGGTATAATGTAAAGCACAGAGATATAACTTAGAACAGTTACTCTCTTCTGATGCTAGTGTTCATGGAAACCTAATGATGGTGGTTTCTGCCCTCAGAGCACATGTGAATTACCATTGGATTTCCTCAGTCATTTCAGTGCCAACCTTCTTTCATCATCAGAGCCCAGATTGGCTAAATTTTGGCTGAGATGTCTGGCCTCTGTCTTTGGGTGACAGAATTGGTGTAGGCAGTGTCACTATCCTAGTAGGGTGCCAGATTTGGCAAATAAAAATACAGAGCACCCAATTAAATTGACTTTCACATTTATGAGTGCTTACTGTAAAATGTCCTGTGTAATATTTGTGGCAACCCTGACCTCTATAGAAAGCTGGGTGGACATTTTCCCTGTGCTATGACTATTCACTGTGGCCTGTGAGCAAATGGGGCATTTTGACCATCTTCTGACCAGTCTTCCAGGACACATGTCAGCTTCTTGGTCAGCCATTATGCCCAGGTTGCTGCTCTTGGCCATGGCCAACTGGGGGTGCTGGTGGTATGCAACTTTGCACAGAGCTCTCCTGGTACAGGTCTCCCTTGGCTGTCTTGTGAGTCTTTGCTTCTTGGGTGATCATCATATACCCAGCCAACTCAGTGGTGACACCTGAGTTGAAGTCAATTTAAAAATCAATCATTGCACATCAGCCTTGCTCCAGGCTTTGGAGCGCAGGTGTGACTCAGACCCACTGCCTGCTGTGAAGGAGCTCGCAACCTTTAAAGTTGAGTTTCCTAAACAGTCAGAATGTCCTTCTGATTCCAGCTGCTCCTCAGTCTCTCATTCAGTTCTAAACATGACCTACAAAAATGCTCCAGTAAGTAGCACTTCCTCACACCACAGAGGCAGGGGAGTGGGTCAGGCTGCAGATCACAAACACTGCCAGACCCTCTCATTCCCTCACAGAGTAGCCCTAGGATCGGGGGAGAACTTTCCCTAATGTGTATCCAGAGAACACTCTCCATATGCATTATGAACACAAACACATGAAGAATTTGTTGCATTTTTCTGACCAAACCTGATCCCAATTAGATTAACTTCTTTTATTAATCATCTCATCTCCTAGCCTGAGCAAGAGTGAGATCCTGTCTCTACTAAAAAATAGAAAGAAATGATCTGGACAACTAAAAATATGTATATAAAAATTAGCCGGCTCACTCTAGCCAGGGCAACAAAGCGAGACTCTGTCTCAAAAAAAAAAAAAAAAAAAAAAATTAGCCGGGCATGGTGGCGCATGCCTGTAGTCCCAGCTACTTGGGAGGCTGAAGCAGGAGGATTGCTTAAGCCCAGGAGTTTGAGGTTGCTGTGAGCTAGGCTGACGCCATGGCACTCTAGCCCGGGCAACAGAGCAAGACTCTGTCTCAAAAAAAAAAATCACCTCATCTCCTCCCCAACCTGAAGTTGTTGACCATGTGACATAGTGTCTTTGTTCTAGCGCCTGGATAGCCAAAACATGAGGCAGAACTGTTCCTGAGGCCCCTGCCAGGCCCTGCCTCTAGCCGCTCCAGCCAGCTGGGTCCACATGGGATCTCAGCAGCCACTCTCCTCCAGTTTCCCGCAGAAGAGAGGTTAAGGTAGAAAAGGGAAGTTGGGCCAAGATGGCGGCAGTCAGTTATGGTGCTTGCACTGACTTCCAGCCCCCAACGTGTTGTTGCTGATGTCTCCTCCCTCACCGCTTCTGTTCTGGTGAGTTTGTGTCTTTAAAATAATTTCTTAACAGTTGTTTTTGAGCAGTCTTTTTTCGGTTACTTTAGAGGAGCTTTAGCATATACAAAATAAACCTATGTTCTGGCTGCCATCTTTGTGGGAGGCTCAAGCTTCCAATCTTTTTATTTTATTATTGCGGTTCAGCTTACACTCTTAACTATTACACTATCCCTATGTTTCACCATCTAGCAAGCACTTTTAAGAGGGAACTAATATGTTTGTGTCTTTAGGAAGTTAACTCTGGTGATGGTGTGGAAGATGGAGGTCTAATCGTGGTGGGAAAACTGTTCTGTGACCAGGATTCACAGAACCCTGTTATAAAAAGGGACGCTATGGCACCTCACTTCATTGGGAGCATCACTCAGTGCTGTGGAAGGTATGTTCTAAAGCCAGCAGATTAAAAATTGCTTACTAGAAAGTTGCCCTTTAAAGCCTTTTAAGAAACAGCCACATGCGAATTGAACATAAAGAGACTCAGTAAGTCCAACAAAGCAAGGTTGTTCTCCCACTTTGGAACAGACTACTGTTTTAGCACTTGAACACCAGAAAAAGTAGTTGACTTGCATTTGTTGAATATAAAATATTCACCTTTAGACATTTTCAAACTCAGGGTGGCATCGTACAGACGATGGGGGCTTCAGGGACCAAGAACGCCTGAGGGGACCACGGGCTCTTATCTGCCTTTCCCCACGGCACAGCCTCCTTTCTTTCCTTCTTTGTATTCCCTTCTCTTTCTTTCTGCAAGCTTTGGGTTAAACTGTAGTAAGTCCAATGTGCATATGATGAGACTGCAGTGTAATAACAAGAAAGGAAGCAAGACTGCCACAGTGACGATAAATGGTTTTGTACCTACGTAAACTGTGGCTATTTAAAAAATATTCTCCAGTTCTTCCCCTCCCCGCCCCACCCATATTCCAAACTTACCTGCAGATTTTTCTCTCGTATTTTTACTTTACAATAGTGGTGGGGGATGAAGTGAATGATATTTTTTTTCCTGGTGAGCATCTAAGTTCCCTTCCTAATTTTGGGAAACTTCAATCTGGTGATTCTCGGTGGGCTCCAAGGCCACTTCCTTCCATAAATGCTAAAATTGCCAGAGTCTTCCTTCTCCAGCCTCTTTTGCAGCCAGGATCTGGCATATGACCCAGGCACTATGGACTGGGTACAGCTCACCATTCTGAGATTAGGAACTTGTGACAGAGGGAGGAGGGGGCTGTGGAACACCTGTTCAAGTGGTGAGGCTCCTCATTTCTGATTCTTTCCAAGTGTGGTTCTTTATCCCTCCTTGCTATTCTGGAAGTTCCTGATACCCTTTCTACAAATCTCTGCTCTACTTAAAGCAGCTAGAGCAGGTTACTATTTCTTTTAACTGTGAACTCTGACAGATAAAAAGAATTGTTCAGGAGTCTGGTCTTAGTTGGAAGCCACCAAGATAACAAATATGCCAAGTGAGTCCAGGCACAGTGGCACATTCCTACAATTCTAGCACTCTGTGAGGTTGAGGCAGGAGGACCACTTGAGGCCAGGAGTTCAAGACCAGTCTGAGCAACATAGTGAGACCCCTGTCTCTACAAAAATAAAAAGAATTTGTCATGAGTGGTGGCATGCACATGTAGTCCCAGCTACTGGGGAGGCTGAGGTAGGAGGATCACTTGAGCCTAGGAGTTGGAGGCTGCAGTGAGCTATAATGGGGCCACTGCACTCCAGCTTGGGCACCACATGTAAACTAATGGTGGAGTATTCCAATGAGAATCCTAATCCAGGGCCATCTAACCAAGACAGGCGGCTCTCAGCGACATAAAGGGTACCAGTGCTGAGGTCCTTCCCATTCAGCATGACCTTGAGATCTGGCTGCTGCTGCAGGAGCCCCTCAACTAGCCTGGGTGGCAGGAAACTTTTGAGGAAGCTCAGAGCAGCAGGGAGTGTGGCAACATAGGCCTGGAGGGAGCTGGGCCCAGCAATCCTAGCTCATAGGGGCCCACCCCGGAAGTGGTGGCAGTCACCCCCAAAGAACAACTTCTGTTCTTTTAACTCTTTGTGTGATAGATGGAAAATGGTATGTTATTGATTTAATTCACATTTCTTTATACAAGTGAGACTGAGCATCTTAGCTTATGTTCATAGAACTTTGAGCGTTGCCTATTCGACTGCCCATTTTCCACTTAATTTTTCATCTTAAAAATTTATGACAGTTCCTTAGATTGAAACTCAGATTTGCATTTCTCACCAAAGTCAAAGTTAAAATGTCAATTTACACCTCGGCTGCTTGGGTGACTTCTGTGCCAGGGCCTGCCTTGTCTGACACCGTGACATCACTAACCAGAAGATAAACAAGGGGCTAGACAAGGAAAATGACATCAGCTATGGGAAAGCTGCTCTTGTTCATTGTTCTGCGGTGAACAGGTCTGTACAAATCTGCCCCCAAAGGCAAAGGGAGCTGAGAGGCTGAAGAAAGAGGCTGATAAATCCAGTTTCTCAGGATGAAATATTTGTTAGGGACTTATAAACAGGAGCAATGACCTGTGAGGCCATGAAATGGTGGATCCGCACACTTGCCCTCCAGAAAGTATCCTTTATAGGACCAGCTCTTAGGATAAAGACATGTGCAGCTGGTGACGTCTCAGACTTTCTTGCCAAAGCTTGTGACCACTGGGGAGGTTAGATACGCATCTTTATGAGGGGTTTTTTACACTACAGGCACTGTGCTAAGACCTTGCTGTAGAACACAGTGGTATGCAGGAGTCAAACATAGTCATCATGGCAGTTTTGCCTGAAGATGGCGTCACTCTTGCCAGGCAACAGGGCGTTTTCCTGTAGTCAACATATTAGTCAGGATTCTACCAGAGAAACAGGCCCAGTTGGACACACACACACACACACACACACACACATGCACACAAACACACACACACAAACACACTCATTGATTTGTTTGTTAATTGATCGGTTGCAGGGAATTGGCTTACGTGATTGTGGGGCTGACTAGGCCAATCAGAAATCTGTAGGGCAGACCAGCGGGAAGGGCAGGCTGGAACTAAGCGGTAGCTGAGTCCACAGGCAGAACTTCCTCTTCCTCAGGAAATCCCAATTTTGCTTTTTAAGTCTTTTACTGACTGGACCAGGTCCCTCCAGACTATCCAAGATAATCTCCTTTACTGAACGTCAACTCATTATGGATGTTAATCACGTCTACCAAATATCCCCCCAGAAACACCTCCACGAGTGTTCGATTACATAACAAGGTACTATAGCCCAGCCACAATGACACGTAAAACAGACCAGCAGAGTTGCCTGTCCTCCAGCTTCTGAGAAGAGAAGCATGGGCTTCTCTGCCGAGCAGGAATCTCGGGGAGGGTGGGCTCAGGGCCAAATGGTGCGAAGATGGAAGGAGACGTCAGGGTTTCATCACTCGCTTTTCATCCGGGTAGTTAGGAAGTGCCAAGCCGATGGAAAGAATTGTACTTTCCTGAAGTGCAGATCTCTTTTATTTCTTCCTCTCTCCTCCCATCTCTCTCTCATTCTCTTCCCTCCTTCCCTTCTTTCCGCCCTCCCTTCTTTCCTTCCTTTTTTTCTTCCTTTATCTCTTAAAGAAAAGAAAGAAACTAAGAAAGAAGGAAGGAAGGAAGGAAAGAATGAATTGAATATCTATGAAGAGCACCAGTGACAAAGGTAGGGCTTCACAGAGCTAAGGGAAACCATTTCCAGATTCTACACTCAGCTTACCTTAACAGTGTCACCCACAAGAACCTAGGATAGGGTTGAAGGCCAAAGGGCAAGGATTTGTTTGGACAACACTGCTCTGGAATGCATCACTCAAGTTATATGATGATGTCAGCAATTCACCTCACCTTCCTGGGCTTTCATCCCCTCACCTAAATGGCATTCCATAGGTTGTCAATGTGTTCACCTACAAGTTCTGCACATAGTGAGCATGGTATGAGTGACAGCTAATGTCATGTCATGATGAGGACAAAAGAACTAAGTAAGTGTGTCCAGAAGTGAGTTTGCCAGGAACATAAGTCCTTTTAAGAAAAGGATTCTATGATCTAAAGCAGAGATTTTCAATCAGGGGCAATTTGGTACTCAGAGGACATGTGGCAATGTCTGGAGACATTTCTGATTTCTACAACTTGCAGAGGGGAGGCTGCTAGATCCAGTAGCATCTACTGGATAGAGGATGACGCGTGCACACACACTCACACACATATTATTCAGCCATAAGAAAGAAGGAAATCCTGCCATTTGTGACAACATAGGTAGACCAGGAGGACATGATGCCAAGTGAAATAAGTCAGACACGGAAATACAAATACTGTATGATCTCACTTACAAGTGGAATCTAAAATAGTTGAACTTGTAGAAACACAGAGTAGAATGGAGGTTGCCAGGGACTGAGGGGTAGGGAAAATGACAGATGTTGATCAAAGTGAACAAACTTTCAGTTATAAGATGAACACGTTCTGGGGATCTAAGGAACAGCATGGATGGTGATGGTTGTGTTAATTAATTTGATTGTGGTGACTGCTACACAATGTATATCTAATCATCATGTTGTACACCTTGAACATACATGATCTTTGTCAATTAAATATTTTAGAAAAGAATAATGAAGACGTGGAAAAGTATCACAGTGAATTTTCTCTGACTCAGTGTTACTCAGACTTCTTTGATCATGCACCTCCCCCCGCCAACACATGCCCACAACCTTATCACCACCACGCACAACGGCTCCCGATGGTGACCCCATTGGGGAAATGCTGGCTGTATAATCTCTAAAGTCGTTTTCCATTTTAAAAATATTTTAAAGGTATTTTCCTCTGATGAGGCAGTGTGATGCTGGGTTCTGGGTTTGAACATACCTCGAAATCACCCTGCTTGAGTTCAGTCCCGCTCTGTGACCTGTCAGTTGTGTGACTGCAGACAGACATGTCACTTCAGGCACAGATCCCTCGGTTTCCTCAGTTCTGAAGTGGTAGAAACGGCCCCGTCTGTCACATAGGGAGGTAGTGAGGGTTAAATGAGGTGATGGGAGTGGAAGTTTGTAGCTCAGCACCTGCCACTTAGTAAGCCTTCCATCCAATATATTCATCATTATCATCTGAGCGTTTGAGTGTGTTTCCTCGAGGTGCTGCGGCTGCTTTAGGTTTCAGATCTTCCCACAAGAGGGCGCTGGCGACACAGCCTTGCAGCTTTTCCCGCATCAGCCCGATTGCTCAGGAACTGTTGAACCGCAGATTTTAGAGCCGGAAGGCACCCTGCAAGTGATCTAATCCACCATCAGATGCTGCAATTATAAGCCACAGGAGGGTAAATGTGGGCTAGGTGAGTGTGACTTACAAAACCAACATTGTGATAGAAAAAACAACTCCAAGTATGTTCTCTGTGGAGTTGGAAGGTAAGACAGAAACACCATCTTTCTGGGGGAAAAAGACGTCAAAAGTGTTAACAGAAGTGTGAGGCTGAAATGAAAGGAAGGCAGTGGTGTGTGTGTATGTGAGAAAGAGAGAGAGAGAGAGAGACAGAGACAGAGATAGAGGTCATGTAGATTTTTTTCTTATTGTTGTTATGAAAACACTAGATAGTGGTTCTTTCCTCTAGACCAGATCGGGAGATGAAAGTATTGATTCCCTTTGGCAGGCTGAGCCCGAGAATGCCTTCCACACCCTCTCCCTTGTAAGGGAAACTGCTGCTGCCGCTCAGCCGGCCTGTCTGGTCCTCATTCATCAGCCCCAACCACACCTGACCCCAGGCCGTCCAATCCTTAACCTGGCCTGGAAAGGGGGCTCATCCTCTGTGGAGAGAGATGCGCTGGACCAGTCAGCTTCCTGTTCTCTGAGGTCTAAGTGATCCGAACACGGGGCGGTGAGCAGTGGCAGTTCAGACTGAAATATCACAAGCAGAAAGGGCTGGGGGACATGGTGGCCGCACACAGGCCCGGCCAGAGTGCGAGGAGCAGGACGCAGGAGTCAGTAGAGGAATGAGCTCACTGCAAACAGAGAAGGGCTCCCAGCAGGGGCCAGACTGTGCCCTGCCCAGGGGCTAGAGGAGGTAGCAGGGTGCTAGTGCATCCCTCATTCTGCATTTTTGAAGCAACTTGTTTAGGTCTGGAGTTTCCTGTACCCTAAATTGCTTAAAGAGAAGGTTCTGAAGGCTTTATCAGACAGGAAACCTCATAGCAAAGGCAACATTGTTTATGAAATGGTATCTCATCTAAGAGTCTGCAGGGGTGTGTGTGTGTGTGTGTGTGTGTGTGTGTGTGTGTTCAGAGGCAATAGAGCCAGAGATGTTCCTCCTCCTCTTCCTCGTCCTTTCCCTCCCCCTCTCTTGTCTCCTTCCTATTCCTCCTCTTCCTCCTCCTCCTCTTCTACCTTCCCCTCCCCCTCCCTTGTCTCTTTCCTCTTCCTCTTCTTCCTCTCCCTCATTCTCCTCTTTCTCTTCCTTCTCCTCTTCCTCCTTAGCTCTAACAGTAATTTTAAAGATCCTTTTTATTTTAAAATCCTTTCAACATTACAGAAAGTTTCTTAATTTATTGTAGTATAGTTGTTAATAGTCTCTAATGATCCTTTATATTTTTGTGGTAACAGTTGTGATGTCTACTTTTTCATTTCTGATTTTATTTATTTGGGTCTTTTCTCTTTTTTTCTTAGTCTAGCTAATGGCTTGCCAATTTTGTTTATCTTTTCAAAAAAGCCAGCTTTTTGATTCATTGCTCTTTTGTGTTGTTTTTTTGATCTCAATTTCACTTATTTCTGCTCTGATCTTTATTATTTATTTCCTTCTACTAATTTTGGATTTGGTTTTTTTTCTTGTTTTTCCTTGAGGTGTATCATTAGGTTGTTTATTTGAAATCTCTCTATTTTTTGATATAGACATTTATTGCTATACACTTGCCTTTTAATACTGCTTTTGTGATATCTCACAGGTTTTGGTAGATTATGTTCCTATTTTCATTTATTTCAAGACATTTTTACACTTCCTTCTTAATTTATTTCTTTACTCATTTGTCATTCAGGAGCAAATTGTTTAATTCTCATGTATTTGTATAGCTTCCAATGTTCCCCTTGTTGATTTCTAGTTTTATTCCATTGTAGTTGAAAAAATACTTGTTATGATTTTGATTTTTAAAATATTTTTGGGATTTATTTTGTGTCCCAACATATGATCAATCCTGGAGAATGTTCCATGTGCTGATGAAAAGAATGTTCATTCTAAAACTATTGAGTGAAATTTCCTGTAAATGTCTGTTAGATGTATTTGGTCTATGGTGCAGTTTAAATCCAATTTTTCTTTGTTAATTTTCTACGTGATCTGTCCAATGCTGAGAGTGGTGTGTTGAAGTTCCCAACTATTATTATATTAGGGTCTATCTCCCCCTTTAGATCTAATAATATTTGCTTTATGTATTTAGATACTCCAGTGTTGGGTGCATATGTATTTACAGTTGTTATGTCTTCTTGCTGAATTGATCCCTTTACTATTATATAATCTCCTTCTTTGTCTCTATAGCTTTGACTTAAAGTCTGTTTTATCTGATATAAGCATGGCTAGTCCTGCTTCCTTTTGGTTTCCATTTTCATGGAAAATCTTTTTCTATTCCTTCACTTTCAGTCTATGTGTGTCTTTATAGGTGAGGTGAGTTTCTTATAGGCAGCATATAGTTGGGTCTTGTTTTTATCTTTTCAGCCAGTCTATCTCTTTTAATTGGGGGATTTTAATTCATTTACATTCAAAGTTAATATTGATAGGTGAAGGCTTACACCTGTCATTTTACTGATTGTTTTCTGGTGGTTTTATTTATCCCTTTTTCCTTACTTCCTCTCATTGTTTATCTTTGTAGTTTGGTGGTTTTCAGTAGTGATAAGATATAATTCCTTTCTCTTTCTTCTTTGTGAGCACTGAATGATTTTTAAGCAGGACAACTTTATATTTTAGGAAGTTCACTTTTGAAGAATTGTATGGAAAACTGGCTGGAGTTGGACAAGAGTTGATGTGTATGGCTGTACCATTTAGTAAGCTATCACAATGGTCCAGTTGAGAGGTAATGATGACCTAAAGTGGGATAGTGGCAGTAGAGCCAGAGATATGTGGAGGTATTAGAGAGACAAGTAGGAGGTGGAAGTAGAACTGACAGGACTTATTAAGTTTTGGGAAGTGGTGGAGTGGAACATGGCCATGAAAACATAAAACATTTGAACCATTCAACTTAATCCCTGTACTGTATGTTTGTGTGTATTTGTGTGTGTGTGTGTGTGTGTGTGTGTGTGTGTGTGTGTGTGTGGTGAGGGTTGGGAGGATATCTTCAACAATCAGAAATCTATGTGCTCAGCAGTAAACAATGCTACTTTTATTGAGTTCATAATAGTATAATCTTTGCTGAATTGTAGTTGTCCTGTATGAAGTATGAGGTTATTGAGCTAATAACTTTGTCGTACTTACTAATACAATGAAGAATGTTAGTAGAAGTTAGAGCCTATGTCCGATATTCTCTGTTTGCTCCTCCAGATTCACTCACTGCTCCTCTCCACCCTGCTGTCTGCCCCAGGAGGCCAGCCTGCCAGCTCTATGTCAATGGCTCCCAGCCTTATGGCTTCCAGGTAAGTTTGACAATTAGAAACCCTGAAAGGAGACCTGAGAGAAGAAAGAGAGCAAGGTCAGGGCATCTGTTCACCCTGCTTTGTACCTGAGAGGCTGCCTTGGGTTGGCCATGCCCTTTGACCAAAGGTCTCAGTGCCTGTCAAGGTAGCTGTTCTCTATTGCCCTCTCTACTTTTGAGTTTTGGAAACTCCTACCCCTCTCCCTTCAGGCTAAGGAGTGGTAAGAGCTCTGTTGCTTGTAACCCAGGTTCCACCACCACTTCATGTTCAACTACTCCTGTCCATACCTTTGTGATCATACAATATTTGTGTCTGCCTCCCTACCTCAAGCGTCCAACCTTGCTGTTATGGATAGCTTGCAGAGAAGTGGGTACTCCTGCTGTGGAGTTGTACTCATCCCTGGTTCAGGATGTGGAGAAGCTGAAGGAATAGATTCCATGGGAAGCTAGAGGATCTGTGGGCCCAGCTGCTGCCCCACACCAACAAAATGAGTCAGCAGATTCATGAAAATGTGCATGTGTTGCAACACATTTTTTTTTATTTTATAACTTTTTTATTTTACATATTTTATAGAAGTAACACTTTTGCTTGGGAAATAGTCTGACCTACGTCAATCTCGAGGGAGGAAACATGGCTAGTGCCTCAGGCCAATATATAATATCTTGTGGCCAGCTATAAATAGAAACATCCTAGGAAGGGAACTTTGCAAAATATAATTCAGCTTAGCCAAGTTGACATATAAAACCACCACAGGAATGCTATCACTGTTTTTTTCCCTAAGTTTCTTCACAATGTTTATAAAGCACCAAACTGAGATGGTGAATTATGGTTAAGAAAATGTTTGGTTTTAATGAAACCTTAGATCTGTGAAGGGAGTGACTGGAAGATGCCAACTCTGGTGAGAAACCTCATGGGATAACAATTTTTTAAGCCCCAAACAGAGGTGAAACTGGATTTTGTTACAAGAACAAAAATAGGGGAAAAATTCAATACTTACTTGAAAATTGTGTCTACTTGCTTGAGGAAGTGGTGGTAAAATTTACCATATCTGTGGCTACCATGGGAAGTGGAGAAGTGGAATGTGGCCATGAAAACATAAAACACTTGACTCATTCAACTTAATCCCTGTATTGTTATGTGTGTGTGTGTGTGTGTGTGTGTGTGTGTGTCTGTGTGTGTATGTGTGGTGAGGGGCAGGGGGAATGTTCTCAACAATCAGAAATCAGAAAAAAGTCATCTATGAAAAATGAAATCAGTGCACAGAATGAATGAATGTATCCTATTTGCATGGATTGGGAAACTCAAGCCAAGAAATGAATATGCACACTAAGCCAGAGCCATTGAAACTGCTAGAGTTCTGTAAAAAAACAAATGAAAGATTTTCATAACTCAGGGCTCATAGTATTCCCATGGAAAAAATAATCCCTACTAAAGACGAGTACAGTAAAAAAGAAATTGCAAGCCAGAGGAGGAAATCATCCACCATAAAGGCAAATTGGCATGCATAGCAAACAGGAGATTAGCACATTAAGAATTTGAGATAACAGGATAACCTGAAAGAAACTACAAGAGAAGCATATTTATAATAACTTAATTTTAATAGGATTAGAAATCATAATAAAAGAATAGGTACTGTGAAAAAGATAGAGTTGAGAACAAATCAAATAGAATTTCTAGAAATAAAAAGTCATTAGAAACAAAAACTCAATGTATGAACTAAACAGCATGTTAGAAACAGCTGAAAAATTGGAAGAAAAATGTGAGGAAATCATCTTGAATGCAATATACCAAAATAAGTAGACAGAAATATAAATGAGAAGGTAAAAGACATTGAAGGCTAAAGAAGAGGTTAACAATTACATCTACTAAAAAAATCTAGAAGGAAGCATAGAGGGAATGGGGGGAACACTAATAAAAAGCCAATTGCTAAGACCTGTCTAAAAGAAACAGTATGCAACCTCAATTTGAAGAAGCATACTCATTTCCCAAGCATAATAAATAAAGCCAAATCCACGCTAAACGTATCATGGTGAAATGTCAGAACATTAAAGACAAAGAGGAAGTATTAAATACAACAAGAAGATACACAGGTTACCAACAAAGGAATATTAATCATACAGAGAACAGACTTGTTATTAACAACAATAGATCCAGAAGATAAATGTCAAAGTGCTCAAAAGAAATAGCTATCAGCCTAAAATTTACTCTCAGCTAATTTTTTATTTTATTTTAAATTTTTATTTAGAAGTGAAATAAAGGCATTTTGTACATAAACACCTATCACATAACAGAATTTTCTCTTGTATTTAAAAATATATTTTTCTAAAAATTAGTACTTTCTCATAACATGTTTTATAAATGTTTACTATTGCTGATTCAATTATTTGAAAAAATAAAAGCTGAGATAAAAAACTTTAACTTTCCCAAGTTAACCAAACAAGCTGAGGGTAAAAAGCTTTGGATTGTTACTTTCTGAACCACAGATGTAAAAAGATCGGAAAGGTCTCTCCTCTCTTACCAAAGATACACAACTTGTATTAGTCAGCTTTTGTTAGGTTAGGTTGCAGTAACAAATGAATCCAAAATTTTCGGGGGTTTAAATTGGCAAGGGTTTTTTTTTTGTTCTTGTTCCTTTTCGGTTGGGTTTGGTTTTTTTTTTTTTTTCCTTTTTTTTTTCTTTTTGTTTTGCGGGTTGAAGGTTTCTTTTTTCCTTGGGCCTTGCTTTTTTTTTTAAGAGAAGGGGAAAAGCTATGGCTGAATCATGCAACAGCTTTTAAAACTTCTTTGAGATACATTGTGAGTCATCTGCTCACATTCTATTAACCAAGGTAAATCCTTGGTCAAGCCTGATGTCAACAGTGAGAAGAAATATATTCCACAGAAAGGTACAAGAAGTCACATGGCCTGGATGTATAATTTTCTTATAAGGAGAGTGTAAATAATTTGGAAAAATACTGCAATCTAACACATGTCCAAAAGATATTTTTCTCGTTCATGTTTTTACAAATACTTGTTGGATATAATTTCTTTCCTATCATGCAAAATAACCCCAGCTGTCATGCTCTAAAATTTTTCTGATATTAACCCTCTGAACCTTGGAGTTTTTCTGTATCAGCATTACTCAGAATCTAATCCAGGAACTATTTGTTAACAATCTGCAATGAGATAAGAAGATTGTACCAGAAAGTAAATCAACACACTGCTTCCTTCACTGTGCAATTCTTACCACAAAAAAACAAAATGACAGAAGAATTGAACAGTGCACTTACTGCTGTAGCTGGTTAACATTTTGGCTTGAGCTCCTTATCTTTTCATGAACAGGTACTAAATAGTTTGTGGACTGACAGTGGTCGACAAACCATGCTTTCAGTGGGACTGTTCTGCAGCACTGTGGTTTCACCCATAAGATCATTCAATTATAGAATTTTAGAGCTGAAAAGTATCTTAGACACCATTTAGTCCAAATCCTTGGTTTCACAGCTGAGGATCCTGAGAAGCTGAAAGTTTTAGAAAATTTCCCAGAGTCAGGTAGTGGTTGAGACACAATATGAAGTAGAGGCCAATTGTCCTGAATCTTTCTCGTTACCAGCATGCCCTGAAATTCCTAAAGGAAGATGAACTTCCTCTGAGGTTCTAGAAGGAGCCAAGTTGTCTCCTGAATGGGAGTAGGTGTGGAGGAAGCACATGGGCTTTCGTAACAGACAGATCTGGGTCATGTTCCAGCTCTATCTCTTACTTGAAGAATGTCTTTGGGAAAATTACTTAAAATCTCAAAGCCTCGGTTTCTTACTTTGTAAAAATTCTACTTTGAAGGTTGCTGTGGGATGAGAGATTCTAAACCGAAAACACCAGTGTTCCCTCTTGCGGTAGGCGGAAAAACAGCCCCCCAAAGATGTCTACATCCTCATCTCTGGAACCTGGGAATGAGTTATGTTACATGGCAGTGGGGGAACTGAAGTTCCAGACTGAATTGAGGTTGACCTTGAGATGGGAGGATTACCTGGGATTATCTGGTGGGTCTAGTGTAATCACAAGGAGGCAGGAGAGAAATAATCAGAGAGGTGGCAGTGAGAAAAAGACTCAGCCTGACATTGCTGGCTTTGAAGATGGAGGGATGATGCCATGACTCACGGAATGCAGGAAACCTCTAGAAGCTGGAAAAGGCAAGAAAACAGAGTCTCCTCTAGAGTCTCTGCGAACTGGAACGCATCTCTGCTGACACGTTAACTTTAAGCCAGTGAGACCCATTGCAGACTTCAGACCTCCAGAACTGTGTGATAATGTGTTTTAAGGCAGCAGTCCCCAACCATTTTGGCACCAGGGACTGGTTTCATGAAAGACAATTTTTTCATGGACTAGGATGGGGGGATGGTTTCGGTATGATTCAAGGGCATGACATTTATTGTGCAGTCAGATCTCTCTGCTAATGATAATCTGTATTTGTAGCTGCTCCCCAGCGCTAGCATCACCGCCTCAGCTCCACCTCAGATCATCAGACATTGGATTCTCATAAGGAGCGCACAACCTAGATCCCTTGCATGTGCAGTTTACAGTAGGGTTTGCGCTCCTGTGAGAATCTAATGCCGCTGCTGATCTGGCAGGAGGCGGAGCTTACGCGGTGATGCCAGCGATGGGGAGTGGCTATAAATACAGAAGAAGCTTTGCTGGCTCACCTGCCGCTCACCTCCTGCTGTGCAGCCGGGTTCCCAACAGGCCACAGGCTACTATTGGTTGGGGGTTGGGGACCACAGTTTTAAGGCACTGATTTATGGTGCCTTACAGCAGCAATACAAAACAAATATATCTTTCATTTGAACATTGTTACAGCTTCCCTAGAGCAGTTGTTACATCATCTTTTGGAAGATACAGCTTTTTGACCTTTTTGCAGTGGTAATCTTTGGCAGAATCTGCTATAACACAAGCTAGCCAAAACAGGAAAGCTGTTTCTCAGTTCTTTTTAGCTCTTTTGGTCATAGCTGGTCAAAAACAATGGTTTGCATTTGGGGGTCATTGCACTTGGGAATTTAAATGGACTCCAAAATAGCTGGTAATCTGATTTTTCCCCCTTGCCTGATCTTTGATTAGACTATGCTTAGAGCTACAGTCTTTCCCAAGAGCACTGCACTCTTGCATTGTGTCAGACACCACTTGCCAGAAAAGCATTAAGAAAGAGGCAACAATGAGGTTCTGTGGTGCCTGGAAGTGGTGGCAGAGGGTTTGTGGTCTCTGCACCTTGCAACACTCATCATCCTGTTTGTCGCAACTCTCTGATGCACTGTGAAAGGCATTGCAGCAGGAATAGGCTCCTCGGTTTGATCTGCCTCCTTGTATCTGAGCACAGATATTGGGATTTGAATGTTTGATAGCCACGTATTCACTAAGTTGCATAAGATTCTCAGCATGCACGGACACAGTAACATGACTATCACCAGTGAGGAGTTTGTTAGAAGAGGAGAAAAAGCGCAGAGTGAGGCTCCAACTGTAGTTTTGACACGTACATACCCACGCGCTTCCCATCACGTGGGTCTGTCACTCTCAGCTTCTCTTGGTGGTGCCAATGTGGGTGTTGTGGCTCTGACTGCTCAGAAGAGGAACATAGCGAAATTCTTCCTGGTTCCGCAGTATAAAGCAGTTGTTCCTTTGTCTGGAACAAGCCACAGAAGTGTGGGAGAGCTGATAATTGTAGCTTTTCTCCTTTCTAAATTTTTCTTTCCTTTTAAAAATAAAATGGCTAAGGCCAGTTCCAGGTAAAACAGTGAAGGATTTAGTCTATTTATTTAGGATTTATGCCATGCTTACTCTCCACAAAATTCAGAAGAACTGCAAAATCAAAGCATTAGAAAACAGGGAATTTAAAATACAGACAATTAAAATAACTGCAATAACGTGCCATTTTCCCATATTGAATTATTAAATATTTTAATGTTTTGGTGAGCCTGTAGTGGAAAGCCTGCTCGGTATGTACACTAGTGGGGACACAATGTTTTTAGAAAGCAAATTGGCTTTTTGTATTGAAAGCCCTAAACCTATTTATATTTGTAATCCTGAAATTATATTGTTCAGAATCCACCTTTTCTTAACTCTATTTGCTTCAATTTCTTCACTTGTAAAACAGAGATGTTGATAGGACCCCTTTCCTAGAGGGGCATGAGAATTAGATCACGGATAACTGGCACACAGTGTGTGCTCCACAATTGTTAGACATCGTTATTAATGAAAAATAGAGATCTTCTCAGGCAAAAATTATTACAACGTTGCGGCATAGAAATTTAGAGCATCGATAGCTCCATGTGCTGGAGGGAACCTAAAAACCATTTTAGGAAGGGAGTTTGGCTGGCTTGGGAGCCTTCTACCCACCCACTTCCCAGGCAGTTCTTGAATAGGTCTCTTATGATGTCTGAAAGTTATGTAAATTGGAGGTCACAATTTAATTCAGAGATATGATCATAAAAAAAGTTAAGGGTATCTTTCACATAAGAAAACTAAACATGTTATTTTTATGGATTGCTTTTGGGGCAAACTTAATGTTCTCCTGAGGGAACATTCCAGGGAACACTCTGTTACCTGGAACTGTGTGTTTAGTGTGGGCTTATCAATCTTCCCCAGTGGGCTATATTGTAGGACTAGCATCTGGGTCTATTTGAAGGTTTTCAAAGGGCTTTGAAGATGGATACTTCTCGGTGCTTGAGGAAGGGGGATCCAGATTGTTTGGGGCTGGTCACTTTTGGGCTGTGGGTTAGATGCTCGACTCAAGGTCTGTTGAGAATGAGGAGAGAATCCAGCTGTCTGGGCAGGCTGTGAAGTGAGTGTGCAGTGGGTACCCATAGAGCACAGAGAGGAGGGAGGTGCAGTGGTGGTTATGGGATGGAGACCCAGTTTCCTGGGACCTGAGCAAAAGGGAATTATCAGAGTGCAGAAGGGGGCTGTCAGTGCAGTGCAGAAGTCGGGAGGGGGGTGGTTGGGAGGGGTAGACTTGTAGGTGGCCTAGTGCAGGATCCCTCTTATGTGCCTGGGAGCTGCCTTGAATGGTGTCTTCCTTGCTAAACATCCAGCCTCATGCGTGTGGAAACCTCCCTCCCTCCTCCTCCATCCTATACACAGGATGAGCCCGGGCTCCACCCATCCTTGTCCTCACCAGCTAACTGACTATCAGGGGTGACTCCAAGCAGTGCCACAAAGCTTGGTTCTGTCCAGCTACCCGGTGCAGAAAACTACTCAGGATATCTCTGAACCCAAAAGGGCCCTGAGAGCTTAGTGTTCTCAGAGGAGCCCCCATCCTGTGCTTGTGGCAGGGTCCTGTTAAACTGAGCAACATCTAGACCCTCAAGCTGGAACTGTGCTTAATGGCATCTCATTACCTTTATAATGTATTATTTTCCTACTTCTTTTAGACTTATTGGTCTTTTACACAGGACATCCTATCCACTTGTGTCCACTGAGGACTACAAATAGCTAATTCCATTTGCTCTGTACAAAGCAGGGGATGAGGAGTTAGATCTAATGGTTGTGATTGACAGACACCTCTAGCAGCATAATGGGATGAATTCAGGTGGAATCTATCTATATACAGGAACGGTTCAGGGTTCTGTGAGCTTTGCCAAAAGGAATACTGTAGATCATTTTTGGTCTCCTTCTTGGTGTACTGCCAAGCAGAAAGGGAAAATGAAATTGGAAAGTTCCAATTAGGCAATTTGTTCTGTGATGCATGATGTTACAGAGAAACGCCCTTGTCTGAATGCTGTTTCAAGGACAATCTATTATCATGCTTTCTGGGCTAAGAGAATATTCAGTTAAGGTCAGTTGGAAAACTGGTGTCCCAGCAGATATTTCCAATTAGATAATGACTTTCTGTAACTGTCTCTGTAGCTGGCCTGGGCCTTATGGAGACTATTGATCTGCTTATTGAGCCAAATTTTGCATTACTGTAAATTACTTGGGCAATGCTTATGGCTTAGTACCTCACTCCTTAAATTAAAAGTGTATGACAGAAGCAAGAGTGACCCAGGGACCAAAAAGTACAATTAGCGTGCATCTCTTTTCGGTAGAAAAATGAAAACCACCCATAAACCATATACAATCGAACTAGAAAAAAATACAGGAAGGAAATCAAACCAACTATTATTTGTACATTTTCAGGTAAGCCCACTGTTCTCACTAAACTTTTTATGGATTATGGCAAGAGGCTTGTATGAGTTCCTGAGGAACATGCCAATGGGCCCCCTAAAGTTTCAGCTTAAGGGAGATCTAGTCATATTAATATTCCAGAGCCACCTCTGGCTATTGCAGAATTTTCTAGCATCAGCTTGCTTTATTTGAAACATAGTGAAAATTTAACTTGTTTAGATTTTTCCAGGGGTCAGACAAATTCAGTATGTTGCTATTAAAATGTCACGAAGGAGGGTCAGATATTCCAAGATTGATGTGACATTTTGAGTAGATCGATTCTTATTCTTCTCATGCTCCAGGTGTCAGGAGATATCCTTTCCAATTTTCAGGTGCAGCTGGGGTGGAGTTCTCTCAAAAGAAACAGGTGGTTCCACTGCCTGGGCTCACAATTTGTCTATGGGCTACAGGGGCCTGAGGGTGAATATGATGTGGCTGTTTTTTCTGACTAAGTAGGACCCAAAGAAGGTTGCGGACAGCATAGAGCAACTTGGTCTTTCTCTTGTGGCCCTTTATAGCTCTTCCAAGGATTGGCTCTTTCCCTGCCTCTGCATGCAATCTCTGGTAGACTCCAAAGCCCTGCCTGCCCCTGTGCCGTAAGAGCAGTGTCATTGCAGCAACCGGGTGTCCAGTCCAAATATTCACACTCCAAGCTCTTAACCAAGTGAGATCCGTATTGGGTCAGGTGTGAAATCTACAGTGGGGCAGGGGTCACCATTGGCTGCATGTGTCATCCTTCAACCCCCAGTCCCACCTTGCTCTCTCCCCTTGACTGACTGTAGTTTCTGACGCTTTCAGAGTGATGCCCAAGGGCAAAGGAGGGCAGGGGAAACTGACACAGTCATGTTTCATGATCTGGCATTGTGCCATTTGGGCTTGGTGGATGCTCAAGTTAACTCTCTGGGCAATTTCGTGGGTTTCCTGGGGAGTCCCCCACCCACCAGGAATGAAAGTCCCCCACCCACCATCCTGGAGGTGCTTCCTTCAACTGCCACTTTCCATCCCCTTCCTTAAGACCTGCACCTCCATTAGTAGATCCCTCTACAATCATTCGGCCCCACCCCCAGGGAAGGCTCCCAAAGAGAAGCCTTTGGACATGACCCTAGGCTTGATCCGCCCTCTGGTCCACCTGACTCCAAGGAAAACTCACACATCCTTGCCCCAGTCTGGGGCACGAGCTGTTCTGGCTCTCTTTGCTTGGCTACTTTAGGCCAATAGCCACGGTCTCTTCCCTCTCAATTTCTCTGTGTGTGTCCTACACCAGTGCTCTGTGTCCCTGAGCTCCAGCGAACACTTAAACTTATCAAATAGGCGGCCCTTGATACCTCTGCCACTTGACTTACGGCAAGGGGAAGCACTTACCATGATTTCTGGAGCTTTAGTTCTGTAATAGTCCTCTCTGTGGGAATTCTTTTGTGTGCTTCCTCAACTCTTGATCAACCTTTCACATACCTATTAAATATATGCCAGATATATATGACTATCTGCCACAAAACTAGTTTTGGCCATCTCCTTTCCAAGTTCCAGATAACGTCTCCTCTGGAAACTTATTATTTCAGTTTAAGGATTTGGACCCCACCTAAAATGGAGATGGTGAGAATCCTATTTTAGTATCCTTTTACAGTTGCTAGCCATTACCAAACGAGAACTTGCTTGAAAAGAGATGATATCAAATGCGTTTGTAAGGCACTATCATGCACACAAAGAGAAGATTATTCTGACAGGTTATGTTGACAAAGCTTCAAGGCAGATCAGGGCAGGCAAGAGTGTAGGATTGATGAGTAATGTCTACAGTGAGCTGGCGAAGGTAATGATGTAGGGCTAGAAGTCTGCCATCCCAGCAGATGCTGGAAGCCTCAATATCAGTTCAGATTTTGCATGCTGTTCTTGGGCTTTCCTGGTGTGCTAATCTGTAAGACTTATTTTTTTCTTTTAAGAGGTATACAAAAAGGAGAATAATTTGACCAGAAGTGGTTGATTTCTTCCTTGCCAGTGGGTCAGATAGACCAGTGTCGGGTGAGGTGGCAGTGTCAGCTCCCTGCCTCACCCTACCAGTGGGACCATGAGCAAATCAGTTTGCTCAGCTTTGTCCCAGCCTTACATAGAAACCTGACCAAAATCAGGTTTAAAAGGTAGTTAAGAGCAGCTTGAAGGGAAAAGCAAGTGAGCTAATAACAGATTTCTCCAGTAGAGGGAGTCTGGCTCTTTGCTGATAGTGATTAACGTCTGTCTACAACAAGCTGTAATTGGTTAGGATTAGATTTGGCTGGCTATAAGAGAAAAAAACCAAAGTATCAGTGGCTAAAACAAGATAAAAATCAATTTGTCTCTTATGTACAAGGTAGGCAATACCAGGTCTGATATTGTGGCTCTATGGTGTCATCGGCACCTAGGCTTCTACTCTCTATTCTCAAGGTCACCTCATGGCCCAAAATGGCTGCTGGAACCTCAGTCATCCTGTCTGCATTCTAGGCTGGAGAAAAGAGGGAAGACCAAAGGATAAGAAAGATCCTCTCTCAAATCAATCCACTTCCTTTCAACAGCCTTCCCGGAGTCTGACCTGATAGTTTTCCGCACCACACAGGTAGTACCACAAAAGCATTATGGTTTGCTTTTTTAAAATAGATTTTAAATATGTATTTCTCCAATTTCTTCTATTTTAAAATTATAAACACAATGACCTTTCCAAATGACTGAATGTCGATTGAGGATCTTTGATTTTTTCATTTGTTGTTTTCATTACATTTAGGGGAGGGGGAGGAGGTAGAGACTAATGACAAAAATTGATTCTTTTTTCCATTTTCTCCAAGTTGTGCTTAGTTAACCACTTCTAATCTTCAAATAGGATTCCTTTGGCTAACGAGCAATGCAAATGTCCCACATGCAATTAATCTCAGAAATCCATACATCCACAAATCAGGAGTGCCAACTCATTTTGACTACCTAAACACTCTTTTTCTAAACTAATATTTCTATAATAAATAAATCTCACTTTCATATTAAAAATACACTATAAGTTACTTTTTAAAAAATTTGTAAGATATCACTGATATTTAAGGTTTGTACTAACTGTGGTGAGATTGGGCTCTGAGTATGTTTCATATTTGTCTGAATGTCTAGGCATACTTGTTTTTGAATGTCTTTAAGTTGTTGTCATTTCCCTTAAAACCTATTCTTTCTTGTTTTTTTTTCTATTTCAATGTGATACCACCTAGTTGCTCAAACCAAAACCCAATGTTTTTTGAATGAATAAAACATATTTCTTCCCCCAAGAACTATTTCAGGAACAAAGATGAGTATTAATAGGCTATATGTCACTAGGAGTTAATCTTACCTTTTATCTTGTTTTATAATTGTGAATATATTATATTTTTAATGAATTAATTTGTTATCATGCTATAAATATCCCCTTCTATATTACATGTGTGAAATGGTAGCTAATTCTATTATAAATAATTTCATTCTTGTGCTGGAGAATGCAGTGTATACTTCTCAAGCAAAGTTTACCCATTTCTGCTTTAAATGAAACTGAGTCTCAAGGAAAAGCATGTAAACATCCCAATTTATTGAAGTCAATAGTCAGAAAAATTATTTTGCCTGATTTATCTTTAATTTAAATGATGTCACTAAATGATACACACAAACTTGACACAATGTGTATTTTCTGACATTCTCTAATGATAAGATAGCTGTATAAACTTAAATCATTTTATTCATTAAGTTTAATTGGCAATGATATTTTAGATTTAAGTTAACTGCACATAAAAGGCTGTATGTGAAAAAAGTCTATGCAGTTCTAAAATTGTAATATTAAAATGCTCTTTTACCTTCCTCCTCCCAGATGTTAATTCGTAAAGCCTTAAGTTCTACTGTATGCATATACTGCTTTGTAGGTTCTACTCTATTTTCTTTTCGGGCTATCACTGAAGACCTTGATAATTACTGGTGTTAGCCTATGGAATCAGGCTAATGCCCAATATCTTGGCTTTATGAGATGCAGATCTCGGTCAAGGTAACTGTTAGAGATTGCCCCAGTTCTCTAAGAACCTGGGAAATGAATTCAAACAACTAAAAATGGAACTGGAATTAATGTTTTGTTCCCCAAAATAATTGAGACAGTAGGCACTGGACAGATTTCCACAAAAAATGCACAAACATTGAGTACTGGAATGCATGACTGAGAAGCCACATGCAGCACAGGCCTTACTGATGACTTTGAAATGCTATCTCGTTGCTTAGTGTGGGTGCATGAAAAGACCAGTTGTAAGATACAATCCTTTCTGCAAAGGATTCTAACATTTTTCTTTTTATAGTAAATGGACTCTGAAAGCAATTTTCTTGATCTTTATTTAAATCCAAAGGCCTTTACTAATCCTTCTTGAGTAATTATTCTGTAACAGTTTCTTAACAATCACAAACTTTCATAAGGAGCTAGGATCATAAAGAGAATTCATATGAGAAGACACTTATGTCTTCTGTACAGAACCTGTACTCTCAAAGAGATGAATTACTATATATAAATTTTATTGGCTTTTATAGTGGGGATGATAAATCATCGTACTATCATTCTTTTGTCAACTCCAAATTTAGAGCTATTGTTTTATCAGGAGTGCTACTTAAAATAAAACTGCTTTCGTTTACTTTTCTATAGCAGTAAGAAGAGCAGACATGAAACATAACAGGAAGCTGTAATACTCCAAAAATATCATAGGATCGGATGATACGAAAACCTTCGCCAAACTTGGGACCGTGGCACCATTCACACTTGGATGTGCTAAAATGGAGGAAACGGCAAGTCAATATTTAAAAAATTTCTACATTTAATACATTTCTACACTGTGCTTGATGCCATGCAAGACTCAAAGTGGTATAAAATATGGCATTTATCTTTACTGAGCTTACCATCTAGATGGGGTACTTACCATTAGATGAAAAATTAAATGCTAAAAGAGCTAAACAATAAAGTAGATATATGCATAATACAATCCTAGCCTTTTAAAACAAAAAGTATATATGCATAACATGAAACAACTCTAAGGACAGATCCAAAATTGAAAACAGTTATTAACCTTGGAAAAGGTGATCACAGGGAATTTTAAATTTCTTTACAAATTTGTTTAATTTCCAAATTTTCTATAATAACAATGTGAGAATTAAAATTCTTCATGTTTACCACCATGTCATCTGTAAATTGTGTATTCCTACCACTTATCCACTTGTCTATGGGTTGTATCTTTTCTTACTGATTTGTGGAAGAGATACAGTAGTCCCCCCTTATCCGAGGGTTTCACTTTCCACAGTTTCAGTTATCCATGGTCAACCTTGGTCCAAAAATGTTAAATGGAAAATCCCAGGAACAAACAATTCACAAGTTTTAAATTGCCCACCTAGGACACGAATCATCTCTTTGTTCAGTGTCTCTGCGCTGTAGCTCGGTCTGCCTGTCAGTCACTGAGTAGCATTCTCAGCTGTAAGATCAACGTGCTGTCGCAGTGCTTGGGTTCAAGTAACCCTTATTTTACTTAATAATGGCCCCAAAGTGCAAGAGTAGGGAT
>NW_012134969.1:8163263-8164791 GCF_000956105.1 Propithecus coquereli | reverse complement strand
TTTACTTCATTTATTCCTAGGTATAAAATGTTTTTTCTCCGTATCATAAAAAATATCTTTTAAAAATTACATTTCCAATTGTTCGATGTTTGGTTTTAGTTATATCTTCTTTTTAACCCCATATCATAGACATTGCTATTATTATAACTTCATAGAGATGATGTTTGTTTACCTACATATTTTCCTATTTATTTTCTCACCATTCTTTCTTCTATCTCAGAATTTGCTTCTGGAGTCATTTTCCTTCTTTCCGATGCCCATCTTTTGTAGCCCCTGTTACTAAAAATCTGTTGGGACTCAATTCTCTGTTTTGGTTTCTCTGAAAATATCATTGTTTATCTCGTTCTTGAAAGTTACTTTTGCTGGGAAAAATATTTTTTCAGTCATTGTTCCACTATTGCTGGCAGTTGATTTGTTGTTTTTTGTAAGTGATGACTTTTCCTAGATTATTTTAAGTCCTTATCTTTGTCTTTGCTATTCTTCAGTTTCACCACAAGGTGTTTTACTTAGCTTTTGTAGGGCACTCACATCTTTCATTACTTCTGAGTATTTGTAGCCATTAGCTCATTGAACAATGACTCTTTTTTTTTCTTTTTTATTTCAGCATATTAAATTGGGGTACAAATGTTTAGGTTACATATATTGCCCTTGCCTCCCACCCCGAGTCAGAGCTTCAAACATGTCCATTCCCCAGATGGTGCGCATCGCACTTATTATGTATTTATATACCCATCCGTGCTCCTCCCCCTCCCATCTTCCTGAGGCCCGATGAATGTTATTCCTATACGTGCACTTAGATGTTGATCAGTGAAACCAATTTGCTGGTGAGTACATGTGGTGCTTATTTTTCCATTCTTGGGATACTTCACTTAGTAGAATGGGTTCCAACTCTATACAGGATAATACAAGAAGTGCTGTGTCACTCTGAACAATGACTCTTATCATTTTCTCTCTGTTCTCACTTTTATTTTTGTTTTTTGAGTTAGGGTCTTGCTCTGTCACCCTGGCTGGAGTGCAGTGGCCCAATCACAGCTCACTGCAAATTCAAACTCTTGGGCTTAAGTGATTCTCCTGGCTCAGCCTCTGGAGTAGCTAGCAATACAAGCATGTACCACCACATCCAGCTAAGTTGTTTATTTTTTGTAGAGACAGGGTCTTGCTATGTTGCCCAGGCTGTTCGCAAACTCCTGGCCTCAAGCGATCCTCCTGCCTCAGCTCCCCCAAAGTGCTAGGATTATAGGCATGAGCTACCGTGCCTGGCCTGTTCTGACTTTCTGAATCTCTAATTTGTCTTCTTTCTCCATCTCTTTACCTCCTGTCTCCATATTCACTATAATCTCTTCGGCTCTCTCTTCATGTGTGGGTAATCTGCTTTTTAACTCATGTACCAAGTTAACTTCAACTATTACATTTTTAGTTCCTAGAATTTAAAATTTCATATTTTCTTGATCTTATTTGATATTCTCTTATTCCTTAACTATTTTTAAAATTATATTTTTTCTTTAAATTCTGAAAGAAGGTATTTCAT
>NW_012134969.1:8152117-8154013 GCF_000956105.1 Propithecus coquereli | reverse complement strand
TTTTTTTTTGTGGTTGTTGTATTAATTTCCCAGGGCTGACGTGACATATTACCCCTGGCTTAAATAACAGAAATTTATTCTTTCATAGTTCAGGAGGCCAGAAGTCTGAAATCAAGCTATCAGCAGGATTGGTTCCTTCTGGTGGCTCTGAGGGAGAAATCGTCCCTTGCTTCTCTCCTGGCTTCTGGTGGGTACCCACAATCCTTGGCACTCCTTGGCTCATGGCAGCAAAACTCCAACCTCTGCCTTTGTCTTCACATGGCCTTCTTATAAGGACACCAGTCATTGGATGTAGGGCCCACCCTAATCCAGTATGACCTTTTATTAACCCTTACATCTGCAAAGACCCTATTTCCAAATAAGGTCACATTCTGAGGTTCTGTATGGACATGGATTTTTGAGGGGCACCGTTCAACGCAGTACAGTTGCATTAAGACTTTCCCAGTGAAATACCTTTGATCTTTCTTTCCATCAATATAAGTACTTAAAAGTAAGAACCAAAGGATACAAAGACTCTATAACACAGATATTGTGCTGCCACAAACCCTGACTCCTGGGGGATGGAAGTAGAAATTGCTTCGTGAAGACTGGAGCTGAAGGGCTAAGTATGACGGTTATCACAATGCCTAGTAAACATCCCCTTCCCTTTGTATGCTGTTCTCAAATACCTTCCTGTTTTCCATGTAAATAAAAGATGAAAAGTTATTAAGTTATTTGCATGATTATTAGCTAAGGAATCATGAGCACAGTATTTCACTAACTTCTTACTATCTTAGCATGATGTATGAGGGTCCTTATGATCTGGCCCCATACCACTTGTCCAGCTCACTTCCCATGCTTCTCCATAGTCCACTATGGTCCAGTGTTTATTTTCTAAAATCCTCTGAATTCACCAGTTCTCATCTATCTCCAGATATCATATGCAATTCCCCCAAACTTGACCCTTTGATCATTGTCTTTTCATTTTATAAGTCTTGGCTTAGCCATCACCTCTTCCAATGAACTCTTCCCGAATCCATCAGATTGGGTGATATACTTCTTCTGTACTTCTCTGCTTTCCCCATCATAGCACCTATCACACAGTGTAATAAATGTCTGCCTCCTAAAATTATGAGGTTCTGGAGGCCAGGGATTCAGTTTATATTTCTATACAACTAATGCCTTGCATAGTGTTTGTATATGATACAGAATGATAAACACAATTGAATGAAAGGAATGGTGACCCCAGTTAATTTAAAATCATTTGCGCTGAGAAATTAATGAGATTGAATAGGAAAACAAAAGAAATGCCTTTTCAATGCAGTGTTCATCTCTGACTACTTATCTCTGTAAAGAAAATGTTAGTACCATTTGCTGTATCTTTCAATTCAAAATCATGCTATTGTCTTGCCTCAGGCAGTTTCTAGGATCATTTTGTCTTCCCTTATCACTTCGGTATTGGCAGCCTAGTCTGGTTCCAGGCTTTCACCATGGATGATATATTCCTGCTGATTGTGAGGTTTAATACGGCTAGTAGACAGCAGTGAGGAAGCTAATTAAGAAGGTGCATAGATTCTAGAGTTGAAATTTGCTTCATCTATATATGATTTTAGAGAACAAATCTGTTCAGATAGCCTCAGTTTGGTCTGATCCTCTATACCCCTACCAGCATCAAATCTATCATGTATTTTTTAGGATGTGTGGAAGTTTTTACATGTATTTCATTGCTTCGTTTATTAACACATTATTAGGCAATGAGCTGCTTAAACTAGAGCCCTGCTATTAGCTTACAAGATTAGATTAGCATTAATAATTGCAAGTGTTAACTGTGATGACCACCACAGCAATATAAATATTATTTATTAATAGCCTGCTATATGTCCATGACAATTTAGAATGATCTTTTACCATACCACT
>NW_012134969.1:8149957-8152067 GCF_000956105.1 Propithecus coquereli | reverse complement strand
GTTTTAAAAGGACAAAATGCATAATTTACATTGTTTTGGAAAAAATATCACAGAAGCACAGGATTAATGAATGTGCAAGTCTTTAATCATGTTGATTATTTTCCAATTAATATAAAAACAATCAATTTAACTTAACTTTCACAGTGCTTATTTGATCATTTTGTTTATTTATTTTTGAGACAAGGTCTTGCTCTGTCACCCGGGCTAGAGTGCAATGGCATCATCATAGCTCACTGCAACCTCAAACTCCTGGGCTCAAGCTATCCTCCTTCCTCAGCCTCCTGAGTAGCTGGGACAACAGGCATGCACCACCATGCCCGGCTAATTTTTTTCTATTTTTTGTAGAGATGAGGTCTCGCTCTTGCTCAGACTGGTCTTGAACTCCTGTATTTCCTTACGAAAAAATAAATGAAGCAAAGAAGAACCACAGGTATACTCACAAACAAATGGACATAAGTAGCTTGTCATTCTATTAAGTAGTCATCCATACTGTTCTTTAAATAATAACTGAAAATGTTATGTCTTAAAAATACTGTACACCAATCATTCAAATCACATTTTTAGTAAACTTTGTGCTTCACGTATTACATTTTATGGCCATTAAATAAATGAAAGGAACCAGTTTTCTCCATCACAATCATTACCAAATATATCATTACAGGGCATATGACTTTCTCATGTACTTACTACTTCCAAAATACCTGAGTTTCTGGATTTCATTTGGAATAAAACTAATTTCATTGTAGGAAATATCAAGGTCCTCAAGATGGGACAAGCGAAATAACCTCAAATAGAAAGAGAAAATTAATTGTAAAAATGATTATGTATTTGTCATCACTGGGAATAAATAAATAATTAAATAATTGATTAAGGATGGAGGAGTATAGAAAAACAATAGTTTTCTACGATCTTGACATTTATGTAGACTTCTTTTCATTATAGATAGTGTAATTACCATAAAGTTTCCTAGAAATTATTCATCTGTCTATTAAGACTGGTTTCAGATGCTTGGAATGAACAAAGGCCCAATTTAGGAAAAGGCACCTGAGAAATTTTTAACATCATTTAGATATTTTTTTTTTTGTGGTTGTTGTATTAATTTCCCAGGGCTGACGTGACATATTACCCCTGGCTTAAATAACAGAAATTTATTCTTTCATAGTTCAGGAGGCCAGAAGTCTGAAATCAAGCTATCAGCAGGATTGGTTCCTTCTGGTGGCTCTGAGGGAGAAATCGTCCCTTGCTTCTCTCCTGGCTTCTGGTGGGTACCCACAATCCTTGGCACTCCTTGGCTCATGGCAGCAAAACTCCAACCTCTGCCTTTGTCTTCACATGGCCTTCTTATAAGGACACCAGTCATTGGATGTAGGGCCCACCCTAATCCAGTATGACCTTTTATTAACCCTTACATCTGCAAAGACCCTATTTCCAAATAAGGTCACATTCTGAGGTTCTGTATGGACATGGATTTTTGAGGGGCACCGTTCAACGCAGTACAGTTGCATTAAGACTTTCCCAGTGAAATACCTTTGATCTTTCTTTCCATCAATATAAGTACTTAAAAGTAAGAACCAAAGGATACAAAGACTCTATAACACAGATATTGTGCTGCCACAAACCCTGACTCCTGGGGGATGGAAGTAGAAATTGCTTCGTGAAGACTGGAGCTGAAGGGCTAAGTATGACGGTTATCACAATGCCTAGTAAACATCCCCTTCCCTTTGTATGCTGTTCTCAAATACCTTCCTGTTTTCCATGTAAATAAAAGATGAAAAGTTATTAAGTTATTTGCATGATTATTAGCTAAGGAATCATGAGCACAGTATTTCACTAACTTCTTACTATCTTAGCATGATGTATGAGGGTCCTTATGATCTGGCCCCATACCACTTGTCCAGCTCACTTCCCATGCTTCTCCATAGTCCACTATGGTCCAGTGTTTATTTTCTAAAATCCTCTGAATTCACCAGTTCTCATCTATCTCCAGATATCATATGCAATTCCCCCAAACTTGACCCTTTGATCATTGTCTTTTCATTTTATAAGTCTTGGCTTAGCCATCACCTCTTCCAATGAACTCTTCCCGAATCCATCAGATTGGGTGATATAC
>NW_012134969.1:8148539-8149285 GCF_000956105.1 Propithecus coquereli | reverse complement strand
TGCAACCAGAAAGACCCTTCAATGACATAGAAATTTACCTATGTTGGGAAACCTAAAACAAAAATAATTGATAATACAACTGGACATTGTATAATAAAAAGATTTAGCATACCTTAAGATTAAGTGCATTTCTTCCATGTACTTGACAGTTTACTACTGCCAGTTTGGTCATGGCTGTTACTGTTTCATATCGAGTTGTTGTAATAGTCTTGAAACCTTCACCACGTATAACATTTCTATCTGATTCTATTATTCTAGGTTTGATGGAAACTAAATAGACAAAACATGAAACTTAAATGTGTAATCACTTAGAGTGAAAGTTAGAAGGTATTTATGTTAACATTGAGTTACCCTAAGGGGTTAGCTGTACACTACCTCTGGAAGGGATTCCCCCATAACCCTCATCTACCCAATCTCAGCTGTCTGTTTGACAAATTGAGTGTTGTTTTGTTTTGTTAATTAATATTAGATGGCACAACTGTCTTTCAAAAGGAAAACCATATGCTCATAGATTTCTATCTGGATAATTTAGATGATCAATCTCAATCTTTTTGGATTATATGTTATACTAAAAATATTTTTTTTGAGTCGTGGTCTCACTCTGTTGCCTGGGTTAGAGTGCAGTGGTATCATCATAGCTCACTGCAACCTCAAACTCCTGGGCTAAAGCAATCCTTCTGCCTCAGCCTCCCAAGTAGCTGGGACTACAGGCATGTGCCACCACACCTGGCTAAATTTAAATTTTT
>NW_012134969.1:8145652-8148489 GCF_000956105.1 Propithecus coquereli | reverse complement strand
TCAGTTCTTTATACAAGGCTTTTAAGTAGGTTATTAGGTTCTTTGTTCTAAATAGCTTCTCCTTCCAAAAGAACCTGCCTGCCAATTAAAGCAAACTGAATCAAGCAAGTAAGACAAAAATTTGATTCTGTTAGTTAAAAGTAGCAATTTTCTATGCCATTTTTTTCCCACTATACACTCAAAAAGTTAAGGACTTTTTTTTGTGATAGTTATTTCTACATAACCTCATGGGTTGAGTCTAAAAATTGTTTTTGTAACAAACATTATTTGTTCATGAATTGTGTGCTTTCCTTTGTTCACTTAAAGGGTAATGACATCACCAAAACATGTCTCTTTCCTCCCGACCCTTGCTTTTCCTTTTCTTATCTTTTCTATCTAAAAGCTCTGAGAAAAGAAAAAAAAAATTTGGATTTTCAAAATGATTTATTATCTTCATTTTGTAAGAGAATTAAAAGACAAAGAGCTTCTCGTGGTTACAAAACTCTAAACAGATGAGTCCCTGTCCCTTTGCCCTAACCTACATTCAATTTGTTAAACTCTAATTGGAAGAAGTATCTTGTTTTGACATTTGGCTAAGGTTTAGGTTTAGAAGTTAGGAGCTAAATGATTACCAGTCCATATGTGGACTTTTATGCCCAAATACCAGCCTTCCTGTTGAGTTGAAACGATCTTAAATATCATATAAACCAGTCTCCTTAGTTTATAGATGAGAAAATTGAGGCTGAGAATAGTTAAGTTACGTTCTCCAGATCAAATGGGTAATTATCATCAACTTTAAAGTCAAAGGTCTAGATTTCCTAGTTCCAAATTCAGTGCTCTTTTCATATCCAAAAAGGCTATAAAGATATAGGTGCAAGATTCTCATCTGAACTGCTTTTAATGATTTCTGTCAATTTAATTCATACTCAGATAATGGATATACCTAGATATATATTCATTAGAGCCATATTAACTGCCACCTTATATAGCTGGTAGGATCGTTTTTAACATCATAATAAGAAGCAAATCAGCTACTTAGAACAGAATAAGAATTACTAAATATCCCAAAAGCTGCTAGCTGCTTTCAAAAGCGAAATTGTTCCTTTTCTAATTTGTAAACTCTTTATATTCTGTGTTTATAAACTCAGACTATCAACCTTACCCAGGTGGAAGGACATTAATCCAATTAAAAGCTATGCTAAAAATTCTAAGGTACTTCAGTTGTTGAATTTCAGAAGGAATTTCTTTGATAGGATTATTTCTCAGTTTCAGTACTTGTAAATTTTTAAGACAAAATACCTGGGGAACATAAAAGAGAAACAAACATGAATGGAATAATAAAGTATGAAAATTCCTATTTGTTACCTTTTCTAAACACTTTGAACTAATGTGATAGAATCAGTATAGCGATGTTAATTGGCTCTGTCATATATCTCAATAAACACCTTTGGTCAACCTTCAAAATAAGTGGCCAGCATTAATATGAATGATTCCATGAGATAGTGCAAGTACTGCACTTGTAACAGAGTAATCATCTCTTCTCCCACGGATATGGAAGGGAAATATTGAGAGTGGGGAATTATGTAACAGAGGGAATGGCCTGAAAAAATGGCAAAAATATTTTTTATCTCTTTAAAACATCCTCCACTCCTTTTTGAGACCTAAAGCCTGCATCTCTGCCTCAGGCCAGCAGTTGGGAGGGCCAGGGTAAGTCTTTTGTTATTTGTGCAGCAAGAGATGGCCCAGTCCAGACCTGGTAAAGGGAGGTCCTGGGCAGAGGTCACCAGATTGTCTTCAGTGGAGATGGGATGATCAGAATCATCAACTGTAGTTGAACAGTCATTGCCTGAAGCTAAGAACCCATCCTTTAAGAGCTCTGTATTTCTGCTAAGGTTCAGGAAATTTGGATTTTGAGATGAGAAAGTCTATCATTTTTCCTCCTTTGCCGGCAAGGTAATAAAACTTCTCTTTCCTTCCCCTCAAACCACTTGTTCTTGTTCTTCTGATACAGCCTCGGGGACAAGTGGCTGAGCTTTCGGTAACATATTTGTATACCCTTAACTCAAGAATGGACCTTTTCTAGGTGGGAAAGTCATCCTTTTTCATGGTTTCATATGATGCAATCATGGAAAGATGAGGGGTAAGGAGATATCTGCAGAACCAGGGAGATAAGTGGAATTAACCTTAATGATCAGTGAAGTGTCAGATATAATAGCCAGATTGTTTAAGATATAATAGTAATTTCATGTACATTAACTTTACATATGAAATTTTAAAATAGAATATACCATATGAATCTATGATCTTTGCTTGATTAACATATTTCTCGCTCTCTGATAAATCTTTATAAGGTCTTGTATTAGCTCTCTTTAACATTAAATTAAACCTTTTTATCATCATAAAGATCCAAAATTGGTGGAGTAGAGCATGCTCATTCTTATAACCAGGAAGTGTGAGTCCTCTAAGTTTACCTTTCTTTTCAAAATTGTTTTGGCTCTTTGGAATCTTTTGCATTTCCATATGAATTTTAGGCTCAGCTTGTCAAATTTTGCACAAAAAAGGCAGTTGTATAATAATTTTCATAGTGATTGAATGAATCTGTAGATTAATTTGGGAGTATTACCACCTTAACTATATTAAGTATTCCAATCCATGAACATGGGATGTCTTTCCACCCATGTATGTCTCCTTTAATTTCTCTTAACAATATTGTGTAGTTTTCACAGTGCAAGTTTTGCACTTTTGCTAAAATTACTCCCATATATTTGATTTTTTATGCTATTATAAATTGCTTTCCTAATTTTATTATCAGGATTGTTCATTGCTAGTATATAGAAATACAATTGATGTTTGTATAT
>NW_012134969.1:8132151-8133832 GCF_000956105.1 Propithecus coquereli | reverse complement strand
TTAACTTGTATCCCCCTTCTCTCCACACAATTTTCACATATTTATAACATTTTTGTTTTCTCCTACCATTTTTTTCTTATTGAAAATATTTCCTCCCCTTTTCTTAAACAGACTGTTTCCTACCATAAACATTGTCAGTACCTTTTCTTTTTAACTTAACAATATATCATGAAAAGCACTTCAGAGCAGTGTATAGTACTCTTTGTCACTCCTCTTGTACTTTTCTCTCTTACAGCTCTCTCTTTTGTGTAGAAATATTAATACCATAGTTATCCAACAAGTCCCCTTTTGCTATTACAAATCATGCTGCGATAAATAGTCTAGGCATACATCATTTTATACTTTGCCAGTTTACCCTTAGTTTGGATTCCTAAAAGTGGAATGGCTAAGTAAAAGGGTAGATTTGATAAATATTCTAAATTCTCTCTATAGGGGTACACCATTTTGAATTTCTACCAGCAATGCTACAACCTCACCAGTAAGATTTGCTATCAAACTTTTCCCAATCCGTTAAAGAAGAAATTGTATCTCTGTGTAGTATCAAAGTGCATTGCTCTTATTTTGAGTGAGGTCAAGAATTTATTCATATTTATAAGGATAATTTGTTTCTGTTTCAGTGAACTATCTGTTCACATATTTTGCCCATTCCTTCTGTTGGATGTTAGTGTAAATGGAATTATCTTCTTAATATCCTCAACTGGTGTACAGAAATACAACTTCTTAATTGTTCATTGTCAGAGTACAAAACTAAAACTGATATTTTGTGTGCATCTTACAGCTTATAACTTTTCCTGAATTTGTTTATGTGATCTAGTAGCTTTCTTGTGGATTCTTTGAGATTTTCTATATATATTAATAGAATTATGCCATCTGCAAATAGTTTTATTTCTTCCTTTTCCAATTTGGATGCCTGTTCTTTCCTTTTTTGCCTAATTGCTCTGGATAGAACTTCCAGTGCAATATTGTATAGTAGTGATTAAAGCATTCTTCTTTGTCTTGTTCCTGAAGAACTCTCTTTAGCATTATTTACGAGGCAGGTGTACTGACAGCAAATGCTCTCAGCTTTTGTTTATCTGGAAACTTCTGAATTTGTCCTTTGCTTTTGAAGGATATTTTTGTTGGATACAAAATTTTGGTTGACAGATTGCTTTTCTTTCAGCATTTGAAAAATGTCATACCATTCCTTTCTGGCCTTCCTGGTTTCTAGTGAAAAACTGGCTGATAATTGTATTGTAGATCCCTTGTACATGTCAAAACACTCTTGTTGCTTTCAAGATTCTTTCTTTGACTTTGGCTTTTGACAATTAGATTATCTGTCCCAGTGTATTTCTCTTTGTATTTATCCTTATTGTAGTTTCTTGAGCTTCCTGGATGTATAGATTCTTGTCTTGAATCAAATTTGTAGAGTTTTTGACCATTATTTCTTTAAATATTCTTTCTACTCTTTCCTCTCTTTTTTTCTGGGACCGCGTTGTGTGTATTTTCATACACTTGATGGTGCCCTAGAGTCCCTAAGACTCTGTTTATTGATCTTCATTCTTTTTTCTTTCTGTTCTTCATACTTGTTAATTTCTATGGACCTATTTGCTAGTTCTATGATTCTTTCTTCTGTCTGATCAAACCTATTATTGAAACTTTCCAGTGAGATTTTCATTTTGGTTATAATTTTTCAGCTCCAGAA
>NW_012134969.1:8129109-8132101 GCF_000956105.1 Propithecus coquereli | reverse complement strand
ACTGCAACCTTGCAGAACTCAGTCATTAGCTCTAATAGTTTTTTAGGGGATTCCCTCATATTTCTATATACAAGACCATGTCATCTGCAGCTAGAGATAGTTTTACTTCTTCCTTTTTAACCTGGATGCCTTTGTCTTGACTAATTGCTTTGGTTAGAAACTCCAGTGCAACAATGAACAGAAGTGGCAAGAGCAGACATCCTTGTCTTGCTCCTGATCTTAAGAGGAAAAGTTTCAGTCTTTCACCATTAACTATGATATTAGCTGTGGGATTTTTGTAGATGCCCTTTGTGAGGTTCAGGAAGTCCCCTTCTCTTCCTTGATATTGAGTTTTTTTGTCTAGAAAAGGGTGTTGGATTTTCCCAAATGTGTTTTTCTGTGTCTATGGAGATAATTGTGTAGTTTTTTTCCCTTTACTATATCAATATGGTATATGACATTGATTGCTTTTTGTATGTTGAAACAACCTTGCATTCCTTGGACTAATATAATTTAGTCATGATGTAAAGTCTTTTTTATATGTCACTGAATTTGGTTTAATAGCATTTTGTTGAAGATCCTTGTGTCTATACTCATAAGAAAGAGTGTTCTGTAGTTATTTTTCTTATCATATTCTTGGTTTAATGGTTTGAACTGGGAAGTGTTCCTTCTTCTTCTATTTTTTTTTTTTGGAAGAGTTTATGAAGGATTGGTTTAATTCTTCTTCAGATATTTGATAGAATTTACCCATGAAGCCATCTTGTCCTGGACTTTTCTTTGTGGGAAATTTTAAAATTATTTTTGAATCTCTCTACTTGTTATAATAAATATGGTATATTTTATATTTTTTCTTGAGTACATTTTTGTGTCTTTCTAGGAATATGTTCATTCATTTAAGTTATTTAATTGGTTGGTATACAGTATACAGTTATTTATAGTATTCTGTTAAAATATTTTTTATGTCTGTAAGGTCAGTGGTGATGTTCCCTCTTTCATTCTTGATTTTATTACCTTGCATCTTTTGTCTTTTTTTCTTGGTCAGTCTATGTAAGGTTTGTCAATTTTGTTGATCTTTTCAATGTAATAATGTTGGTTTTGTTGAATTTCTCTATTGTTTTTCTATTCCCTGTTTCACTAATTTCTGTACTAATTTTTATTATCTCCATCCTTATTCTTTCTTTAGGTTTAGTTTGCTCTTTTTTTTTCTAGTGGCTTAAGATGGAAGATTAGCATATTAATTGATACTTTTTTTAAAAAAATAGGCAATTACAGCTATAAATTTCCCTCCAAGCACTGCTGTAAATGCATCTCACAAATTTTGGTATGTTGTATTTTCATTCATCTCAAATAATTTTCTAATTTCCCTTTTGATTTCTTCCTTGACTCACCAGTTGTTTACAGTGAATTGTGTAATTTTCACATATTTGTCAATTTCCAAATTTCTTTCCATTTTTGATTTCTAATTTAATTCTATTGTAGCCAAAAATAGACTTCCATGATTTTCAATCCTTTAAAATTTATTGAGACTTTTTTTTGTGGCCTAATATGTTATCTATCTTGGAAAATGTACTATGCAAATTTGAGAATTGTGTATTCTGCTGTCATTAGCTTGAATATTTCATAGATGTCTATTAGGTCTAATTGGTTTATAGTGTTGTTCAGGTCTTCTATTTCCCTCTGGTTCTTCTGCCTATTTGTTCTATGCATTATTGAAAGTGGGATATCGAAGTGTACAACTATTATTGTTGAATTTTCTATTTCTTTCTTCAATTCTTTGAGGTTTTGCTTCATATACTTTGGGGCTCTGTTGTTAAATACACATATATTTATAATGTTATTTCATCCGATGGATTGACAAAATGTCCCTCTTTATGTCTAGTAACATTTTTTGTTTTAAAATCTATTTTTTCTTATATTAGTATAGTCACTCCAGCTTTCTTATAGTTGCTATTTTCATGATATATATTTTCTCATGCTTTTAATTTCAACTGTTTTGTGTCTTTCAATCTTAAGTGTGTTTCCTGTAGACAGTATATCATTGAACCTTGTTTTTTTTTAATCCAGTCTGACAATGTGTATCTTTTTATTGGATTGCTTGATGTATTCACATTTAATGTTATTAGTGGCATGATTGAATTTACGTCTGCCATTTTACTTTTAGTTTTCTATATATCTTATGTTCTTCCTTTACTGCTTTCTTTTACATTGAGTGAATATTTTTCTTGTGTAACATTTTAATTACTTTAATAATTTTTCAGTATATTCTCTTGAATTATTTTCTTAGTGATTACTTTAGGGGTTAGATATACTCACCTTAACTTATCAGAATCTACTTCAGATTTATACTAACTTAATTCCAATGAGATATGAAAATGTTCCTCCTAAATACTGTATTCCCAATTCCCTTTTTTATGCTATAATTTTATACACATTACATTCATATATGTTACAGACCTAACAATACATTACTATAATTTTATTGTATATGATTTTATGTCTTTTAAAGAACCCAAGAGGAGAAAGGAGACCAAGTATATGTTTATAGGGTTTGTTATATTAACCTTCTTACTTAACATTTCTGCTTCTACCTTCACCTATCTTAAAATATTTTGTGAACTCTGCATTCTGCCTGATTCCACCATCTTGAATTTCCCTGAAGTCTGTAATAATTCCAATCACTCAACTTACTCCAGCCCCCTGTTTTCTACTCATTGCTTTTACACTATGCTAATAATCGGGCATCATTAGCCTACCCCCAGAGTAGCCCTTCTAAGTCTCCATCTTCATTGGACTATTTTATCTATAGCTATATAACACAGATCTGCCTTTTAACGACAAGTTCTATTGATTTCTGTCACTTTAAAAATGAGCACTCTACATCTTACATCTGAAGAGTTCCCTTGTATTTATACATTATTTTTTAGTGAGTGAAGTATTCTTCAGCAAATACACAAGCTTTATCTATGTCTACTTAAAAGAAGATTAAATTGATGTGATGAAATAAGATCCCTGT
>NW_012134969.1:8126066-8128250 GCF_000956105.1 Propithecus coquereli | reverse complement strand
CAATATATAATAATGAAAAGGCACTCACTTCTGTGGGAAAGTAACAAAGATCATTAAATGATAAATTAAGATATATCAGTTGGAAAGCCAAAGATGTTAAGTCTGGACAATTCAGGATAAAAAAGCCCTGAAAGAAAGTGACAGGACATAACATGTTAATTAACAATGCACAAAATATTTTACACAAGAGTAAAACAAAATGAGCACATAATCTGAGTGACAATGTTTGACACAATACACTAATAAGCCTATACTCAGCTTCTCTTCATTTTTTTAGTCGGTCATAATAATAATTTCTTAAGTATCCACAAGATAGAAACACAAAATAAAAACACTACTAAGTATTTATGTACGTGATCAGTATAGTGCTATATGTATGACAACATTATTTCAATCAGTAGCAAGCAAACGTTTATGGATTGCCTACTACATGCTGAAATACAAGTAATGGAGTCTGTTTTATACTTAACTACTTTATTCCCTTTTTTAGTCTCTATTTCTATTTCTCTGTTATCTATCTATTAATGTAACATGCACCTAAAACTTCTTGTTAAATATGCCAATTTCTGACTGAGGAAATATTGTGTCTTGCTATGGGCTGAATGTTTGTGTCCCCAACCCCCAAATTCATATGTTGAAGCTCTGATCCCCAATATTATGAAAGTGGGACCTTTGGGAGGTAATTAGGTTTAGATGAGGTCTTAAGGATCCCCATGATGGGTTTTATGCCCTCATAAGAAGAGGAGAGGACCAGAGCTTTCTCTGTGTCTGCCACATGAGGATACAGCAAGAAGGCAGACATCCATAAGAGAGTCTTCACCAGGAACCAAATCTACCAGAACCTTAATCTTGGACTTCTCAGCCTCCAGAACTGCAATAAATAACTTTTTGCTTTTTAAGCCACTGATCCATGGTATTTTGTTGTAGCAACTGACTATGCTATATCTAGTGTCCTCCCCCGCCCCACCACAAGTATCTTTAATACTCCAGGACAGTTGGAATATTTGTTTCTCAGAGGGTGTAAAATTGGTAGTGATCAACTGAGTGAACCAAGGAACTCTAACGCTGGAGGATAAAACCTCGGCTTGTAGGGAAAGGAGGCATCGTTGCCAAGGCATTATGCTGTGGCATGTACTCTATAAAAATAAAAAAGTTCATGGCTAAAGAACCTCAGAATTGATGGCACTGGGTTCAAGACTAAGTTATTATCAGAAGTATTAATATATATCACTGTTTATACGTTGGTAGTAGACAAAAGCAAGTGCCTTTTGTTCCAGTCATTAAACATTTTTCTCTTCTCTACAGAACTAGTGGTACACCAAGTTAGGTAGCAGAAATGTGTCTGTCGCAGGCTCTAATTATCCTTAGTGTGCTTAGATGACCTCCCTTGGGTAAATGTAAACCTACTGGCTTTATATGTCCTCTTGCCTAGAAAGCTCTTCCCCTATCCATTTCATGAGCTATTGTCTCACTTCACTGAGCTGCCTGCTTCTTGTCAACCATTTGCCCACAAATCATCCAAAACGTAAGGCCTTCCCTGACCAATCTATCATAAATGGCCACCTCTCAAATCAGTGCCTGATCTATGGGTCCCTATCCCCTCCACTTGCTTTACTTTGCTTCATAGCTCTTAACACCCCAGGACACACTACACATAAATGTATGTGCATATGTATGTGTGATCTCACTACCCTAAAGTTTAAGCTCCATGAAATAGACATTTTGTCTGTTTTGCTCACTGATACAAAGTGAGATAGTTTATCACTGGTACATGGAGGGTTTTTAATAAACATGGACTGAACAAGTGGATATCCATGATTTTCACGTTGCTTCATGGATTCCAGGGACCTTCACTGTGGATATAAACTGAGGCCTGCCAATCAGAGGTCCCCTGGATCTTTTCTCATCCCATAATAAATTCTGTTTGCTGTGGTTACCATGGAAGGAATGTGAAGAACTAAATAGCACAAAGAATGTGGAGGCTTTCTCAATCTCTTGAATTATGCTAGCAACTGTTAAGCACTTATGCACCGGGTCTGCGTATATTAATCACTATATTTGTTTTGCGTAAATTATTATTCATATTCTCCAAATCTCGGGTTGAGAGTTGATCTCCAATGTTGAAGGTGAGGCCTAGTGGGAGGTGTTTGGGTCGTGGGAGTAGATCCCTCATGAATGGCTTGG
>NW_012134969.1:8119659-8121315 GCF_000956105.1 Propithecus coquereli | reverse complement strand
ATTTTCCAGTTTGTGAGCATAAAGGTTTTTGTAATATTCATAAATTATATCTTGAATCTCCGGTGAATCATAGTTATTGATTTGTGAATGTTGAACAATTCTTAAGTCCCTGGGAGAAAACCCACTTGATTGTGGTGAATTATATTTTTGATGTGCTTTGGATTTCATTTGCTAGTATTTTGTTGAAGATTTTTACAGCTATATTCATCAATGATATCAGTCTGTAGCTCTCTTTTTTGTTGTGCCCTTTCTTGGCTTTGGTATCAGGGTGATACTGGATTTGTAGAATGAATTAAGGAGGATTCCCTCCTTCTTCATCTTTTGGAATAGTTTCCATAGAATTAGTACCAATTCTTCTTTGTAGTTCTGGTAGACTTCAGCTGTGAATCCATCTGGTCCTGAGTTTTTATTAGTTGGGAAATTTTTTTTATTACTGATTAAATCTCACTGCTCATTATTGCTATGTTTGGAATTTCTATTTCTTCCTGATTCAAGCTTGAGAGTTTGTACATTTCCTGTAGTTTATCCATTTTCTCTAGATATTTTAGTTTGTGTGCAAAGAAGTATCATAGTAGTCTTAGATGATCTTCTGTATTTCTGTTGTATCAGTTGTAATGTCTCCTTTTTCATTTCTGATTGAGCTTATTTGAAACAAAAAAAAAATAAGACATGAAGGAAAAATTTACTAAACAAATAGACTTTTTTTTTAGAAAACATAATAGAACTTCTGGAAATGAAAGAGTCATTTAGGGAATCTCAAAATATAGTGGAAAGTTTTAACATCAGCCTAGACCAAATAGAAGAAAGAATTTCAGAGCTTGAAGAGAAGGCTTTTGAATTAACCTAGTCAGTCAAAAATAAAGAAAAAAGAACCAAAATAAATGAACAAAGTCTTAAAGAAATTGGAATTATGTAAAATGCCTGATTATAAGAATCATAGGTATCCCAAAAAGAAGGAAAAGAAGAAAAAGTAAATAGCTTATAAAACCTATTTCAGGGAATAATGTAGGAAAACTTCCCTGGTCTTGCTAGAGATTTAGATATTCAGATACAAGAAGCCAGTCAATGAACTCCTGGAAGATTCATTGCAAAAAGGATATCACCCAGGCTCATAATCATCGCACTGGCTACAGTCAACATGAAGGAGAAAATTCTGTGAGCTGTGAGATGAAAACATCAAGTAATTTACAAAGGAAAACCTATAAGACTAACAGCAGACTTCTGAGAAGAAACCTTATAAGTCAGAAGAGATAGGGATCCTATCTTTAATCTTCTTAATTAGAATAATTATCAGCCAAGAATTTTGTATCCTGCAAAACTAAGATTAGTGAATGAAGGAGAAATAAATTCTTCCCCAGACAAGCAAATGCTAAGGGAATTTGTCACCACCAGACCATCCCCACAATAAATGCTCAAGGGAGTTTTAACATTGAAGTGAATGGTCAATACTCACCAGTATAAAAATGTCCAAGAGTAAGAAAAAACTCACAGCTTTTAAAAAACAGTAACACAAGGAAGAATACAAAGCAACTAAATAACAATTGACATAAGGTCTGAGACATTATCTCATATATCATTATTAACATTGAATGTATTAATAAATGGTCTAAATTTCCCACTGAAGAGATATAGATTGGTGGAATGGATTAAAAAAAA
>NW_012134969.1:8104236-8106669 GCF_000956105.1 Propithecus coquereli | reverse complement strand
TTTTTTGAGCAGAGATTTACATTTCTTTTGAATGCTGGATGTCAGACCAATGTCTCTTTTGAACATGATAACATTCTGATAGTGCTATCAGGTTCCATAAGATCATTTAGGTTACAACAGTAAGTATTCTTTTCTTTCTTAGGTCCAGAAAATGCACTGAGTCTGAATTCTTAGGCACCTTACTACATCAAATATGTCCTTTCTTTCCTATGCAACAGAATGTTAAATGACATTTTTCTGTTGTTTCAGCTGAGTGCAATAAATGGTAAGGACCTTTACATTCTAATGTAGAGATAATAGATTCATTAAGGCAAAACTTGCAAGCAGATAGCCAAAACAACCTTTCAACCCTTAGCCCTTCACCCACCTGTTGTTTATATATAAGAGATGGCTAGAGATTGATCTGTTCAGAGAGAGGATTTCTTCTGAATAGAGCTGTTGGAGGACTATGAATTTTCCTGATTTCCGTCCCCTGCCCCCCATGGTGAGTAGAAGGGGGATGATGTCCCCCATCTCAAACTAATTGAGAGGGACTCTTAGAGAATCATTTATAGAGAGTAAGAGTGTATGCCACAGGGAGCAAATAATACCTCACTACTCCCCTATCCACCTCCCCCACTGATACTTGCAGAGCAGCAAAACTTATTGGTTCACCCTGTGCAGTCTCCAAACCAGAGTAAGGTAAGAGAATCCTTGAAACTACTTGACTTGTATTTCCTGTTATTTCACGGGGTACAAAATTGATGCTGATTCTCAGCTTAACTATTCCCCACTCTTAGCCCCACCTGTGGAGGATACTGAAACTATAATATAAGTGGAAAAAGGAAAGTAAAAGAACAGAGTGAAGAACTGATCATGCCCCTCTTTCCCTTGGCTTGTATAAAAATTAGCAGGCCTAGATTGAACTGGGAGAAGCGACAAGGTTTGATTTTATGCTAGATGGAAGTATTGACTTAGATTGAATTAACTCTTTAATATCTGAAAATAAGACAGAACTAATGTACAAAAGTGACTAGAAAAGCCCTGGGAGAGACAGGTGTGACACACGAGTTTGAAGGGCAGTGGTAGGAGAATGTTTGCTGCCCACTTATATGGAACCAGTCAAAGCTAGCTCATTCAATAAAAGTTACACCAATATCTTCATTTTCTCACTCTTTCCTATTAAAATAAAACACATTAACACAGCAAGCACTTCAACAGACTCCAGAACAACTCCTTCCAACTACCACCATCTCACCATATCTATCCTCCCCTTTAATGGCAAACTCAAGTAATTTATATTCATTGGTTTGATTTCCTCTCCTCTCATTTTTGTTCTATTTGTTGTTTTATTTATTCTGCAACTTTCAATTAAATTAATAGACTATTTTTAAAATAGTTTTAGATATACAGAAAAATTAAGCAGGCTATTATCTTATATCCCTTGCCTGCACTGGTTTCACCTGTTATTAGCATCTTATATTAGTATGGTACATTTTTTACAATTAATGAATCAATGTTGATACATTATTTATTTTTAAAGTAGAGTTAGCTCTGTGTTGTACAGTTCTACAGGTTTTGACAAATGGATAAAGTCATGTATCCACCATTATAGTATCACACAAAATAATTTTGCCACCCTAAAATTCCCCTGTGCTTCACTTATTCATCTCTTCCCCTCTCCCTGAAATCCTGGCAACCACTGATCTTCTCAGTGTTTCTATAATTTTGCCTTTTCCAGAATGTTTTATAGTGGGAATCATAAAATATGTAGCCTTTTCAGATTGGCTTCTTTCACTTAGCAATATTGCAATTAAAGTTCCTATAGGCCTTTACATGATTTGATAGCTCATTTCTTTTTAATGCTGAATAATACTCTGTTGTCTGGATGTACCATAGTTAATTTAGTCATTCAACTATTGAATTGTTTCCGGTTTGGAGATATTATGAATGAAACTAGTATAAACATGTATGTATAGGTTTTTGTGTAGAAATTTTCATCTCAACTGGATAAATACCTGGGTGTATGACTGCTACACTACTGCATTGCATGGTATGAGTGTTTTTAGCTTTTTACAAAACTGCCAACCCATCTTCAAAGGTAGCTTGTACCGTTTTGCATTCCCACCAATGAAGAACGAGGGTTCCTGATGCTCCTTTTTAGCACATAGTATTGTCGGTGTTTTGAATTTTAGCAATTCTAATAGGTCTGCAGTGGTGCCTCGTTGTTTTAATTTGCAATTCTCTAATGCATATGAAGTTGAGCATCTTTTCATATGCTTATTTGCCATCTGGATATCTCCTCTGGTGAAGTGTCTATTCAGATCTTTCACCCATTTTTTATTTGGGTTGTTTGTTTTCTTATTGTTGAGTTTAAGAGTCCTTTACTTTGAATTCAAGTCCTTTATCAGATATGGGTTTTGCAAATATTTTCTCCCGGTCTGTGGCTTGTCT
>NW_012134969.1:8101530-8104071 GCF_000956105.1 Propithecus coquereli | reverse complement strand
TTTTTTATTTTTTAAGAGACAAAGTCTTGCTATATTGCCCAGGCAAGCTTCAAACTCCTGGGCTCATGTGATCCTCCCACTTTAGCCTCCCAAGTAGCCAAGGCTATCGGTATGCACCACTTCACTCAGCTTGTATGCAGATTTTAAAATTTATTTCCTTTCAATTCTCTTCTCTCCAAGATTTTGCTCTGCATGTCCCAATTATATTGGCATATCTAAAGACTGACTGCTATCTTTTCGATGCACTAAAATGACCACTTTCTACTTGTGATCTATTCTCCCACACCTCAGACAAAAGCCAAGATAAAGGTAGAGCTTCCCTTCTTTCAGGGATTATAGCCATTCAAGTCATGCCTATATTGGCTACTCACCAATTCCTTCAATAGCAATTTTATATATTTTTGGCAGCTTTAATAGTTGATTTTCATAAGAAGATTAGTCCAATACAAGTTACTCAATCACGGGCGAACCAGAAATCATCAGGTTATTTTAAAATCTCTGTCTGATAATCCTAACAACTAGTACTCCTCTGTGTATGTTTGTACTGCTTATTGTTTCTGCTAGTTTTCATTAATTTTTGTCTTTCTCTTTGTGTGCCTGGTGATTGAAAATTGTTTACTATATAATACTATATTTGAGGGATTGTTTGTAGAGATAATGGAAGTCTAAGATGATGTAATCTTTCTTCAAAGATATTTTTCACTTGTTTCTGCTAGGTAACTAAGGTGAAAGCACTTAAAATAGTGCCCGTCACATGGCAAATAGTTAACTCATATCATGTCTGTTTGCCCCACCCAGATTAAGAATATATCAGCTTTTATACTCTCAACATCAGTAATGTCTGGTTCATGGTCAATAGTTTAAAAATAGCTTCTGAGTAAATGGCTTAAAGGAACTGAAAATGAGGTGAGACGTGTAGTATGTATGTGTAAATCACATACACACATATAAAAATACAAAATCAAAAGTATTTTTATAGAGAGAGAATCTTGTATAGAGTTTCTAAAAGAATTGTACAAACTTAGCATTTACCTTCAGTTGGTTTTGGAGTGATGTGCTTTGGGGCAGTCTCTATATTTTCATTTTCTGTTACAAGAGTTTCTAGAAAAAAAAATGAGACAACTTTTGGATACTTACAAAAATTCATATGAGTGTCTTATGACTTCAGTGTAATTGTTCATCATTTAATTAATTAGGTTTATCCTTGAAAATCCATCAGCATTGGTGTTCTACTTCTGGAGTTCATCTAGATCACTTTCTGAATGAATGTTCATTCTCACTGCTTATTTAGCTTTTCTGATCCTTTGAGTTCCCTTGTTGGTTCCCATTACCACAGTCTGAATAGAGTACTCAATTTGACCTTGGCAGATCTGCAACGTCAGGCCTTCTGTTATTGCCCTATGGCCCTAGAATTCAATGTGTAGACAAAAGATAATTCCATCTTCCCACCTTGAAAACCCAATAGGGGTTGGGGGCATCATTTGTTTGTATGCCTCCTCTCCCCTTTGCTCTACTTGACTCCATTATTATAAACCATGTTTAAATTGTATTTACCTATTATAGACTGCGCATGAGGTTTTCTTGGTAAAACTGGTGTTGGTAGGGAAATGCCATCTGGAAATTGAGCAACACCTAGTTTCCATGCAGAACTTTGTGTTAAATTGTCAGGCCTATTGCTTTCCGGTTTAGCAGATGCATTACTAGGTAGAGGGCTTAACACTATTTCACTGAAATCTGTCAAGATGTGCTGATAAGTATAGCTTGGGCTCTTCGGCAAAGGTTGATACTTGGGGTATGCTTTCTTGAGTTTGGGAGGGATGATTTCGCAAGAAGTAATTAGAGGCTTAGAGAATACTGAAGAAAGAATTAAAATGTGTGGTAGACTTTTGCTAGTATAAACCTCTTTTACCATCTTTTTTGACTTCCTTGATCTTTTTATTTGGCATGTTTCTTTCCCAAAAACTCGAGTGGAAGCTGAATAACAACTTGGGAAAAATACGGAACCAGTAGCAGTATCTGGAATGTGCCAGTGGACATTCTTAGTAGATTTTGGGCGTGTTGAAATTGTAGTCATTCTTTCTTGTACATGATAATCAAAACATAAATTTTGAATTTTGACAGGTATTGGTGATTTATTTCTTGAAACAACATCAGGAAAACTAGTTTTATCTCTTTTAATTGAAATGGTTTCATCTTGAGTGAACACTACATGTGGTGACTTAGTTTCACCAGTCTTGGCTATACCAAAAAAGGAAAAAAAAAGAAAAGAAAAATTAGATTTTATTTATCAAGATATCAGAGACAAAACTTTTAATGTCTTAGCATTCACAACTTTTCTTTACCCACTCACCCCTCTCTCACCTTCTAAAATTGCTTCTATTTGTACTTAACTACCAGCACTTCTGTTGAGCTGCCTGGGATAAAGTTTGAGTAACCAACTGGAGAAGTGAAAACACTAAATTGTATTAGATTTAGAAAGGGTAAGGAGCTACTCTTGGAAGAACAGAATTGTAGGAGAGAAGAGTGGGCTATAAGAAAATA
>NW_012134969.1:8100602-8101480 GCF_000956105.1 Propithecus coquereli | reverse complement strand
ATAAGAATGCTTAACAATATAGACATAGACAGGACTTACCTCAAAATGATAAAAGCCATATATGACAAACCCATAGCCAACATCATACTGAATGGGGAAAAATTGAAAGTATTCCCTCTTAGAACTGGAACCAGACAAGGTTGCCCTCTATCACCACTTCTATCCACATAGTGCTGTAAGTCCTAGCCAGAGCAATCAGACAAGAGAAGGAAATCAAGGGCATCCAAATGGGGGCAAAAGAGGTCAAACTATCACTCTTTGCTGACAATATGATCTTATATCTAGAAAACCCCAAACATTCTGCTATGAGACTATTAGAATTGATAAACAAATTCAGTAAAGTCTCAGGTTACAAAATCAATGTACAGAAATCAGTAGCATTCTTATACACCAACAACAGTTAAACTGAAAACCAAATCAAAGACTCAATACCCTTCACAATAGCAACAAAGAAAATAAAATACCTAGGAATATAATGCTTGACTTTTGAGTGAACAATTTTAAGGGGTCTGGATAATGCTATCTCTCTTTAACAAGTGTTAGATTTTCTTCAGTTAGGCAGAAAGCATCACTTTGATTTATCAAGGATTGGTTTTGAGGTTTGTTAGTGCTGGTCTATTTAGATTTTGTCCTTTTTCCTAAAATATCATTTTTATTCCTAAGGTGTGTGTCCTCTGGGTCTTCAAGTGAAAGTCCAGTGTGTTTACAAAGGCCCCAACACTTTGGCAGAGCTTGAACTCCATTATTTGTTTCTTATACAACTGCAAAATCTATGCTCAAATTCTTATCTTCTCCGCTGATGTTTTTTTCTGTGTTTCTCAGAGTCTTATCTTGTACATGCACAGCTTAGAAATCAGCCAGCACTCTTAAGGGAGTTT
>NW_012134969.1:8085347-8087542 GCF_000956105.1 Propithecus coquereli | reverse complement strand
ATTCTTTTTATTTCTTTGCATTTCAGTTTGAGAATTTTCTACTGACATACTTCAAGCTCATAGATTCTTTTCCCAGTCATTCCAAGCTACTGATGAGCTCATCAAAGACATTTTTCATTTCTCTTACATTGTTTTTGATTTCTAGCATTTCCTTTCAATTTTCCCTTAGAGTTTCCGTGTTTCTGCTTACACTGGCCATCTGTTCTTGCATGTTGTCTACTTTTTCCACTAAGATATCAATCATGGTTATTTTCAATTCCCTGTCTAATAACTCCAAGGTCAAAGTCTTTCTGAATATAGTGCTGATGCTTGCTTTATCTCTTCAGACTGTGTTTTTTTCTAGTCTTTAAGCATGCTTTGAAATTTTTTGTTGAAAACCAGACATAATAGAAACTAAGGGAATTGTATCTGTAGGTGCCAGACACTTTGCTTTCCTCTAGTTTCTTTTTTTCTTGTTGTTTGTGTGTTTTTCGTCTGTTGTCTTTGAGCTTCTCTATGAACTCCTTAAAGAGAGTCTGCATCTTAGAGTTCTCTTAGTTGTAATCTACTGCCCTTACGCTGGAGACTTCTAAGGTATAGGGGGGTAGTGTTCTACAATGTTATGATTAAATTTCAGTTTTTTTGTGGACCTGAATCCCTGGGCTATGGCTTTCAAAAGTTTTTCTTAGCCTTTTCCCCACCTTACATGAAACTGGAAAGCTAAAGGGAGTTAGAGATGTCTAATTTTCCCTTCCCCCAGGTCAAACAAAGCTCTGATAAGCTGTTAATAGTTTCTCTTAGAGGGTATGTATTTGTTATGGAAAATACTCTGGGAGTATTTTTAAATGGTTACTTTTCACTTCCTCCTGGAGAAAAAACTAGCAAACTTTTCTCTGGTCTTCACCAAAAGAACCTGATGGTGCTCCTGAAGATAAAACCCATGATATTGTAGACCTCCCCCACTACTTAACACTGAGATGCCATGGATTTTTAAATGTCTTGCTAGCCCACATTCAATCTCCAAAAACTGGTCAAAATTAGCACCCAAGTGTTCCTACCAGTTACTGGCTCAAGAATCTTCTACTCCCAATCAGCTGATCTCAGCTGTGATTCCTTATATTTGTCTGTCTCTCCAGACATTGGGATAGTAGTTTTTCCTGTGACCTGAATTCTCTGATGAATCTAATAAAAGTCATTGATTATCAGTTTGTTTGTTTTCTTCTTATTGTGAGGATGGGAGTAATGACTTCCAATGTCTTTACACTTTAGTGCTGAAACCAGAAGTCTCCTCACATTTATTTTTCAAACCATTATGACCTGGAATTTGCCATCTCTACTACCAAACTGTTATCACAAAGTTATTATTGGTATCTTGTTGCTAAACCCAATGTATACACATTGTTGTTAATCTTTATTTGACTGCTTTTAGCATTTGATATTTTAATCCACTCTCTTCTTCATGAAATTAACTTTCTCCTTGGCTTCTGTGAAAACACTGTATCATTTTTCCATTCCTACTACTCTGGGAATTTATCTGTCCTTTCTAGGTAAATCTCTCTTTCTCAACTCACCACTTAATGTTCCTAAGGGTTCTATAGTCATCCTTCTCCTCATTCTAACTCATTTTCCATATACAATAATAATTCTAAGATTTGAGTCTGGAAGCCCTAAGCACCTAAAACTCATCATGTCCAAACCCAACTTATCAGTCAGCTCTAGGAGTACTGATTTTACAAATAAATTTTATCAATGAAGTAAATATGAACCTACTGAATCTACAAGTGAGGGTCAACCACTGTACTTGTAGAGTTGAATTGGATGTATTCCTCTTACAACAAACATTTAAGTTATTAGTGAATGTCTTCAAATATTGTGATTCTGGGCTGTGCAAGTCAAGTAGTTTCTATGAAAAAATACACATACCCGTATGGATTTTCTTCTTACATAAAGACAGCTTAAAGAATTTTGGAGGTAAGGGTCTTCGAAGAAGTTGCGGGTGCTTTTGCGTTTTAACGAATAAATGCTGTTTTTCATAATTCTTGGTTTAAGTGAGAATTGAAAAGTTATTGAACATTTAAATTGTTGCTGAAAAAATAATGTATTAGAATCTAGATTACATATTAATGAAAATCATTCTGTGCTAATACCATATCGAATCCATATCGAATTTCTTTACGAAAAAGAGAGGGTAAAAAAATAACTTTTTAAAACTTCTA
>NW_012134969.1:8082170-8084353 GCF_000956105.1 Propithecus coquereli | reverse complement strand
GCGCGCGGCGCCCGTTCGTCCTGCTCCGCCGCGGTGCGGGCAGCTGGGGAGGCTGCGGGCGGTGGGGGCCGGAGGAGAAGCCGGCTCCACGTGCAGCTGCTGTACGGAACGCCGTGGTGACAATTGTTATTACTATTCTTATTAATAACGGCAATGACCACTCTGATTTATTTACTTTTCTTGATTACACGGTGCTTAACTTGGGTGTCTAGAAACTGGGGGGCATTCTTTAATGCTGCACTTTTGTGCACCTGGTCCCTTTGCTAATGTTGAAGTGACCGGGAAAAGCAAACATTCTGTTCTCTTTCTCTTTTAATGCAACTTGTTTTGTCTTTCCGATCCTTTAAAAGTTTCTGGCTGAATTGTGTAGAAAAGGGATCTGAGCGGGCAGTAAAAGAAACTCGTTTCTTATTGTCATAGTCATTTGTTCTGATTACCGCATTGTGACTTGTGTCCTCTGCCATGATGTTGATCAACCTGTATGTACAGTGATGGACACATCGTATGTGTTTGCAGGTTCGTGCATGTATCTCTGGAGATTTAAGGGAGAAAGAGCTAGACAACTCAGGTAGATGTGGAAACTCAGAAAGTAAACTAGATGGAGCTTCCTTCCAGGTATTTTTTTTTTCCCTTTAAAGTACAGATGCAAGAACTTTTTAACAGATGCTGGAAAGTGAGACTTCTGTATAAATACCTTTCTAGCTTTGGGAATGTTTCAAGATTCACATCCTAACCTTTTTCTCCTTAGTAGCAAACATATTTTAAAACAATCAATGAAAAAAGTGGAAAAGTTAAAAAGTATTTCATCAGACTGGAAACTATTATGCAACTTGTTTTCCTTAAGAGTATTAGCATCTGGTTTCTTTTCCTTGTAAGATTACTGTGTCCCAATTAGACTGCCGTCCCAGACCAGGAATTTATTTCACTTTCGCCTGTGTCTGTGTCAGAGATTGATTAGCTTCTCAGAAAGACAAGAAAACTGATAACAAAAAGTAGATCCCATGGCCAGGCTTAGTGTCAAGTAATACATATTGTGCATATTGTGTAAATGTGAACAAATGAAGTCGGAACCATGAGAACTACTGGAATTCAGTCGTATGTACTTACTGATTCTTGGCCTTTAAAATTTATTCTTAGTTTTGTGTAGTCAAAATCAAGGCAATGCACTTTTCAATAACAAAATTTTTTAAAAATGCTTTGTCACATGGGAATCAGCAGGCGTCAGGCTTCGTTCCTTCAAGATTCTTCTAGCTGTATAAGGCCAGAACCTAGGGCTGTTTAATATGTAACCTCCTCAGGTGTGAACATTTTGTCTTTACCGCTTACTATTTCTACCACTTAGTACCAGACATGTAGGCAAATGATAGTTGTTACGAAAATTAAATCCATGGCTTGATATGTTTTATATGTATATATCAGTTATTCTAACTTTTTTTACATGCTTTATCTATGAAAATGATATACAGATATGTAGGATGGATTTATTATAGAAAGCAAAAATCACATTTGGTGTGGATTATTTTACTATTTTTTAGATTTATTACTATTTTTGAAAATATTACTACCTCCGTTCTCTTTCTTTTTTAAAAAAATAATCATGTTTCTTTGAAATAATGTAGCTCCCTCTTTGATTTTAAGGGTCTACTTTATCTGTTGTATAGGACAGTCCCCACCTAATTATTTGTCCCATCAGCTTTGCAGTTTGGTAGAACCTTGTGAAGAAGCTTGTCAAACTGAACCACAGTGCTTTCCTTCTATTAGCTAATTGTGCTAAGGATGCCAAGGTAATGCTGAACACCAAGGTTGTAGACGCCCTGTGGGTTTTTTTTTTTTTTATGTTGCTAAAATGAGATAAAAGCCTTATGCAAAAGCAACTCAGGGCATTCCTTGGGTAATGCTATTGATTTCCATAATGAGTAGGGGATACTTGCGGAACCTCAGATGTGCTGTTGGTTCTGTTGGAATGATGTAAAAAGTTTTGCTGGACGTCTTCATTATTTTCCACAGGTCTCTCTCTTATTTATTTATTTTCCTTTTAAACAGGACAGAGGTTTACTAAACAGTGTAGACAGAACCTAACATTTTTACCGTGTGGAAATAACTAGAGTAATTTGTGTTTTTATGCTCATATTTTTAAAAATTCTTTTAAAGAATGAATGGTGATTTGTGAGTGCATATTGGTT
>NW_012134969.1:8078014-8081420 GCF_000956105.1 Propithecus coquereli | reverse complement strand
CCCAAATACTCAAGCAAATTTTGTGTTTTCTTAGCTGCAGTGATCATTTTAGACGTATTTGTCTGCAACCAGCTAATATTGCATATTTGTGTATATTATATGACTGTGTCCTTCACCAGAAAAAGTTAAGTAATATTTGTTTCCTTAGCATTAGGTTGACTAAGCATTTAAGCATGAGCAATATTTGTTACTATATGGAAGGGACAAAATGTTGATTTTGTTTTATCTTACTCCACAATTACCACATTAACTGAGAACTGTAGTATCAGCATCGAATTTCAGTCAAAGGCCGCATAGCTTAGCTCTGTTCGTTTGGGTTTAAATCCTCTGGCTGCCACATGGTAGCTCTGTGCCCTTGGACCAGTTTCTTAATTTCTCTAAGCCCTAGGGTTTTCCTCACCTGTAAAATTGGGTTAAAATGATATCTGACTAAGGGTCTCATGAAGATTTAAAGAGATAATCTGTGTCAAGGGCTTAGTCCTCTGCCAGCCACAGAGTGAGTGCTCAGTAGATGCTAGTTATTAGAAAACTAAAATAATAAAAACAAATGGCCCAAGTTTGCTATCTCCATGCTCCCTGCTTTACGTGATGATAGTTGATGTTAACCAAAATATTTGGAGGTCTTTAGGGTAAATCCTGGGCATTAACCCATAAAATTTCACAATTAGTTTGCTAATGTCTCCGAACGTTGGAGAATCTACTTTTCAGGTCTCAGATTGTGACACAAACGCTGTGCTATAGGCACATCCTACCTTTTGTCACTGATCCTTATGCTCCTCTGGGCCACAGAGGAGCTGTGGGACAGCTTGTGCGTGAAGGAATCCAAGTATGGTGACATAACTAAGGAGGCTTTGACTCTTTGCTCACCTGAGTTGGGTCTTTGAGCTGCTGTCTGCATTGACAGCCTGGCTGAGTCCGTGAATTTCAACCAGTATCAGAGGATGAAAGGCGCTTTGTTCTCAGCAGCCTCCAGGCCACTTGGTGAGCCTAACAAAGGTGACAAAAGGGCTGCAATGTGAAGCTCCTTTGCAGAGCTAGAGGGAAAGGTGTTACAAAGGGACATAGTCTTTCTCAGGTTTTTCCTAATGTGCACACCCAACTTTGGGAAATGAAGTCTACCGAGTTCTTGGAATTGGTTGGGATTTAGTCCTAAACTTATGAGGAATGTGTACTGTGCCCATAAGGTGCCTGAGTCTCATGCCCTCTGTGCAGCCCTCAAAAAACACCTGTAGCATTTAGAACCACAGGTGAGCAGAAATGCTTAATGAAAACTTATTCTTCATTCTAATGTCAACAGCAACCTGTAACGTTAAACAGTAGATATAATGATTTGGTTCCCAAACCTAGTGTTTTGCTTTATGCTCATTGTCCTGATTAAGTTAATGTTTTATTTGTAAGTGTAGTGAGGCTAAAAATTGTGTATGGGGAGTTAGGTTGGGGGCGAACACAGATTGCCTGGACATGTAAAGGTGCATTATATTCCCCATGTTGATGAAGAACTTGCATTTCTTACACCACAACTGGACAACTAGAACTGTAACTTCCGTTTCAGTATCACATAGTTTAGTATGCTTTTGACCATTCTGCTGCATTTCCAACAATTGCAATTCCCACCCTTATAATATGTTTCGTTGTCAGAAATTTTATCAGAGTTGAATTTAATAAAAGTTTCAGAATCTTGCTTCTCTCTCCACCTTGCCCCAGGTAGTCACCTGCCTTGGTGGTATGGAGAAAGTTCCTTCATTTTCTCTGCTGGTTTTTCCAGGTGAAGTGATACCCAAAAAAGGAAGAGGGTATGGTATTCAGCTCTATTCAGGAGCCATGGGGAAGACAGATTGTGGGGCTTTATTCTTCCCTCTACTGCAGTTCTAAGCAGAGCAGCTATGCTGTCATAAGTTTGACATATTAGGCTCTGCTTAAGACTTGCTTTGAAGAAAAGGTTTGCATGCAAACCACCAAGCTAGATGTTTTTAAGGTGTTTTCAACCTTGAGACTTAGTCTGTGCTCCTACGTCTCATTGGCTGGTACCTTGCCCTGAAAAAGTTTCTCGTGGAACCCTCACGTGGTTATTACTGATGGATACTTCCTTGTGCCCAGGAACTCCACACACACCATCACTTCCCAAACCACCCAGAGTCAGACCCTTAAGGAGAGACCTCTAAGTCACCACTGCTCTCAACAGGGTCAAAGGAAACCAGAACGTTTCCTTCTTCCCCCACCCCTTCCCTACCCAGACTCATGGCATTAAAAAGAATCGCTTCTAGCGGTTCGTAACTTGGTGCATCACTTTACACAGGTGTTCCTATTTGGGAGAAGTAAAAGCAGTTCATCCTACACACTTACCGTGGATATTGGCAGTACATAGTTGTGTGACACTTGGTGTCCCCAGTGAAGGTAAAAGGAAGACAGCACTAATGGGGTCAGGGATGATACTGGCATTCTGAAAGGAGCTAAAGCGATAGACCACAGTGATTGAGTATAACAAATCTGGTTTGGCACCATTTGCTTAGTAGAAATCATTTAGTTAGGAACTGGAAGGGCCAGTTTTGCTAATCTTGTACTGTGCATCGTAAGACGAGCTGTGATGAAATAGAACAGCTGTGATTTTTAGACCCATACCTCAGGACTAGATTTGGCCCAGTGTATTTCTTTATAAATGCATTTCCCTTATTTATACTTAATTTCATGGAGCAGAGTCATTTTCAAAGAGAAGTGTTTTCTGTGAGGTGTAGAAGTATTAGAGCATCGAGTACCTTGAGAGCTCCCTACAGTAGCAGAGGTGTGGATTTTAAGAGGTCCGACCTTCTGAATAAGTTGCTGACATGTTCTGGCTAATAGATTAAGGCACCCCAGAGAGGAAGGGTGTTAGGATTCTAAAAAGGTTCCTGAACTGAAGAGGGAGTCAGAGGACTTGGCCTCTAGTTCTGAGACTGTATAGCTTCAGTTGGTTAACCTCTCAACCTCAGTTTCCTCACCTTTAAGGCTCTTTCCGTAGTCATGTTCTATGATCCTATTACTAATTTCCCATTCGTAAACTATTATTGATCCGTTACCCATGAGTGTAAATAAATAATGATTGAATATGTTGATATTTTCCACAAATCCTGGCCTTGGAGTACAAACATTTATAAATCTATTCAGTTTTCAAGGACTAGAGTGGGTGATTTATTTGCCATTAAATAATATTTGTCAAGCATCAGTGGATGGAAGCATTCAAGTTTGGTATTTCCATGATTTAATGCACAAAACTATGTGTATGCTTTTTGGATTTTGATCAGCTCCTCCTCCAACCTTTATATTTTTAATAGAGTGTTTTAATTACAAAATAATTTCTGCTTGTTGGAGGAAAAAAATAATACAGAAGTATAAAAAGTAAAAGTCTTCTATATCTTCTCCCCAATCCCAA
>NW_012134969.1:8071254-8075314 GCF_000956105.1 Propithecus coquereli | reverse complement strand
GAAAGTCCTCAAAGTGTTTGAACACAGTTCCTGGAGCATTGAAAATGCTCAATAAATGTCTACTATTACTTTTTCTCAATGATAATTTAAAAGGTGATAGTATAAAGGAAGTGCCATGCTATTATTATTACATATAACTGACTTTGTTGCTAAATTACACTAAAATAGCATTGTGCTTTTTAAAAGTATGTATCATGTGAACAAAGTTATTTTACACTTGAGCATATATAGTTTGTTTAGTTAGAAATCAATGATAGAACTTTTAGTCTGTGTGACCACTGGTGCTGATGTGGCCGGTCTCCTGCCCACCCCAAATACATAGAAGAAATACCAGATAAAATACGGTATCTGAGATGAACAGAAAAGGAAATCCCTGATGTTGGAAACAAAAAGAACTTAATGTCAGTGAAGTGAGCTGGAGCTGGAGGTGAATTTGTGGTAGTCCACAGAGGTATCTGATTTGGACATGGACTTTTAGGGGATGGGAACTGGGATTGTCCCACCTACATGGGAAATGGAGATGAGCACTCTAGTCTTCAGCCAGCAGAGAACTGAAATAAAACACCCTGCATAACACTGAGAGCCTCAAAATTCAGACCCTTTCTTTAAAACAGAGACTAGGGAACTATTAGGGTGGGAACTCATAGCATGGGATGAGAAAGAATTCTCAACACAAAGATCAGAATAGGTTTTAAGAAAAAGTTTATTTTACTTTCCAAGAGAGGAAAGGGCATAGCATGGAAGAAAGAAAGAAGTGCCAGCCCCAAGGGTGAAGGGTTTAGGCTTTTTATTGGGGGTGACAAAGGGTAAAAAAAAAGTAGTTATTACTGTGAACTGATAATTGGAGGTGACTGTGAAGTGGCTGTGTTTGTTTTTTGTCTCTGTTAGGCTGACTTTATCAGACCTCTGGAATGTGGTTCTGGTAGATGTGGGGAAGAGTCATGCTCTTCTGTCTCCTTAGTATTTTTCAAGCACTGTAAAAGCAAACTCTTAAAGATAACAAGTTAAGCCACAAGTAGTTAATCTTAAAGACAACAAGTTAAGCCACGGGTAGTTAAAGGTGCAGTTGTGTGGGTGATCTTTCTCTCTTTTTTTTCCTTCTTTTCTGTTAGATAGTTTATTAGCAATTCCATCCTTTCAGGAACCCTGGCCAGCAAAGTGTTAAGGAAGCTGACCCTAAGGCTGTGCAAACAATATATTAGTACTGGACAAAGTAGACTGTTAATGGGCTCGTTTTTTAAAGATATGAAGAAATGATTCCTCAAGATGATATGCCAACATGAGACTGTACCTAACAGCATAACTTCTAAATACCCAAAGCAAAACCTGACAAAATTACAAGGAGCTATTGATAAATATACCTCTAAAATGGAGATTTTTTAAAAAACACATATCTCTCAGAAAATGAAAGCTTGAACAAACAAAAGATTACTAAGGATATGGGATATATGAATAACTCAATTAATAAGCTTGATCTGATAGACATATACACAAAGCTGTGTCCAATAAAAAGAGATCACACATTCTGTTCAGTACATATGAAATATTTACCAAGATTGATGTGTACTTGGCCACAAAGGAAATCTCAACAAATCCCAAAGGGACGCTTAGCAGATATTCTGATTTGACTAGAGAAGAAGTTGGGTAGGTAGGTCTTGGAGGAACTTAAATATTAAAATATTGACTGGCAGTAGAGACCCACTGAAAGATTTGGAGCAGAGAAGGTACAGGATCTGTATTAAAAGATGAATCTGGAATTGAGGCCAAGTTACTCCCTTAATTTTCAAGAGCTAATGAGAAAACCAGCCGTGACTAAATCATGATTTTGTGCGAAGTGAAAGCCAAATGACATCAGCTGGAAGTAGCAGTAGTTCAAAGAAAGCAAAGTGGAAGGATGGAGCTGCTGCAGAATGCATGGTATGTAGCATGGGCAGTGAACGCAGGACACCCTGGGCCATGCATGTTCATAGGGCAAAGGGTGATTTAATTCTAGACAGTCACCACTATCCCTATTCAAATACTTAGTTTGATTATTTGTGTAGTATTTTGAATTTAGTTTTTGAATTTAGGATTTATAGTTATGATGTAACTGCCCTAGCAGTTTATAGCAGGCTTTCCATTTGCTCATGTAATAGAAATAGGTAAAGACAACTCTGGAAGTCTGAGATGATTTTTTCCATATATTTATTCATGTTAGAGAAGTTCTAGTCTAGTTGATTCTCCTCACTGTTATGGAAAACGAAGCACAGAATGGTGACAAATAATTATAGTAATAAAAATCATTAAATGTTAATACTAGCACTTTTGGAACATATGCTGTGGCTTAGTCATTATACTAAGTACCCTCCATGCATTTCCTCATTTATGCCTTGCGACTATGCTATGATGTAAGTGCTACTTACTTTTCCTATATTTGCTGATAAGGAAATCGAAGCTTAGAGGGATTAAGAAGCTAGTCCAAAGTCACAAAGACCATAAACCTGGGGACCAGGTTTGCAACCCAGGGATTTGTAACCCCAGAGCGTGAGCTCTTAACCACTTAGCTATTCCTGTTTGACCTAGCCACCCAGGTTTCAACCCAGCCAAATTGAGATTCAAGATCTCTTGCCCTGTGGTCTAGTGTATTTTGCATCTCATCTCAGGCCTCTATTCTCTACATTTCTTTACAAGGGTACAGCTAAAGCTGCAGAGTAGTTCTAGATCCTATTATAAGAAAAATGTTTAATTAGGCACATCTACTGTATCAGAAGTTCAGAATAGTTAATCATATTTCCACTTTCATTTGGGAAAACCTTCTGACTTTTCAGAGTCCCTGGGATGTTTTAATTAGATATTTAACACATTTTTTTCTCTATCATCTATAGCACACACCAGGTGTTCAGATTTCGGTCCAGATATTGGCCCAGTAAGTATTTGTTGGATGAATGAATAAAAATCTAGAATCTTCTTTCTGTTTATGAACAGGTTAGATTTCAGAAGACTATTTTCAAGTGCATTTTCATATAAGTCCATAGCAATTAAAATGGATTTAAGAGGTATTTCTCAGAAGTCCCTAGAAGCATTTCCACTAAAGATGGGTATAAATAAGTCCTGTGAAACTTTAAAATCAGGTCTATTTTTCTCCTTTGAGATCATATACAATCTATCAGATACCTTTTCTATAATTGTGTTGGTCTACATTGAAAATCTATTGAGGCAGTTAACCCTCCTCTTTAATGATATCTGCAGTTGTTTTAGGTTAAGTGACTCACTTGATAAACCACAATATTAAATCAGCTCTCCACCTACTTAGTACCTGTACTGGTGGAGCTGAACGAGGCAGGAGAAAACTCACATATAATGCTCTTATTTTAAATTTGTGATCACCTGCTTGTTAATTACAAAAGGAAAAATAGTAACTTTAGAGTGGAGGACCCCTGCAGATATCATGTGCCCCATGATATGATGTGCTGAGAGAGAAACAACATCACTTATGTGGTATTCTTTTCAAAAATACATACCTCAATTAAATCGTGAGGAAACAAGGTCAAACTGAGGGACATTACATAACTGATCTTCTCAAAAGTGTCAAGGTGAGAAATACAGATTGAAGAACTGTCCCTCATTAAAGGAGACTAAGAACACATCACAAGTAAATGGAATGTGGGACCTAGATTGGATTCTAGTCTGGAAAAAGGACGTTAATAGGACAATCTACTGAAGTTGAAAAGGGTCCGTAGTTTAGTTAATTAATAATGGTAAATCGATAATTTCCTGATATTAACACTTGTACTATTTTTTTCATATAGATTTCTTTATTTTTTTATTTCAGCATATTATGGGGGTACAAATGTTTAGGTTACATATACTGCCTTTACCCTGCCCGAGTCAGAGCTTCAAGCATGTCCATCCCCCAGACAGTGCGCATCACGCCCATTAATTGTGAATATACACATCCCCTCCCCCCCACCTGCCCATTACCCAATGAATGTTACTACTATGTGTGCACATAAGTGTTGATCAGTTAATACCAATTTGATGGTGAGTACATGTGGTGCTTGTTTTTCCATTCTTGGGATAC
>NW_012134969.1:8029717-8070389 GCF_000956105.1 Propithecus coquereli | reverse complement strand
GATAAATCTTCTGAAATTTGTTTACAATTACTGTCTGCAATTTTTCCCTCTCATTCCAATGGGGCTTCGCTCCACTCTTCAATCAAACTACCCTTACGCGATTCGTAGAGCCTCCCTGTTTGTGCACCCGGTGCTCAGCTTGTTCTCTGTCCTTCCCTTATGTGACCTGCCAGCAGCTCTTCAAAGGCTGATTCCTCGCCTCACCTTGGGATCTGTCTGCGTCAGGCCTCTAAGTCATCACTGTCACCTGATTTGTCTCTCGCCTCTCTGGGAGCTGCTTCTTAGTATCCTTTGCTGGTCCCTCTTCATTTTCCTACCCTCTTACTTTGGAGTGCCGCAGAGCCCAGAGCTTGTCCTTTTTCTCTTTGTATTTTCTCCCTCGGTGATCCCATCCAATCTCATAGCTTTAAATACCATCTCTATGTTGATGACTTCAAATTTATACCTACGGTGTGGAGCTCCAGACACCTATATCCAACTGAGTCCTCAGCATTTGGTTGAATCCCTAATAGGCTTAACAGATCTATAATTGAGTTCCTGCTGTTCTCCACCCCCAGGCCTGCCCTGTGTCCAGTCTTCTCCATATCAGTTAACAGCAACTCCATCCTTCTAGTGATTCACGCCAAAGGCCTGATTCATCGTTGATTCTTCCTTGATTCTTCACTTTCTCATATGCCATAAAGAATCTACCAGCAAATCCTATCAACTCGACTGTCAAAATAAACACAGAATCTGATGACTTCTTGCCATCTTCTTTGCTAAGACTTTGGTCCAAGACACCATCGTCTCTCACCTAGACTATTACAGCAGCCTCCCAATTTGTCTCACTGCATCTGACATTGCTCTCCTTTGGTTCAGTCATGATGCAGCAGTCAGAAGGATTCTTCTAAAACATATACTAGATCCTGTAACTGCTTCCATTAGGCTGCCCTCCCTGCAATGGCAAAAGTCAACACCCTGTGTGATCAGGCCTCTCTGACCTCATCTGCTACTACTCTGCCCCTCTCTCTTTGCCCCATCACAATGGGAAATGAAATGCACACTCTTCCCTCAGGACCTTTGTACATATTCCTTTTGCCTCGAATTCTCTTACCCCACACGTCTACAGGGCTTGCTCTACTTCCCCTCCCTCACTGTCAGCCCTCACTTCCCTCATGTTTCTACTCAAATGTTGCTTCCTCAGAAAGGCCTTTCCTGGTAACCTAATTTGGAATTTCAATTCCATGTTACCCTCCCCCCACCCCAAATGCACACACACTATATACACGTAACACACACAACATGCACATATACACTTACATTTCTATTTCCCTTCTCTCCTTCAATTATTTTTCTCCCTAAAACCTTTTTCTATCTAATATATTATTTACTTAGTTATCTTATATATTGTCTGTCTTTCCCAACTGGAATGTAAATTCCATAAGGTTAGGAACTTTCGTCTGTTTGATTCATGCATTATTATGCCTCTGATAGTACATGAGACATAGTAAATAATAAATATTTGTGGCATGAATTAATGGATGTATGAATCTGCATTGGAACCTCAACACAAACTTTGGCGAAATGGACTTTGAATCAATGGAATCATCCACGTCTTGCAACAACTTTCAGCAGCAATTCATACTGTGATATGTTAATCACTCGAAATCCCTGTCCTTCTTTGAAATTAATGTTGGACGTCTAATATTTACAAGACCAAAGATTTCACCCTGGTTTCTAGCTCGTGATGACAACGATGATGATGATGGTGGTGATTGCATAAGTCAAGCCCATTTCAACGTTTGACATGATTTATTGTCAGCCTCTCAGTATCATTGCTACTGTTCAACCATTCATTTGAATGCACCAGTAATATTCATTATCACCATTTTTAGGTTTTAAAATTATCTCTCTTTTCTTTTTCATTATAACTGTATGCCTCTTCTTTTAGGTTCTTTCAACATTCTCAAGTCTTTTACACCTTAACCTATATGCCAAGGTTAATAATGTTTGTAAACCTGCAATGACTTCCACATTTCTGCACAAACATAGCAAACCTGCCAGAGGCCAGAGGTTGTAAATTAGTGACCTTTGGATGAGATTAGCCTACATGACATTTAATTTTTTAAAAAATGTTTAACAATATTTTAAAAATCAGATAATATTTTACATAAAAATCCAGATTCCTGGTTTCTCTTGAACAAGCCTGCATTCTTTCTGCTGCTACCTTTAGATAAGAAATACATGTTCCAGCATGTATGTCTCTGCCACTTACACTGGCCCCTGTAGGTGTTTGAGATTGACTCAAACCACAAGCAGGGAGATGACTTAGAGACTAAAACAACCTGTGTGTGCACTAGGCGCCTACTGGGGAAGGCAGAGTCATCACATTTATTCTGAAGCATTGTTTTCTATCTCTGAACATTTATAAAATGAAAGTTTGTTAAGTTCAATAGGTTCAGTAACTCTACTACCAAAAGAAGTTTGGGAGAGTCTATGATTCATTCATTCCAGTGTTTGTTTTTTAATTAAAAAGTATATTTTGTTTCTCTTTCATTCTTCATTTTTCTTGATTTTGACAGGAAAGAGCAATGGAAAGGGAGATGAGGTTAAAATGATCCACTTCCTTCCCATGATCTCACTCCTTTGACTAGAGTTCATAAGGGACTAGGAGACCTTCGTAAGGCTGAAACCCTCTGCTGTGTAGACTACTGACACAGCCCTCTGGAGGGGTCACAGGAACCACCCAATCAATCACACAACCAGTTAAAATGTGTGACTCCTTGAGCACATATTTATCATATTTTATGGCTACTACATAATTCATCTAAAAGAAGACCTCCCTCTAACAAACACCCAACTTTCATCTGTAAAAGTATGTAGCCATAAAACAATAGGAAAGACAAGTAGAACTAGTTAAATGTCACTCAGGTTCAATCCTGATTACTTTGGATTGGAAGCAAAGAGGTAAGATGCAGATTGTCATGGACTAGACTATGAAATCCACAAGAGCAGAGAGTATGTCTGTCTTACCCACCATTGTGTCCTCAGTGTCTGGCTGAGTAGCTTGCAGAAAGTAGAATGAATGAGGAAAGGAGGGAGTGACCTTAGATGTTGTGGTCATTGTAGGCAGAAGCAAGTTTTCAGGTTTGCTGGGCACATACAGGATTTCATTGATGGAAGCAGATCTTACACATTAGTAAATTGGAAATGGGTTATTAATATTCAAGGGATTTCATTTTTAGCCATGATTTCCTTCCCTGGAATACAAGAATAAAATATAGTCCTTTATTATTGAAATTCCATCTCAGTGCACACCAAAATTAGTTAAATTGGCCCTTTTCCCCCCTCTTAATTTTTGATGTCAGTCCTTAAACTTCTACTCATTTGCGTCCTAAATGCTTCCTCCTAGAGCAACAGTCCCCAATATTTTTGGAACCAGGGACTAGTTTCATGGAAGACAATTTTTCCACAGACCGTGGTGGGGGTGTGGGGTGGGGAGGTGGAATTCAGGTGGTGATGCAGCAATGGGGAGAGGCTGTAAATACAGATCAAGCTCGGCTCACTCGCCCGCCGCTCACCTCTGGCTGTGCAGCCGGACAATTTTTACACATACGGTGGGTGGTGGGGGAATTCAGGCAGTGATGCACAGCTGGGTCCCTAACAGGCCACAGACCAGTACCAGGCTGTGGCCTGGGGGTTGGGGACTGAAGCCCTAGAGTGTTAACTCTATCCCGTAGTTTTACTTAACTCCATGCTGATGAGGCTCAAATGTCTTCTGCCCTGACCTCGGCCTACAGCTCTGGTTGCCTACCTTGTCTTATCCATGGGCCAGCTTTCCTGAGCTACCTTCAGTGTCGCCTCAACCTCATTGCAGTCCAGTGAATTCCATCTTTATTTTCCCTAAATAACCACAGTTCTGTCCAGGGCATCACCACCCTCTGAATTCCTTAGATGATGTCTTAGTCCATTTGTGTTGCTATAATGGAATACCTGAGGCTGGGCAATTTATTAAGAAAAGAGGTTTATTTAGCCCACAGTTCTACAGACTGTACAAGAAGCATGGCTCCACCATCTCTCTCTGGTGAAGGCTTCGGGCTGCTTGTACTTATGGTAGAAGGCGAAGGGGAGCTGTGTGTGCAGACATCAGGTGCTGAGAGCAGAAGCAAGAGAGCTGGTGGAGGGGCCAGGCTCTTTTCAACAACCAGTTGTTGCAGGAACTAAGAGTGAGAACTCACTCAGTCCTGTGAGAATGGCACCAAGCCATTCATGAGGAATCTGCCCCAATGACCCAAACACCTTCCACCAAACCGCGCCGCCAACATTAGGGATCACATTTCAACATGGAGCGTGGGGGATGACCATCTACACTACAGCAGATGATTAACCTCAAAGTCATCCTTGACCCATCCTTCTCCTTTATCCTCTGTAGACAGTCAGCCTCTGTAATATCTCTGATGTTTGCCTCTTGCTCCCTTTGCCCACTGCCACCGTCCCAGACCTGGCTGTTGCCTCATACCTTGTCCACAGCCACAGTTTCCTAAACCTTCTTGTTTCCAGCCATCTCCCCTCCATTCCATTCTCCTGCCTCCAGACTAATCTTCCAAAATGGTCAATTTCATAGTTTCACTCTCTACTGATCAAATTTCTTGTGATTCTTTTTATCTATGTTTGTTTTGCATCTTCTTTAATACTTTATTATACACAGTAAATACTTGCTTGGTACATAAGTACTAAGAGTGATCAAAATAAGGAAGTCTAGTCATATGAATTCACTGAAGCTATGTTGACTATCCTTTGGCCTAGTATGTAGAGAATTAGCAGATGATTCATATCTCTATTTAAAGAATGAAGAACGTGACCAGAAATATTTTCGTATTGCAGCTGCAGATAAACAAGAAAGACAAAGACTTTTCATCTGGGCCTCAGTTTTCTTACCTTGCAATGGAGAAAATACCACCTATATCCTAGATTTGCTGGAAGTATTAAACATGATATGTTAAGGCACTCAGCACAAAGCATCCCACAGATGCAGATTAATCTTACTCGAGTTTTAATACAAAGAAATTGAATGAATGGATTTGATGACATCGTGAATACTAAGGTATTTTGTATAGATCACAATTTATGAAATTCAGATTCAACTAAAATTTGTCACTAATTAGGGCCTCTCTGTTAGGCATGTTAACTCGTAATGTCTCATCTATTCCTTGAAGTAACCCTGTGATACAGGTGGTATTTTTTTCAGTAAACAAATAAGTTTAGCTGAGAAATGGTAAATGTCTTGCCCTGGGTTCATTAGTATACACTGGAATCAGGATTTGTCTCTAAGATTTCTAATTCCAGATCTTTTGCTTTTCCCACGTACCTTGCTCCTCAAATATTTTTTATCAGTTTTTTCATTCTTATTTATTTTTTTAGGTTTGCATTATTCAAATGCTCGTGACTTTACATTTTTACTCTTCCATTGAAACACTTGATTCATAATCTTTTTCTTTCATTTCCTGTTTGCTTATTTTAAAACCATCGTCCCTCTACTTATGTTCTCAGTGGTTGGGAGAATCTCAAACATTGTCTTAGCAGCGGCAGATCTGTTTACAAAAGTTGAGGAAATATTGTATTTCCAGTGTGGGAAGCTGAAGGTAAGTGGCATACATCTGTTTCAATGCCTCTGTTAGTGCAAATGGGTTGTAAAATGTCAGTGAATACCTAGGGAGTTGTTATAAACTATAGGCATGTGAATTTTCTACTTTCGAAATGGTCGTAGCCTGCATCGTTTCCGCTTTTTAATACTTAGGAATACTACAGAGATAACATTTTTATGTGCCTGACATTTTGTGAAAATAAAATTTGCAGCTATGAACAGCCCACTTTCTTTTATAATCTACCTGATAATAATAAATATAATTAGCTTTCATTGCACTATTATCAGAAAGAAAGAGTAAAATTAGCATGAAACAGATGTAAAGTCAACCTTTATATGGCAGACACATGTATAAATTGCTCAAAGAGTGAATTTTGGTTTATATTTAAAATATTTAATTACTTTTGCTCTTTGGTTTAACTTTAAAATGACATATTGTTTATGGAATCAATTTGCCTTCTCAACTAATCAAATACATATTGAATTTGTTCTATGTGCAATGCACCGTGGTTAAGTGCTACAGGAGGGTGCAATTCCAGTACTCCAGAAGCTGACATTTCAGTTGGGAGATATACACAACATCCCCAAACTGTTTATATATGCTGGTCCTTCTGTCCGTAATGCCCTTCATCACTCTCTTTCTTCTCTTTTGCCTGGCTGGCTTCTATACATTTCTCCAGGCCCAACTACACATCATCATTCTTCTTCTTCTTCTTCTTTTTCTTTCTTTCTTTCTTTCTTTTCTTTCTTTCTTTCTTTCTTTCTTTCTTTCTTTCTTTCTTTCTTTCTTTCTTTTCTTTCTTTCTTTCTTTCTTTCTTTCTTTCTTTCTTTCTTTCTTTCTTTCTTTTCTTTCTTTTCTTTCTTCTTTCTTTCTCTCTCTCTCTTTCTTTTCTTTTCTTCCTTTCTATCTTTCTCTCTTTCTTTCTTCTTTCTTCTTTTTCTTGAGATAGGGTCTCTCTCTGTCACCCAGGCTGGAGTACAGTAGCACAATCACAGTTCCCTGCAGCCTTGAACTCCTGGGCTTAAGAGATCCTCCTGCCTCAGCCTCCTGAGTAGCTGGGACTACAGACATGTACCACCACACCTGGTTAATTTTTAAAAATGTTTTTAGAGATGGGATCTCACTATGTTGCCCAAATTGGTCTCAATGCCAATCTTCTTGTTTTAATTGATAAATAAAAATTATGTATATTTATGGTATATAATGTGATGTTTTGGTATATGTACACATTGCAAAATGATTAAACCAAGCTAATTAAATATCCATCACCACATAAACTTTTATTTTTCTGGTGAGACCATTTGAAATCTCTCTCAGCAATTTTCAAGTATATAGCACTTCAGTATTAACTATAGTCACCATGTTGTATGATAGAGCTCTAGAATTTATTCCTGTTGTCTAACTGAAATTCTGTATTCTATGACCAATATCTTCCCATTTTTCCTAAATCCCCCTCCCCCCCAGTCCTTAACTACACTCTCCTTCTATGAGTTTGACTTTTTGAGATTCCACATAAAAATGAGGTCATGCAATATTTTTCTTTCGGTGCCAAGCTTATTGCATTTAGCATGATGTCCTCCAGATATGGGAGTTCACATATCTCTTCTGATTTCATTTCCTTTGGGTATATACCCAGAAGTGGAATTGCTGGATCATATGGTAGTTCCATTTTTAATTTTTTGAGGAACTTCTACACTATTCTTCATGACTGTACTAATTTGCATTCCCACTGACAATGTAGGGGGTTCCCTTTTCTCCATATCCTTGCCAACCCTTTTTTTTGTCTTTTTGGTAATAGCCATCCTAAGAGGTGTGAGGTGATAGCTCATTGTGGTTACAGTTACACTTCTAAGATGCCTTCCCCCTATGTCTTTTTGGTACGCTATGCATCTTTCTATCAGTTTATCACAGGGTATTATAATTGTTATTATTTTTGGTAACCCCCCAGAGTGCAAACTTCTTGGGTTTATGAGACCGAGTTTTTTAGTTTTGTTTTTTGAGTGCCTGGTACATTGTGTATTCCTAATAAGAGCTCGATGAATGAATAAACATGCTATAAAAAAAATACATATACAGTCATAAAGATTAATTGACAGAGAAAGGTGGCATGCAATAAATGTCAAGAATGGCTTATAAACAAGTACTCTAGGTTTCAGGAGGAGAGGAAAGAAAAGATTGGTGGTCAAGGAAAGATTCTTGATCAGGTCCATGCAGTCTCATAGGGCCCTGTGCCCGGAAGGGCTCTGCACTTGCTTTAATGCTCTGCTGTCACTCTCACTGTCTAAAAATTCTTCATTTTTTAAACAATGGACTTCACATTTTTATTTTGCACTGGGGCCCACAAATTATGTCATTGGCTCTAGGAGAATGATTCAGACTTACAGAAATGGGGAACGGGGAGAGAGAGCACGGGAATATCAGGCACAGTGAGAAATGCACCAGGTGTGTCAGAGGGTGAATGACCCACAAGCTCAAAGGCACCAGGGGGCTTACGTTGTTGGTATGAGATTGAAAAATGGATTGAGGCAGAGTTTGGACATTATCATGGATGTTGTGAGCAATTGCACAGTGAGCAGGAGCTTGATGGAAAGTGTGGCTTTATGAAGAGTAATATGGTGGCGCCCAGCAGGATGGAGTGAGAATTGGTGAGACAGGAAATAGGGAAATCAGGAAGCTAATCCTAATAAAGTATTAAGGAAATAAGACAGAAGTGGCAAAGAAAGAACAAAATTGGGAAAGACTATGAGGAAAAAAAATTAATGTAACTTTGGCCACGTGTGGGAATTGCAAAAAAAAAAAAAAAAATAGTAGGACTTGAGGAGTGTTCTGGACCATCCTGGGTGAGTGGTACACTCCTGGCTGAATGGAGGAAGGAAGGGATGGGGCAGAGACAGCTTATTTGTCAAGGGAATAATGAGTTCAGTTTTAGACATTTGAGGTGATAGTGGGATTTCAAAATAGAATTGTTCTTTTTGAACTTAAATATCAATAATTGTTCATAGAGAAGAGAGTTTGGGAAAGGAAAGATTAGTTACCAGTGTCAGATGCTGCATAAAGGCAAGGACATCGAAAACTGGGTAGAGTCCAGTTTCAGAAGAGGGATGAGAAAGAGCAACCCAATAAAGACTGTGTTGAAGGTGGCATTTCCTAAATTCATAATCCTCTTCTCCAAACCACCCCTCCTCAGTTCTCGTGGGATGGCGCCCCTCTCCACCACCCAGTTGCCCATCCAGAAATGGGGGTCATCCTTGATTCCTACTTCTACTTTACTCAGTCTCTTTCTTCCCCTATGCTCAGTCCCTTCTGCTTATCAAATGTCTCTTGAATCTACCCACTTCTCTTTGCCACATGGCCACTGTCATCACCTTATACCCAGCGGAAGGCAAAGACTTCTAGGAGGGTCTGGTCTTTATTCTTCGTGCTCCTACTTCTTCTCACTGGAGCTAGGGGGATTTTTCCAAAACACAGGTCTGATTGTGTCACTTTCCATTTATGACTCTGTTATGAATTGTGTCCTGCCAAAAAATGTTGAAGTTGTAAACCCCAATGTCTATGGATGTGACCTTATTTGGAAATAGGGGCTTTGCTGGTGATCAGGTTAAGATGAGGTCACTGGGACAGGCTCTGACCCAATATGACTGTCTTCCTTTATGAAGGAGAAATTCAGACACAGAGATGTATAGATAAAGGCAGAAATTGGAGTGATGACTTTATAAGCCAAGGATGACTCAGGTTGCCAGGAAACCCCCAGAAACTAGAAGAGAGGCATGGAACAAATTCTCCCTCACAGCTCTCAGAAGGAGCCAGTCATGCCAACACCTTAGTTTCAGACTTTTAGCCTCAGAACTGTGAGACTATCAATTTTTGTTATTTTAAACCACCCAGTTGATGGTATCATACTTTGTTACAAAGCCCTAGGAGACTAACACAGATCCTAAAGTAGCCCCCCACTGCTTGCAGTGTGTGATGGTTAATTTTATGTGTCAACTTGACTGGGTCATGGGGTGCCCAGATTTGGTCAAACAATTATTCTGGTTTTGGTGACACTGTTTTTGGATGAGGTTAACCTTTAAATTGGTCGGCTGAGTGAAGCAGATGGCCCTCCCTAAGGTGGGTGCCCTCCTCCAATCAGCTGAAGGCCTGAATAGAAGCTGACTCTCCCCTGAGAGAGAATTCTCTCCAACTGACTGCCTTTGAGCTGGGATGCTGACTTTTTTCTCCCTTTGGACTCAAACTGAAACATTGGCTCTTCCTGGGTCTCGAGCCCGCCAGCCTTCAGACTGGAGCCACGTGATTGGCTCTCTTGGTGTAGCGAGTCTCCTGACTTGCCATGAAGAGCTTGGAACTTGTCAGTCTCTGTAATCACATGAACCAATGCTTTCGACTAAATCTCTTTATACATACACATATGTGTACATACATACATAAATATATGTACACATACACATCGTATTGTTTTGTTTTTCTGGAAAACCCAGATGAATGTACAGGACAAAGCCTAAACTCCTTAACACAGGTTAAAAGATCCACCATGGTCTGGTCTCTGCCAAATCCTCTAGCTTTTCTCTTTCTCTGCATTTCCCTCTAACTTTGCACTCTTGACTGCAGTAGCATCAAGCTTTTGCCAGGTTCTTGGCCTACCTTGCTTTCTCCCACCTCTGATCTTTCACATATGCCATTCCCTTGCGCTTAGAGTACATTTCCACCTTTCCTTTCCATTCATCCTTCAAGTCTCAGCTTAGTCCTCTTTGTTAATTTATTCAACAAACATTTTTGAAATGTTGGGTACAGTGTTTAGAAGCTAACAAAACAAACACAGCCCTCGGCCCTCAAGGAATTCCAAGTCTAGTAGGAGAGGCCGGTATCAAATGAGGCAATAGTACACAGGAGATGGCAGCAGAGTGTTGGCGTCAATGAAATGGGTGAGGATAGTAATAGCTTTAGCACACATGACAAAGCTGAAGCCCAAGCCGGTAATGAGAGAAGCCCAAGAGAAGCAATCACTCCGTGGACACTCAGCAAAGCTCAGAACTCTGAGGCACCAGATACCTTTGAAAGGCAGGGATGCAAGATGGAGCTGAGAAATAAGAGGATTGGTAAAAAGTTTATATAAGGCAGAGTAAGACATTCCCCACCTCATCCTGCCCCCCCACCTTGCTATAAAAAAAGAAACATTTAGAGAAAAAGATTTTTTAGCTATTGCTATGGTTTAAATGTCTGTTCCCTCTAAAACTCATGTTGAAATTTAATTGCCATTGTGGCACTATTAAGAGGTAGGACCTTTAAGAAGTGATTTAGGGCTCTCTTGCCCTCTCGCCTCCCACCATGGGATGATGCAGCAAGAAGACTTTGATAAGATGCTGGCACCTTATGTGGGACTTCCCAACTTCGAGAACTCTGAGCCAATACATTTCTGTTCAACATAAATTACCCAGTCTGAAGTATTCTGTTATAGCAGCATAAAAGAGACTTAAAAAGAAATTTAAACAAAGATAGCAGAAATAAAACATTCAATAGGAATTTTAGAGAAAATGTTGAAAAATTCTCCCTGACAGTAGAACAGGAAGGCCAAGAGGCAGAAAATGGGAGGGGAAAGAAAGAAAACTGGAAGATCAACTCAAGAGGCACAACATGCAAATAAACATAACCCCAGCAAAAGAGAGCATAGAAAACAAAGGAAAGGAAAGGAAAGGAAAGGAAAGGAAAGGAAAGGAAAGGAAAGAGAGAGAGAGAGAGAGAGAGAGAGAGAGAGAATGAATATGAATTTCCCATAACTGAAAGACTTGAGTTTCCAGGTTAAAAGCACTCACTAAGTACCCAGCACAGTGGATGACAGCAGCCCCACACCAAGACAAATCATCAAAAAGTTTCAGAACACCCGACATTAAAAAAAAAAGTTCCTGAAAATTTCCAGAGAGAAAACAAACATGACATGCAAGAAACCATAAGTTGAAATGGTATCAGACTTCTCAAAAAGCAATCCTGGAACCTAGAACACACTAGAACAATTCCTTCAAAATTCTGAGAGAAAATGATTTCCAGTGTGGACTCCCAAGAATGGAGGTAGACCATGTATGTTTTCAGCTATAAAACATCTCAAGAAATTTATGTGCCATGCACTCTTTCTCAGGAATCTGCTAGAGGGGGGTGTGCTTATTAAAACAAGGAAGTAGACCAAGAAAATGGAAGGTATGTCATCCAGAAACAGGAGACCCAGCCCCGAAGGGGCTTCCCAGGACAATGAGAATGGGAAGCTTCTAGATGGTAGCTGGGCAGCAGGACCAGATAGGAAGACAAGGGATGTCAGGAAAGACCTCTCTTAGGGGGAAAAAGAAGAATCGGTTCATTCCTTGGACGTTTTTTTTTTTTTTTTTTTTTTTTTTTTTTTATTTCAGCAAATTATGGGTGTACATACGTTTAGGTTACGTGTGTTGCCCTTGGTCCCCCCCCCCCCACCGAGGTCCGTGTTTCAAATATGTCCATCCTTCAGGTAGTGCGCATTGCACTCCTTGTGTATACAAATACCCGTCCCCTCCTCCCTCCTCCCTCCTCCCCCCTCCTCCCGCCGCCCTTCCCGTGGTACAGATGATTAGGTTAGGTGTGTTGCCCTTGGTTCCCCCCCCACCGAAGTCCGTGTTTCAAATATGTCCATCCTTCGGATAGTGCGCATTGCCCTCCTTGTGTATACAAATACCCCTCCCCTCCTCCCTCTTCCCCCCTCCGCCCACCACCCTCCCCCTTCCCTATTGGACGTTTTTAATTATATTTTAGCTCTGTTGGAGAGTTTACTATAGAATTGGTCATGCAAACATAGAAACCTAGCAAATGAAAAGAAATACAAAAACATAGTGCACTACATACCTGTTATGAATGTTTTGATAGTCATTGTAAACACTGAACATTGATTTAACTAAAAAGGTGTTATAAGCTGTCTTAGAGGATGGTGAGAAGGTTAGCTTGTACATGTTGGTGAGGAGGAATGAGAACGTCAAATATTTATCTTTCAAGTAGGAAGTAAAAAAAATATATCTGAACCCTAACAATCAAGATATAGTATAAGCATAACATCTAGAAATAGGGAGCTAAATAGCAGAAGAAATAGCTAAAACTGTTGAAAATACTTGTTTCTAGGGAATCGGAGGTAGAGAAGGAGTGTATCAGGAGACCAGTGTTTCATGATAAGCCTTGAAGGTAAATATTTGACTCCTAAAACTACATACATGTATTGCTTTGATTAAAAAAATTAAAAAAAAACATATGTCCACACAAAACATGTAGACAAATGTTCATAGCAGCATTATTTATAATCTCAAAAAAGTAGAAACAATCCAAATGTCCATCAACTGATGAATGGTTGAATACAATGTGGTCTAGCCATATAGTGGAATGTCATTCTTCTATAAAAAGGAATGTAGCTGACACACTCTACAACATGGACGGGCCTTGAAAACATGCTAAGTGAAAGAAGCTAGTCAAAAAAGACCACGTGTATTGTATGATTCCCTTTATTGGAAATGTCCAGAATAGGCAAATCTATAGAGAGAGAAAATAAACTAGTGGTTGCCTATGCCATGGATTTAGAGATGGGGGTGAGTGGACAGTGATGCTAGTAAGCACAGGGTTTCATTTTGGGGTGACAAAAATGTTCTGGAATTATATAGTGCAATGGTTGCACAGCTCTGTTAATATACTAAAAACCACCACTGCGCCACTGTAGTCTCAGCTACTTGGGAGGCTGAGGCAGGAGGATCGCTTGTGCCTAGGAGTTCGAATCCAGCCTGGGCAACATAGTAAGACCCCATCTCTAAAAAAAAATAATAAAAATATACTAAAAACCACTGAATTGTACACTTTTAAAAGGTGAATTTTATGACATATAAATCATAATTGTAATTTAAAAATCAAAGAACAAACAAATACAATAATACCTAATTCATAGCGTTGTTCTGAAGAATAAATGAAAATGCATGTTAACGATCTAGTCCAGAGCCTAGTATTATATATAAATATTAAAAGACTAGTTAATACTTACATAGTATTTACTCTGTGCCAGGCACTCTTCTAAGTTCTCTACATGTATCAGTTCACTTAACCCACACAATAACTGTATAAAATAGAACAACTCATTTCACCGTTTTCCAGAGGAGAAAACTGAGGCCAGTGAAATTAAGTGACTTGCCCAAGGTCACACAACTAGTCCAGCCGTGCAGCTGAGGTTTGACCCCAGGACACTGGCCCAGCATCGTCACTCTAAACTGCTCCATGCTCCCTCATCAGGCCTCCCAGACCCCAAGTCTGGAACAGTGCTGCTGTGTCCCACAGGCACTCTGCTTTTCCTCTGTCGCGGGTGTGAGCAGCGTACTCTTCATGCGCCTTTAACTTGTCTGTGTCTTCAACCATTGTGGACATTCTACAAAGGCAGGGAGTGTGCTCAGATCAGTCCCTCCTCATTCCCTGCCCATCATATATTGGGGGCGGGATGGACCATACACTGAAGCAAGGGTGTCTGTCCCTTTGTACTAATCTCCCGAGTGCGTGAAGAGGAGGTGGGGAGAAGATAAGAGATTAAAGGTGCTAGAAAAACATGAGATAATTGATGGAGCCAGGTGTCTCAGGGCATAGAAGGTAAGATTAAAATTGTATTGAGTAACTATTAACCTTGGGAAGAAGGAAGAAAACCTCCTTTAAGATAGAAAGAGAGGAAAGAGAGGAGGAAAAGGTGGATCTTGTGAGAGCAGAGGAGGCTAGAGAAGGAAGCTCACACCAGATGACTTGGACCGTTGCAACCAGTAAGGGGCGGCGGAGGACTCTTGGGCCAGGAAAAAATGCAGAAGGGGGTGGGAAGTTGAGGCAAGAGGAAAGAGTTTGAATTAGGATAAATACCCAGGCTTTTGGGGTCTGTGATCTCTTTCACAATATGATGGATAACACGGTGGATCCTTTTCCTAGGAAAAAGTCCACAGACACAAAATTACACGTATAATCTTAGGGGCCTATGGACCCCCAGTTGAGAATGCTTGCTCTCAGGAATCAATGAAATTGAATAAAAGTATTTCTGAGAAGTAATTTGAAGTCAAGCAGCTCTAATTTATAGCACTCCAGGTCTGTGCTTCTGTGACTTTTCTCAGCAGCATTCAGGGGCCAAGAGTAGCAGGTGATCCAGTGATAGCGACCGAGGCTGGGGGCTTCGGAGAGGCCAGGGCGGGGTGAAGTCCCAGAGGGCGGTGGGGTCAGAGGGAAGGCAAAGCACAGACCAGGGAAGGAGAGAGAGAGGTGGCAGCAGAGGCCTGTGAGGGTGGGCGGGAAGGATCCACTCCATAGGAGCGCATTATCTGTAGTGAACATAAAAACAGTAATAAAGTCCAAAGTCAGTTTTGTGTTTATTTTTATGATGCACGATCAATTCTAAACACTGACTGCGATAAAATACTCTGCTCTGAAAAAGTCTTGGTCTAAAACATAAACAACTGCCTGCACCTGGGTAGACTTACACCACTGAGAGGCAGAGAGAGAGAGATTAAGGATAAGGGAGCGGGGCAGGGCTTGAAACGGTGAGACCCAGGATGTGGCTGAGGGGGTGGCGGGTCCCAGCGTGGAGTCACAGCTGAGTAGGTGCCGGGGCAGAAGAGCACTCCATCGACTGCGTGGTTGTAAGCAGCACCCAAGTCAGTGGCTTTCATCTTCTACGATCTAGACATTGTCTGAAATCCAAAATCCCTTTTTTTTTTCCACTTGAACCAAATGCTAGATATAACTATGCATGTTTCATGTCTTCAGATATCAACTCTGCTCAAATCTGCATCTGCTTTGATATCACACTGCCTTTTCATCCCTCTGTGATAGATGGCATTTATTTTCTTACATTTTTTCCTCCCCCCAGCCTTTGTACTCCTTGGAGCATTGATTGTGTCTTATTATTTCAGAACTGCCAGTTCAGATACGCATGCAACTTTTATTGAACCAATGCATAAATATATTTTGCTCTTTTTTATAGATTCCTGTGGTCTCAGATGACCAGGCACCAATAGATACAGAATGCTGCTGCATGACTCCTCCCAGGTAAATGAAATGAATATACATTCCCCTTCGTGAAGCATGACTGTTGGACCTTCATGCCATCCTGAAACTACAAGGATGTGGGACCAGATTAGGGAGATTTACAGTCACTGCCCACATCATCCATAAGACCATTAAGACCTTATCTCCGGAGTCTCAGGACCCGTGAATGATGACCGTTTCCACCAGCATGGAAACCACCAGCATTTCACTGCTCTGCAGTGTGAGCAGTACTGTAACAGTGATGCGTGGATAATCCTCTGGTGTCCTGAAAGAATTTCGGTGCTTCTTGAAACCTCTCTGCAACTTATTAATTGGGGGTAATTATGCAAAGGAGCAGGGGGTCCCATCACCCCACCAGTCTTCTCTGGGGAATCACAAGAAGGCTGCTAGGTCTCTGTGGGGTGAACCATGTCTATAGTGGACTGAATCGCCACCATCTTTTCCCATTCTTCTGCCCACCCTCTTCCCCAAGAAGGCTCCTGTGGGCTTCTGACAAAGTCGCCACACTACTCGCTAATGGAGTAGATGAACTAGAACAGTTTGGTTTAACATTTGAGGTCAGAAGGAGGGACTTTCTAGAGGACAAATCAAAGAAGCAAAAGAAGTATACGGGCAACACCCCCTCAACCCCAACCAGTTAGATACTGTGACCTCCTGACAGATCTGCGGCCCCAGTGAAGAAGGGTGCATGTAGATTCTAGATCATCACGCATCTTCAACTCACCATCTGACCTGGGAGCACAGCCACGTAGCTTCATTCCTGAACAGCAGAATTACAGCTGCAGCCACACAGGCTCTGGGCGATGTGTGGACTTGCTTAATATTTAGTCAACATACCTCAGGGGGCTGCTACCCAGCCTTCACGATCACTTTGAGCACCTGAGGATATTCCATTTGGAGACAGGAATTTGCCCTCAAGCATCTGGGGTTTGGGCATAGAATCCAGCTCTTTCCCCACACCCCTGCTAATTTTATAAAATGTGCATTCAAAAAAAAAAAAATCTCATCTGTATGAAGGAATTAAGCTGCTCATTTAACTAAGCAGCTGCCTGTGTTGTCCAGCACTGCTCTTTGTAGGAACCACCTAAATAATTGAGATCTTTAATTGGGTTAAAGAGATCGTTAGCACATAGGTGTTCTATAAATAAAAGAATGACTAAATAATATAGTAACCTTTCTTGTCTTGCCCTTCTCTTAAAGAGATCATTTGGTTTTGTTTACATGAATAAGGTCATTGTTGGAAGACTCCAGAGAAGTTTGGCTTCTGCTGAGGCAGGGCGTTCCCAAAGAAGTCCCTTGTTGCTTGTTTCAGGTGTACCGCCACCTTTTTCCTTGGCTCTTTCACTCAAAATGAATAATTTGTTTATCTTTGCTGTAAGTAGGTAGACACCTGGGCTTTGTGGGGGTCAGGCAAAGAAATCAAGGTAGCAGGCTGACCTCACCTTGCTATCTGCCATCAGAAAGGTTTAAGTCTCCCAGGGCCCGCTTACAACAACTGGAGGAGAAAGAAAGGGAAGGAGAGAGAAAAATGCTTATAAAGAGGAAGTGGTAAGAGGCGTCTGAATTTCATTGTGACCTGTTCTGTCAGGTGATTTTTGGAGGGGAGGGAACATGATAAAAAAGTTAAGTAAAATGTCCTTATAAAGACAAAATCTATTTCTTTCCTGGCTGATGATTTGTCATTCTAGTCACTTCCTGCTTTGTGACCACACACCCCGGCTTGACAAAGCTGTTCTGCAGATCAGAAAGAAGGGGGTTTCTGGTCACACGCCAGCACTACCAGGGACAGCTTTTCTACAAGGTAAATTTTCTTCATCTTTTTTTGTTGTTTCTGAGTGCTTGTGGTGCTGTTTGGCACTGTTTCTGTGGATTGTGGATTTTGCCTCCAGGGGACTAGAGATGGGAGCACCTGTCACCTGAGCCCTCTGTGAGCCCTGTCCCGGTGTAGCTGCCCAGTTGATCTGCAGCCACCTTGTGTGGCCGTCCAGCGTGGAGCCAGCCCCTTGGCTCTCTGGGTTGTCTTCTTCTCAACTTATCCACGGTGATCATCCCCTCCCACAAATTAAGATTTTTTTTTCTTTTAAACCAGATCCTATTCTGATTTATTTCTATTGCTTTATTTCAGGAAGGTTCTGTACTGTGATTTTATTTTTCTTTAAGATGTTTTCAGGAAAGTGCATATTGATCATTTAGATTGTGCTGTTCATTGGCCTAATGGGGGTAGTTTAATTTTAGCTCCTGCGGTTCTGTTTTTCTTAAAAAACATCTTTACAGTACTTTGGTAGATATATTAACATCTTGAGTCATGCTACTGAATATGATACTGGTTATTTGAGTGATTTGGGGGACCAAGGGTTTTTAATGGGTGTGCTTAATAACCACATGGAATTAGAGGTCTCTCTTCTCCATTTAGTCTCTAAAAATAAAAGCAATTTGTGTTGCTTAATTGTACTGTTTTTGTGGGATCGTTTGAATTATTTGTTACACTATGACCATACAAATGAATACTCAGTTAAATTCTGGGAGAAAGGCTTCTGTCTACAATAGAAATTTTTATAAAGTTGATATGGGATGCTTAGTTCAGAAACTTTGCCCAAACAAAGAGACTTTGGATCGTGTAGTATCAGCGTTTATTTAATTAACACTATCGTACAGCACTAAGCACCACTGACAGATGATAAATAGAGAAGCCATTCAGACTGCAAATGGACACATTAATCAGTAGACTTACCAAAACCTAATTTTTCTTAATCCAATATAGCACCTTGTTTTCTAAAATTACTCTCTCGGGACAACTTTTCAAAAAACTGTCAGTAAACAAATAAGGATGGCTTATGCACACACATCTTGATTTTGATTTTACATAAATTTATCATAATTGGTTTCTATGAAGTATGATTGTTTAAAGAACATCTGTGCAAGCAAATTTGAATGGAATTAATCATTTACCTTTAAATGCAAATTTCTGGAAGTTGCAAAATGTAACCATCAACATTACTTTGCATATCTCACCTGAATAGTTTTAAACTAGCAAAAATGTGGAATCAAAGGAGGAGGGGCTTAAACCCCAGAAAAGAACAGATTAGGCTGAGTCTTATTTTAAGTAAAAATATTAATAAGAATAAAATAAATTAGAATGTGAAGGAATGTCAGTATTTTCCTTATGTTTGGAAAGGAATAAAAAGGACTAAGAAAAAGTTAATTCAAAGTAGAAAAATGTCTCTTGTTTGAAATCAAGTTTACGTTGCTAAAGCATCCACCCGATATGTTATAAAGTATCCGTTCTTCTTCTGGGTCTTGCCCTTTGAACAAGCACTGCTGTGGTGGGGTGGAGCTGTGCTTAGTAGGGCATTCGTTAGCAATCCTAGAGACGCTTTTCTTTGGAGCATTTTAAATTTTGTCTCTTTTGTAAGAGATGCCTTAAAACGATTGGTAATTTGGAAAACAGCTTCAGCGTTTTAACTTCATTTATGATTCCGTCTCTGAACCCTTTCAGGAAGGGAAGACTAACAAGTAAAATCTCATTCAAATGCCTCCATTTAACTGACAGAGGACAGGAAACATCATAATAACACTTACTGTTTCTGAGCACATCATGTGTGCTGCCATTCTTCCTACATTACCTCGGTTAATCCTCTCAACTACCTTTTGAGACAAGGAGTGGGTTTAGGTCACTAAAGGAGCTGTCCCAAGGTCACTGGCACTTGGGGTCTGGGCGGTAAGTGGTCGGGATTTCAGGCTCTTTACTGCTGGTGGCTGTTACCAGATCCTTCCACACCAGCATCCTTTCCCCAGATATAGGTGATTATGGCTTTTATTACTGAAGCTGGCTAAGGAGGTCTCGGCACTCAGAGTTTTAAGAGAGAGAGTGAGAGACAGAGACAGAAAGAGAAAAAAGAAATTTGTGATAAATCCAGAAACGTTTTTATTTTTATAAGTAAAGGAGATCGTTGCGGGCTTCATATAATAATAAAAGGAAGTGTTTTCTTTTAATTAATGCACAGCTTTACTAAAGAACTGTGTGCCTGTACAAACTTGCCTCAACCCACTTCCCCAACCTTATTTCTTGTCACTTCCTTCTGCTCAACCTCTCCCCACCCCATTCTGGCCCCCCTCATTCCTAACCCACATTCTGGCTGCACCAGACCACAAGCCCCCAGAAAGTTCCATTCTCTTTCACGTAGTTTCGCTCCAACTGCTTCTTTAATTGCTTTCTTCTTTATTTGTACAGCTTTTGGTCATTTTTCAAGGCTCGCTTCAAGAAACATGCCCTTTCTGAGGCCTCGACTCCTTGTCGCTACCCCCACTAGTTTTGCTTAATGCTTTGGTCTTAGAGTAAGTCTAGCATTGATCATACTGCTTTAGTTTCAAGTTCTTACAGACCTGAGCTGACAGACCTGAGCTCCTTCTCTGTCTCTCCTGGCACATAGTTGATGCTAATGATAGTTTTCGAATTAAAAATTTGTCACGAGTACTTTTTCTCAGCTCCATATATATGTATAGAAGTCCTTGATTTCACTTATTAACTTAATACATATTGAGTTCCCACAGTTATTGCTAAGAAGGAAGATGCAACAATAATATAATATTTTGCATTCTACCATGCTTCATCTTTGCCAAACTCCTGTCTTCATTTTAGCCTCAAAGCACCGTATAGACATTGACCTCAAGGAATTTAAGAAATTGTGCAATGACTTTAACAAACAGGCAAAATTATAACCTCATTATTTTACTCTAAATACATTCATTGAGCCAAAACTACTTAGCTATTCTTACCAAAACTATGTACCCAATAATGGGCTTCTTTGATGACGAAGAACACAAGAACAGATATCATTAACTTTTACTTAGTCACTTCGGATTATTCTCAGAAAATTCTCAAATTAACATCTCCTTGTTACCTAAAGAGTACAGGCCCCTCTGTGTATATAGGAGAGATGGCAAGCAAATTTTGAAATCAGATTAGGTACAATAAAATTAAGAAATTTGCTTATAAGATTATATTTATGAAGAGTCAAAAATTTATAAGGTAAGATTATAGGCATTGGACTTTAAGACTTAGAGTAGATTTTATAGCAGAATGACATTTAGATTACTGTTATTTTCTTTCTACGGGGTTTTTTTTAATCTGCTAGTTTCCCAACTTATAGATTTCAAATGAAATGATACTATTCCACCTATATGTTGAACACTGCAGAAATAAAGATTAAAATTAGAGCTCATCAAAATATAAAACTAATCAATGGCAGCCAATTTGAAGAGTTGTAAGTGTTCCTATTTTGCCAGATGCAAATGCACCTCTTAAATCAAATGTGTTGATGTTTCACAATGATTTTGTTTTGAAGTTACCTTCTGATCAGATGTTTGTCTCTGAGGGGCGTCTCCCCACAGCTGCTATAGCTGCAGTGTTCCCCAGATGGCATCTCCCTGCTGTGTCCCTCAGACCCTTTCTGATTCCAACTTCTTGCTTTTACTATTGGCGGTTCCCCTTGTTTTGGTTTGTCAATTTCAATCATTACACCAGTCTTCCAGCAATTGCATAATCACTCCATCTTGCAAGATAGTGCATGGGAAGAGTGGGGAGGGGGAGGTTCAATTTATCACTGTAGTAATGACAGCTAATATCACATACTACTTACTTTGAATTGGGTATTTTTCTAAGTGCTTTAACCATATTAAAGCATTTGGTCATCACAATAGTCCTGTGAGGTAGTAACTGGTGTCATCTTCATATTTGAGGATGAGCTCATTCATTCACATATTTTATTTTATTTTCTACAATTGGATTGATTTTGTATTAGCTATTGAATTGCAGGGCAACTTCCTGGAATAAACAGGCAGGTCCCATGAAGCTTCTTTGTACCTAAGCCGTTAAACTGAGCTCAAATAATCATAATTTCCTCCAAATAAATGTACCCATATGATAACTAACTTTATTGAACAGACTATTCTGTGTTGTCATCATCTTCATGATCAGTACTCACTCAGGCCCTCTGCACACTTGACTGAGTAGTTGGCTTTTACCAACTTACAGGCCTCTGCTTGGGTCACAAGACATGACCTCCACCCTCAAAAGCTTTCAAAGTTCTTAGTCTTAGAAGATTAGAATAATTTTAGTTAAGTGGCATCCACATTTTCTCGTCTGTTGTGACTGAGATAGACATGAATAAATTAAACAATTTAGTATTTATACGAAGCACACAAATCTATGATTGCACAGTAATGGCCAAATATAGGTGTCCTAAACACCGAGAAAGAATGAAAGATTGTTTTAATGGTGAGTGGAGGAATAGAGGGAAAAGTGACCCACTTACTGAGTTTAAGTAAGTTTTGCTCAACTTCAGAGCCTCGGCTGTGTCAGCCCCGCTTACAAGTTACAGGAGGCTGTTTCTCAAATACGGTCAGTTGTTTTTTCTGGCGGAAGGAAAAGCTGAGATGTTAAATTGAGGAACTAGCAAAGCCACAGTTCTGTGGTTGCAGCATTGATTCTTGTTTTAGTTCAGCATCAGTTATTCGGACAGATGGGCGAGGCCTCCCTCCTACCTCTCTCTCCCTCTCTCTCCCTCTCTTTCCCTCTCTCCCTCTCCCCCTCTCTTTCTTACATGCACACACGCTCCTTCTTGACTGGCAGAGCTAAAGTAGAAAAGAGATTATGTTCTCCACAGCAGAAAAGCCAAGACACCAAATTCGGCAGGCAGATTAATTATGCATGTGAATTGCAGTCTCCTAGATAATTTGTTTTCCTTATTTCTCTGGTTGCACTTTCAAGAGGGAAGTGAATTAATGGAGTAATTACCTTGCATTGAAATAATACCCTGCATTTTGATCCCTTAGTCTGGTAGTCACTAAAATTTATCCAAACTATGTATCCAAATAAATGAAGATGTACACAAGTGTAATTGTACAAAATTTGCATATTTTCCCCAGTCATCATTCCTCAGGCAAAATTTAGAATTAGAAGTGCATCTTTGTTAACCTCAGGCATAACTTTTTTAAATTAAAAAAACCTTTTTATTAATATAATAGCTGATGAGATAGTAATAGATGTGAGTACGTTCAATACAGCTTCTGTCCTGAAAATGTTTTCTAAATTTTTATTTTTTTAATTGACACATAATAATTATACATATTTATGGGGTATACAGTGATGTTTCGATACATACAATATATGGTGGTTGTCTGATCGGGGCAATTAGCATATCTATCATCTCAAACATTTATCATTTCTTTGTGTTGGGAACACTCAATATCCTCTCTTTTAGCTATTTGAAATGATATATTATTAACTATGGTCATCCAACTGTGGTGTAGAATGCAAGAACTTATTCCTCGTATCTAGCTGTAATTTTGTATCCTTTAACAAACCTCTCCCTATCCCCACTGTCCCCTTACTCATCCCAGCTTCTAATAACCTCAGATATAACATTTCAAAATGCAGGTCCTTTGTCCCTCCTTGACATCATCAGCTCCTATGGCCTTCACCAGGAGGGTCAGCTGGAAGGAAGAGAGTGGAGTAGAAATTCCTTGTGGAGAAAACTAGGCCATAGGTGCAGAGTGAATAAGAGGGGAAAGAAGACCATGCATGCAGCTTTGCATTGTACAGCACCCTTTCCTCACCTTAAAAAGGTGAATTGAACTTCCCCCACCATTTCCAATGCTTTATAAATGTTTTTAAAGTTTCCCTTTTGGAAAGATGGACTCTGGAGGGCACCTCAGAGGACCTTTTTGGATTCTTCCCTTCCTTCACTGTCTTTCATATTGAGATTGTCATCAAAATATCTCTAATTCCGTTTCTTTTCCGTGACCACTGAGAATGACAGTCACCGTACCCATCTCTCTGGTGATGATCACATAGTTTTTCCCCTCACCTACCCTACTGTTGGTTGCACTTGCAGTGCCTCAGTTCTTCCTCCAGTGTCATTTGTGTAGTGTCAGCTCTTGAAAGCCGAGTGTCTGCAGTTCCTGTGCATCAAAGAGGCAGATGCGGTATAAAGAAAGGGGAGGGCATGTAGAGACAGATTTGGATTCACATTCCAGCCTCTTACTAAACACGTGCTCTTCCTGAGCACGTCTCTGGAGCCTCTCGAAGCTCAGTTGCCTCATCTATAGAATCAGGCAGGTCCCAGCTACTCGCTCGGTCTGTTCTGATTTTCCAGTGGCGTCAGTCTCTGTGCATATGTATCTCCTACACCAGCGTCACTGCTGATTTACTGAGCCCTTGCTGTTTGCTGGGCCTCACACCAAGTGCTTGAAACATAGCTGCTCTTTTATTTACGCAAATAGCTACATAAAGTTGATGTTATTATCTCCTTATGACGGATGACCAAACTAAAGTTCAGGGAGGGTTAAGTGAGTTGTCTAAGGTCACAGAACCACTAACCGTCGGAGTCAAGATTCCCAGTTGGCCTCACTCCCATTTTATATTAGCAGTTTCTAAAGGTGTGAACTGTGTCTGTCTAAACTGCATTGTATCCTCTAACATGACCCACTAGTTGCTTCTTGATAATATGTCTAAATGTTCCTTTTTGTGATTCGGTAATTACTGAATGACTATCCTTAATTCTGCATTTTTCTATCAGGAAGAGATTCGAACTCTACTTTTGATGGGTCAAAAACATGTTTGAAAAACAAATAAATAAATGCTTGGGGAATTTATGTTACAAAGTCCTTAAAATAACAGCTATGAAGGTATTTAGCCACTTAAAAATGTGATAAAAGAAATGTTATAGCATATCCCATTATAAGTTGGTATTAGTTAATATTTGCCAGGCAAACTGTAACTTTCAAAAATAGCAAAGATAAGTATAGCCCATCAAATTAATGCAAATTTCCTTCCTGAATTTATCTATAACTCCTCATTTTGTTTTTTTCTGAAAATGAGCTTGTCATTAGAGATTCTAAAAGAACAGTTCCAAGGAGCCTATTGAAAATGAGATTACATTATTAAAAATAAATAGAAGTTTCTGTTGCCATTGCTAATATACAAATGTCTCCTGCACATCGTCTCACTGTTTTTCAGCCCAATCTACAACGGCGAAAATGCCTGGAGAATTAGAGTGGAAGAGCAGGTAGAAGTAGGGTGTAGGCTAACAGAATCAGAGCCTTGGAGCACCTGAGAGAGAGGAGACATTGCCCAGTGGTCCTCATCACAGATGCCCAGAGATCTCTTTTCTTTTCGTGACTCATAGTGGATGTGGTTGGGCTTTTCTTAAGATTGCTGTGCATTTTCCACTCTGGCCACACTTCCTCAACTGTTAGAAGGTACTTTCCACTGTCAGTGTCTCAGCCAAGGCAAAGCCCAGAGCCCCTGACCACTCCCGATCAGCTAATACCAATGCTGCGGGCCTCTGGTGGTACCATCTACCGGTTCTGCAGTACCTGTGGAAACTATGGCTTCCCTAACTCTGGATGAGAAGTGTGGTACAAGACCTAAAACAAGCCAGGCTGAGAACATGGTGGTGTGAAATCTAGATGTACCCCTACGCAAAAACACATACAGGCAATTAAGTGTGGTTTTTAGATGGTGACTCTGTATAGTATTTCATACAATTTATTGTAGAAATTGGGGTTTGTTCCCAAGATAATTTTATAAAAGTTCTAGTTCTTTTACATTTTCTTTTAACTTTCTTCTTCTTTCCTCCCTCTCTCCCTCTCTCCCTCCCTTCTTTCCTTCTTCCCTTCCTTCGCCAGACATTATTGTATATTATATCTTTTAAACACTCTGTCTCACCTAATCCTAACACAACCCTATGAAGTGAGCACTGTGGTTGCATTATTAACATTCCCTCTTTACAGATGAAGAAATTGAGGCTTAGAAAATTTAAGTAGCATGTCCAAAGGCACACAGCAAGAAATATTTAAGTCATGAAATCCAGCATCTTTTCACCACACCAGGTTTCTGCCTATCATTTTTTAAAAATATTTATAATGATCCTAATTTCCTAAAGGAAGATGGGATCATTAGCCTTTGGGCGAGGTCTGTGGGCTGCCTGAAATGCCTTTACATGGGCTTAGACTAGGAGAGAGGCACGTTGTGTCCTCACATGGGTAGATCCAACATACCACGCAGCCCAGATCCACGTGTCTAAGACATAAGCATGTTTCATGGACTGCACACCTCAAGGGTCTTTTTTTTAACCTTTAGGTTCTTTTTTTTTTCTTTTTTTTTAAAGTGCTGGTCAAGTGAAGCAGTGGGAACTTTTAGGTTCTTAAAATGCTAATCTACTTGTGTTTTTCCCATACTTTGGCTAACCAAACTAAGTTTCTAGAGGTTGTACTTCTCTTTTCAGATCAGTCACTGACTCACTTTGAGACTTTGAGGAGCAACTTCACTCTCCAGGGCCCCCATTTTCCCACTCCTAACATGCCCAGTTCCCTCCTCTCTTTGCCGTGTTTTCTAAATGGGGGACAGTGATAGAAGGAGAAAGCTATGTACACACAAACACGCCAAAAGGGCTTCTAGGCAGAATCATTTTGTTGTTTACATTCATATTACCCGTGATGAGTTGAGCAAGCATTGTGACTGAAGATAGCAAGAAATACAGCCTAGATCACTGAGGTTTTCCCTCTTGAAACAAGAGCTAGTGAGGAAGAGAAGCACACTTACTCCTCCCCAACCTGTTCTGCTGGAGGTCTGCCTCCTGTGTCCCCGTCTTCACCCACACCAAACCTGCGACAGCTTCCTCTGTATGCTTTTGCTTGTCTTCTCACTTTACAGGGCTATATACATTCTCAGCCTGAATTGCCTTTTTTTATTTTGTCTATTTGGAAAACTCCTACTGGTTCCCTAAGACTTAGCTCAGTGTCCAATATCACCTTTGCTGGAAAGCCTTCCCTTCCCTTCCCAGGCAAAGATAAGTACAGTTGTCTCTCAGTATCCACAGAGCACTGGTCAGATGCTACAATCCACACATAGTCGAGTCCTGCAGTAGTCGGCTCTGTGGAACTGCAAATGAAAAGTCAGCCTGTTGTATCCACGGATTTTGCATCCCGAGAGTACTGTATCTTCCATCTGTGTTTGGTTTCAGATGCCAAACCCACAGATAGGGAGGGCCTATCTATGTTTATTGGAAAAAATCTGCTAAACGTGGACCTGCACAGTTCATACCTGTGTTGTTCAGGGGTCAACTGTATTTCCTTCTCTGTGGTCCCATGGCACCATGATAATAATATCTTTCAAGTGTTCATATTAGTGTAGTCTTTCATTTGCATGACTGTTTTCATTCATTAAACTGTGCACAGATCAAGAGCAACGATTCTTCCTTGTTCATCTTTGCATCTCTAGTATGTAGGGCAAGGCAATCGTTTCATTAAATGTGAATAGATGACCGAGGTGTGGAGGCTACTAGCGGAGGGGACACCAGAGGCTAGGGGACACAGGCAGGAAGAAGAGAAGAGACATGTAGAACTTCCTGAAAGAGCCTAGAAAGGGCCCCAGTCCTAAGCAAAAGCTTACAGAAGTGTGTGTATCCCTAATCAACATGAGGTCAGAACTTTGACCTTTTGTGGTTTCCTTTTGAGTAACTCCACAAAATTACTTAAAGACAACCTTGACGTACAGGAATCCAATGACCAGAAGTGCTAGGAAAGGCAAGAGGCTTCCTTAGTTCATAGCTGTGAGAACCTGGGCTGATTATTTAAACCTCAGTTTCCTCATCTGTACAGTGGGAATTATAGCAATACTATCTAGGCTTGTAGCGAGAATTAAACGTGATAATTCATGTAAAACATTTAGCATTGAGTAAACTACTCATTAACACTAACTGCTATTCTTACTGTCCTTCTGGTCTTCTTATTTGTCCTTTAGCTATTAGTCCTTTCTCTGACTCCAAACAGATAGGCTGTCTATACAGAAAACGTGAGTTAATAATCCCACGTGAATAAGGAAGAAAACTAAAAAGTGGTCTTCAAGCAATCTCCTGCTCATCTGTTGAAATCTAGGTCAAATGTCACTTCCTCTAGGGAACCATCTCTAGCTCTTCAGGGGAGAGCATTGTTCCCTCTTCCTGAGGATCTAAAAAGTCCCCCTGTAGTATAGTGACTAGTGTCTCTCTCCTCTACTAAACAGGCCAGAACCACATCTTATCTTTGTGTTCCCAGCACCTAACACAGGACCTGGCACAAAGTAGGTATTTGGCATATGTCTATCGAAGGAAGAAATGTACAAATGTGTGAATTTTCTTAGTGGCAGACATTTAGAATTACCAGAGGATGAATTTCATGGTCCAGATAGTGACATGCAAATTGCATGCAGGTAAACGCTAGCCCCCATTCCTGATTATGTCCCATGTGCTTCCTGGTGCATGCATTGGTCTGTCTCAGGTGGCTTTGCACTCCTGTTGGTCCCTGCTCTGTCTCTACAGTTCCTTCCCTCCCACCTCAGCAAGACTCAGCCTGGAGTCTGACATTACAGACTTGGATGGAGACCCACTGCCAAGCACCAGTGCCAGCCAGCAGGGTTTACAGAAACAGCAGCGCCAAGAAGCCCAGCCCCAGGCTCTGCTATGTCAGATGAAAACCCTCTTGCGGCTGGCAGGGTGGGGCCCGGGAGTGGGAGCACCTGCCAGTTCACAGACTTTCTAGAGACAGTTGCTGCTCTTTCGTCCCCATATCAACTCACCAAAGTAGTTTTTCCAGCAAAGCAATTTCATGTAAATTTGAAGCATTTATTTGCCTTGTTCTAGGTGTTCATACCTATCAGTGAGTGGGATATTCTAAGTATGTATATGAGAATATTATTGTTAAACTCCTCAAAGATGGCGATAGGAGACTTTTCAAGCCCTGTACACCACTAGTTTATGGTTGGTTTGTTCACATATACGACTCATTTACTGAATACCTTGGATGTGCCAGACACTGAGGCAGCATAGTGAGCTCCTAATCTGCTGGGAGAGAAGGATATGGAAGCAGGGACCACACTGCAGAGATCTACACCAGAGCGCAGAGGAGGAAGGGCTCACTGATTCCCACCCAAGTTCCAGAACAGAATGCCTGAAACCATGATGATAGTTGTTATAAGTCTGAGGGTGTCATTTTAGTATTCCTCTATGAATTTGGCCATCTCGTCTTTTGAAAATTACATCTCATGGTGAGTTGTTTTAATTTGGTTTGTTTTATAGTTGCTAAGGAAAATATGAGGGCCTTAATACAAAGTCAAGAATCAATGGTGCAGCTGGGTGCCGTGGTCTACACCTGTAGTCCCAGCTACTAGAGAGGCCGAGGCAGGAGAATTGTTTAAGCCAAGGAATTCTAGGCTGTTGTGTGCTATGCTGATGTCCACACTTAGGGTGTCCACACTAAGTTCAGCATCAGTGTGGTGACCACCAGTTTGCCTAATGAGGGATAAACCTGCCCAGGTCAGAAACAGAGCAGGTCAAAACTCCCATGCTGATCAGTGGTGAGATCGAGCCTGTGAATAGACACTGCCCTCCAATCTGGGCAACATAGCAAGACATCATCACTTTAAGAGAGGAAAAAAAAGAATCAGTGTATAGATGAATGCAGGGAATAAGGGTCAGTTAGGGTCATTGTGACCTAGAAGGTGCCAGTACACAGTATTTGTACATGATTTGGCACATGTTACTTGCAGCCTAGACCTGGAAAGTGCCTTTGCCATACCTAGATTAAGTTCCCCTTCGGGCACAGGAAACATACATGAAATTATACTCATAAGATATTTGAAATCATGGAAGCATTATACTTACTATATGTGAAGAAGGTCTTGCTTAAAGAGCAGAGTTCCATCTTAGGCTTTAACACTTTTTATAGAGGAAAGAGGAGAAATCAGGAGGCCTGGACTCTGGTCCCAGTCACACCTCCAATGAGCTTGATAATCTTGGGCATGTCTTTTAACCTGAGTGTCATCTCATGCCTCTGTGACAAGAGAGTGGCAGGTAGATCATCTCTAAATTCCCTCCTCTTCTCATTCTATGGCTATTATTCTTATGTTCACATTTAAGGAAGTTGGCATGGGCCTAGAAGATAGCAAAGAAAACTATTGAAGATTTGGGAAATCAGCCCTAAAAAAGGCAGGTTAAAAGAATAAAAACAGACCTGACGGCAGTCACTAAGGCATGTGATGGAATGTTTATGAATTGAACAGCCTTTGTAATTCCCTCAGAGAGTAGCCCAAGAAAGAAGGAGGTTTAATCGTATCAGAAAAGATTTAGGTTACAAGGTAGGAATATGAGACACCAGAGAGATTGTAGCCTTTCCTTATTTGGATATTTTTAAGAAAATAGTAGATGGCTCTCTTTCTGGGACAGTTTGTGTATCACCTTGCCTAGAAACTAGGAGTGAACTGGATCAGTGTGTCTTAAGCCGTGTGTGGTGACATCCCATAAAACAGGTTTCACGTGCTGTTCTGGTAACTTCCCTGCTCTGTGCTGAGCAGTGGAGCAGCAGAGGAGCTGAGCAGCGGGCATCTGCCCTGGGTCAGTGAGGACAATGCGTCCAGGCAGAGCTTTACCTGCTGCTGTGCTGAGGTAAGAACAGGGCCAGAGTGTCCCCCGCCCCGTCGCCGCCCCTGCAGGGAGCCAGGCTGACCTGGAAGCTGCCCACTCCCCTGCGTGCTCCATTCCACAGGTGGCACCTCCTGGCCACGGCCACAGTTGCCGACAGTGCCTATTTCTAGGTTCCTTTGCAAACTCCCTAACCTGACTCTAATTTTTACATGCATTTGTCAAGCTACTGCATAGAATTGTAGAACTTTCTACATGGAAGGGATTCCACCTATCAATTTATGGCTGAGGAGACTGAGGCCCAGAGAGGCGAGATTGAGCCTGAAGTCACACGGACGGGTGGTAGTTCAGGTCTCCTGACTGCCAAGCTTGGCAGTTTGTCCCACTCCCAGTTATTTCAGGTTTGGTCCCCTTGGAGATGTGCAAGTGTATTAATTGTCCCAATATCCTTATTGCATGGGCTGATTAAGTATTTGAAATTTTTGTTTTTTGCTAAGCCTCTGTGCTAATTTCTTGCTCTTATCTAGTCTTGCTTTTCCCTTACAGCCCTGTGTTTAAATTTTCACTTGTTCATTTTTGACCTTCAGAACTTTTTCGTTCTATTAACCATTGCACAATAAATTAGCTATAATCTGTGTGTTGTATTTGAAACTTGACATTTAACTGTGGGCTTCACGATGCCCCTGTGTTTGTGTCCCCCATGATTTTCATATACCGTGCCCCACCCCACCACCCCCAGCGACCAGGGCCGTGCTTTGCACATAGACACATATGTGGAGTGAAAGAATGAATGAGTGACACTTGATATTGACGTAGTAGTGCAATAGTGAATAACCAGCTAGCCCATAATAACATTCGACTTTTTGAAAAGATGTATTTGGGATACTGTGAGCTTTTAGGAGGGGAAAGTCTGGATCTTAAAGTGCTCATGGTAGAATATAAAAGGAAGGGTAGCTATAGATTTTCAAGATGTTAGCAGCAGTTATCACTGTCCATAGCCTGGGGAAGGGGAGAGATGCTGAGGTCTGGAGAGACCACCCCAGACCCCACCCTGGAGCATCCCCCTTTGCTTGCAGGAGGTTTGTTGTGCGTCACATTCTTAATGGGGCTGGGCAACTTGGTAGAAAATGGAGGTGTCAGGAACGTGCTAGTGGGGAGGAGGCTAGGATGAGAGCTCCTTAGTTGGTGACAGTGCCAGGCTTTGTGATATGCTGCATAGCTTCAGCAGCTCCTCAGTTGAGTGGTCAATCCAGAGGCTTCCAGGGCAATGTGAGATAGATCAAGCCTGGAGCAATCGGGCCTGCTGGCTTCCCATGAGGTGTTTGCACGGCCTGGGATAGATAGGGTCAGAGCAGAGCCGCTGAGTCTAGCCTGTGAATAACCTTCTCCCTGCCTTCCTCCCTGCGGCATTGACGTCAGAGACTGCAGAGATAAGATTCTGTGCTCTAGAGCAGACTTTGGGAGAATCAGTGTATCTGCAGGGAGAGAAAAGACAGTCTAGAGAAGATTCTATCTTGACAAAAGGATTCATAAGAATCCCTTTATGCAGCCATCTGTATTTGAGGCCATTTATAATTATTTGGTTTCTTAAAAACAAAATCATTTTTAAAACCTATTTTCAGAATCATCCTTTATGTAAAATTTGGGCATACCTGTATCATGGAGAAATGGTAGTCCAACAATATATAATAAAATTTACTATATAATTACATTCTCAAAGTAAGATCCCCTGCAGTAGTCTACTTTGTAAAACGGAGAGGACAGGATTAAGTGAAAGCAATGTTTTTTTTTACTTAAATAGCTTAATCTCGATGGCTTTTAAAAAATGTATGGGCATTTTATTTTGTTTTGGAGTCCGATGCATTTTATTTTTTCCTTTTTTTAGTCATCAGTCTAATGCTAAAAATTGCAATGTTGATGTTGTTCTAGATGACAAGTTGTTTGGAGTTACTCATTGCTCAGTGAGGTGTTTGGAAGTTGTATAATTTCCCCCTGGATATGTACTGAAATTATTGAGGTGGAGCTAGGAATTTGAGTCTTGAGTGTCCAGTTTTACTTTAACCACTGAATCAAATTGCAAGAAAAGTGGGGCACATTCAAAAGAGTCCCTTGGCAATATGCTTTCAGGTCGTAGATACCTCCCTGATCCTGGCAGGTTATATAATTGGGCATCAGTATATTGAATCCAAATATTGGCTAGCACACCACTACCGCTGTTCAGAAATGATTCTAGCCCATAAGCATCTCGCTCTGGGCCGGCCACCTTTTCTATCCTTTCTGCGTCTTTTCATTATCAGTTATGAAACTCCTCAGAAAAAATTCCATTTACATTTTTACATTTAGTTTAGAGGATGTATATCCCTCTGTAAATTCTGTAGTACTGTGTTCACTAGTGAATTCCTACGAATAGTCTCTATATTCAGACTTCAGGGAATTTGAATTAAGATACTTTCATGATAACTTATTCTCAGAAATTCCCTTTCACTACCAATCTGGGGAATACCAGCCCCCTTTAAGCAGAGACTCAAAACTCGCTGAGTTGAATTAACTGACTTTGTGGCTTTTTGCCGTTTAGGGTAGGATTATTTGATTTCCTTAGGATTTAAAAAATAATCTTATAATTTAAAAAAATAAACAACCAATACTTTATTTCACCAAATGTTTTGGGATTCTACAACTATGGATTTAATAAATTTAAGTGCTCACAGAAAAACTAGGAGCCAGACATGACCTAGATGAATGATTTGAGATTTGTCTTCTTAGATTTATTAATATGAGTGGTGATTCAGAAATGGAGTTCCAGAGTTCACCACTGATTCGCAAGAAACCTTAAAATGATTGCTGGCAGGGCATAGTTAGATGATGCAGTCATCAAAAAAGTCCACACTGAATGCAGGAGCAGCAGAGCAGAGCTGAAGAAACCACACATCCACACTTTGGAAAACACGTTCCTTCTCCAGCACCTTCTATCTGGCCCCAGATAACCTCAGCGTGCCCCATTACTGGAGCCATGCCCCTAGAGATGGCCACCAATATGGTAATTTGCAAACTAAAACCATCACCAATTATCCTTATTCATCTTACTAAATATTATCATAACCTATCCCCTCAAATATGCATGAATTAAAATGAGTGCATTTTTTTTCCAGGCAAACACATTAATAGACTATGTAAAGTACCTAATATTTGATGGTAACCTCAGCGATGTCCTTCTTAGAAATGATCTGATCTGCATGTTTTTACAGTAATTATGTCGTCTTCCTGCTGCTCTGCTTTTGAAATTGCTGCCATTTGCACATTCAGCTCAATTAGTTAAAGGGTCTCTTCTCAGTGATGGACCTTAATGGCCCTTTGAATGGTAACTCCATCCTGTTCCTGCTCTGCTTATCAGCAACTGCATTCACAGGCTCCAGCCTGGCATCACCCTGAGAATTTATGCAGGGATAAAGCATTTCATCTCATTGAATCTTCAGTTTCCTTATCCATAAAATGAAGGCATTGGAATAGATTATTTCTGAGGTTCCTTCTGTCTCCGAAAGTGAGGCTGTGTTTTCAGGGTCTATTGCTCACTCTGATGGTAAAAGGGACTCTCTCTAGATATCTATTCGTGCTCTGGGCCAACAACAACACAGTCTCACAGTAACTTCGGCTGTTGACTATTCCTTCTCCAATTCACTTTTTAAACTAATTCAATCCAATTCTGTGTTGTTTTAGGTGATAAATCACTGAAGGGTTTTAGATTTTTAAAACTTGAAGACTTTCTCACTGTTTCGCTTCTCTGAGTGGATCCTTTCCACTCATAAATCTCTTATAAAAATATCGATAGGATGCTCAAGGCTTTTCGTCTTGACCTACCTGCCATGACCTAGAATTACATAGTTTTTTAAAAAACCTGTATTTTCTATGTCTTTCATTTCAATGGACAATGCAATTTTTATGTTAAAACATTTTCTGTACTTTTTCACTATGCCATGATCTCTTTAGATTTTTTTTTTTTTTTTTTTTGAGGCAGAGTCTTGCTCTGTGCATGGACTAGAGTGCAGTGGTGTCATCATAGCTCACAGCAACCTCAGACTCCTGGGCTCAAGCAATTCTCCTGCCTCAGCCTCCCAAGTAGCTGGGACTACAGGTGTGCACCACCATGCCCAGCTAGTTTAGATTTTCTTTTTTACCCAACACAGTAAATTGTTCTGTTTTTTCCTTGGACCTTCTCTTGACACTTAAAATACAGTCTTGTTCCCTTTCTATACTTAAATTTCTCACCTGTTTCTTATAGTGCTCTAAACTCTAAAATTCTTGCATCAAAAGATGGGGCCAGGTTTACATTCAGGGATCCTGTTTATTTTCCTTACCTTCAATATTGTTTCATGCTTTAGGGTAACTAACTAGGTCAGCGTAGACATGTCTTACCTGAAATGAAGAACAGTGCCTGGCTTATTACTAGGCATGGCTTATACTAGGCATTCATAAAATACATGTTACATGAGTGAATTTATCTCATAATCCCATGAACACCCATGAACTAAGAAGTGTTAAGATACTTAAAAGCAAGAAAGTCATTGGCCTAGGGAAAGACTTTATGAAGAAGACTCCAAAAGCAATCACAGCAACAACAAAAATAAATAAATGGGACCTGATCCTATTTATTAAAAAGCTTCTTCAAAGCCAAGGAAACTATCACTAGAGCAAATAGACAACCTACAGAATGGGAGAAAATATTTGCATGCTACATATCCAATAAGGGCTGATAACTAGAATCTATATAGAGCTTAGGCAAATCAACAAGAAAAAAACAAACAACCCCATTAAAAAGTGGGCAAAGGACATGAACAGAAACTTTTCATAAGAACATAGACTAATGGCCAGCAAACGTATAAAAAATTGCTCAACATCTCTAATCATCAGGGAAATGCAAATCAAAACCACAATTAGATACGACTTAACTTCAGTGAGATTGGCTTTTATCAAAAAGTCCCAAAACAACAAATGTTGGCATGGATGTGAAACGGTCATACACTGCTGGTGGGACTGCAAACTAGTACAACCTCTGTGGAAAGTAGTATGGAGATACCTCAAAGAATTAAGGTAGAGATACCATTTGATCAAACAATCCCACTACTAGGTATTTGTCCAAAGGAAAAAAAAACATTTTATAATAAAGACATCTGCACTCAAATGTTTATAGCAGCACAATTCACAATTGCAAAGATGTGGAAACAACCCAAGTGCCCATCAATACATGAGTGGATTAATAAAATGTGGTATATGTATTCCATGAAGTTACTACTCAGCCATAAAAAAACAATAATGAATTAATACTTCTTATATTATCCTGGATGGAGCTGGTGCCCATTCTTTGAAGTGAAATATCACAAGAATGGAAAAAACAAGCACTGCACATACTCACCACTAAATCGGTACTAATTGGTCAACACTTATGTGCACACATGGAAGTAACATTCATCGGATGTAGGGCAGATGGGGGGGGATAGAGGGGATGGGTAAATTCACACCTAATGGATGTGGTGTGCACTCTCTGGGGGATGGGCACACTTGTAGCTCTGACTCGGGCAGTGCAAAGGCAATAGATGTAACCAAAGTGTTTGTAATATTCTGAAATTTAAAAAAAAAAAGAAGCAAGAAAGGCCAGCCAGCTCTAGGGTTTTAGACCAGATTTCACCACCAGGCCTTGTTACAATATAACAGGGGAGAGCCTTCCATTAATACCTACGTGGAGTGTTAGTGGAGGGTATAAAAGAGAGCCAAGCCAAATTAGTCACAAGAATTTATTGAGGTATACAAAGTTATGTACTGATTTATTAAAACAGAAACCTTGATTTCTTAACACCTGAAATCAAAAGCTTTCTAAACTAGAATGCCTAGACAAGCTCACTACATTGTAGTTTGAAACTCTCCCATGGGGCTATACATGTTCTAGATACTTAACGAGTAATTGCTGAGTGAATGGTTGGCTGGATGGAATGAATGTCTAACAGGAAGATGAAGGCATAGAACCTGAGTGCACAACACAGGAGAGGAGAAAAGACTTGAGAATTGGAGTCTTGGCTACTCCTCTACCTAACTGTGTGATCTGAGACATGTAGCTTAACTTCTTTGAATTTCTGTTTTCTACTCTGTAAAATGGGAATAGACATCCCTACGCCATCAGCCTACGATGAGGGACATTACAAGAAACATAAAACTGTGTTTCCTCTATCCCCCAAGTGTCCTCTTCTTTAAGCCTGGGTGAAGATTTTGCCATCAGACCTCAGTTCTGCTGCCCTAAGAAAACTGGTTTGTTTGTCTTTTATAGATAGAGCGAACTGTATACAACTGATGATACTTTCCTCTTTGCATGAGCTTCCAGAGAACTTGGAGCTAGATTCTCACCCACTTCTAGCAAAGCATGCAGGGTCTTAGGCATGGTTTTAAGTATTAAAGTTCTCCCCTGCTGTCATCTTATTTTGCTGACACTTTCCTTCTCACCAGTTATATCAATTAATTAATTTAACTCCTAGGCTTGGATATAGCTTTGTAACTTAGCTCAAATTATTTTTGGAAAAAGGCATTGTGAAAAAACAGGAAGAAAGGGAGAAGGAGAAGAAGACAAGGAATTCAGTTAGCCAGTGCCTGTCTCTTAGGGTCATTGTGATGTATTAATGAAATTGTTTTTTTTAACACAATTAAGCCCTCAACAGTTTCTGTCATCCTTCAGAAAACCCAGTGGACCAATCAATATCTTCTTGGATACATAAGGCAAATAATAATAAAATAAAATAAAATTTTTATTGATAACAAAATGTATTTTTAAATGAATTGAAATATAATAACATACATATTTCTGTGATTTTCAAATCCGATGAAGAAAGTCACAAGGAAATAGCTTACAGGAGTAGGGGAGCATTTGGGTTTTTTCAACCAAAGACTCTCAGAGTCATTTTTATTTGTTTGCTCTTATTTACATATAAAAGCATGTAAACATGTCATGTTAACATTGACAAACAATTGCTTCGGAAACAAAAAAATTTGAAACCACTGGTATATGTACGTGGCAGGATAGCAAGTGGTGGATAATGAATATGGATTTTCAAAATTGAGTGCAATGCATTCTGGCCTATAGGTTTTAGTGTTAAAATTGTTTCCTTTTTTGTGTGGATGTTGGTTGCCATTAAGAATAAGTACAGCACTATAGAATGATAAAAATATACAAAAGAAAATTAATTTAAAACAACAGCCTGTCACAAATTTAAGATATTTTCAAAAATCGATAACTTCACTGAGATGTCCCAAATATAATTATACTTAGAAATATCCCATCCCCCACACTCCCAGTCCACTTATCCGCTCCCTGCCGGGAAATCCACCAACCTTCCTCAGAACTCCTCTTGGAAACCTGCTGGCGTGGATTAGCTTGGGGCATGGCAAGTATGATCCCTTTCCTCTTTCATTTTCTTTCTATCCACTAGAGGGCAGCAATAATGCATAGGGAAAGGGAAATTCCTCAAGCACTAGCCTTGTTTTTCAGCCTTTCTGCTAAGAAAACACCTAGAAAATGCCTCAGATTCCCATATATGAATTATAAGAGAGTCAGCTTCCCTTTGTCCATCCCTAAATATGTAGGGAACTTTGATTAACTTCCTTTGAAGTTATAAAATGTATCTGTTGGCTTGATCAAACATACTGATTTTAAATATGAACATGAAGATATCTCCAAAAAAGCCACTTATGTAAAAGTTAAATGTTTTAGTTGTGTATTACTGTGTAACAAACTACTCTGAAATGCAGTGATTTAAAACAACATTCACTTCATCATCTCTCTCTGTTCTGTTGGTTGACTGGGCGATTCTGCTCCATGTGATGTTGGCTGTGACTGGTTATCTGGGAGCTCAAATGGGCCAGCAGGTCCAAAGCAGCCTACCTGGGCGGCTGGTGGTTGCTGCTGGCCGTCAGCTGGGAGCTCAGCAGGGATTGTTACCCAGAGTGCCCAGTTCTCCTTCATCGGCTTCTTTATGTGGCCTGAATGTCTCACCGCATGGCAGTTGGGTACCAAGAGAATATTCCAAGAATGAGCATTCCAAGAAGAAGGAAGCAGAAGTTCCCAGAACTTTAATCACTTCTACCGCCTTCTAATTTTCAAAGCAGTCACAAAATCAGCCATGTTCAAGGGGAGGGAAAGAGGTCTACCTCTTGGTGTAGGGAGAGGTCTATGTGTGCAGGGCTGGGAGAAATTGCTGAGGGCCATCTTTGGAGACCACATGGAGGGTTGAGAAAAAACTTATTTCTGACTTACACTTTGGAAAGATAGTTATAAGTCGGGGGGGATGCAGAAGAATATTTCTTCATTTCATAAATGGGAATTGCTTGTTAACATGGTACTTTGAGAATTAAGATGCACAAAAGGCATCCCGTATGTTCTTTTCCTCCCCAGATCTGTTACCTAAAGCAGTACAAGATGGCTAGGGGATCGGTGTCCGATGAGGAAATGATGGAGCTCAGAGAAGCTTTTGCCAAAGTTGGTGAGTAGACCTGCTACCTCAAGTTGCATTGTTTTCTTCTTCACTGAGTAGCTGCAGGATAGATTTGAAGAAATGGTAACATGAACAAAATAGCAGAGGTGGCAGGAAACCAGTGGTATTGGCTAGAGGAGCTTGAAAAATTTATTTTTGATGGATGTGCTTCAAGAAAACTGAGCCCAGGAGTTCGAGGCTGCAGTGAACTATGATGGTGCCACTGCACTTCAGCCTGGGCAACAGAGCAAGACCCTATCTCTAAAAAAAAGAAGAAAAGAAAAGAAACTACTTCTTTCTCTATCAAAACATGGAATAATGGAATATTTCTTTGGTTTCCTTTAATACTATTACATACTTTCTCTTACTCTTGATCACTAAGCCTGTGGTTTAAGAATTTCTATAAGAGCTCCTTATGGAAACAGAGGTTTCTTATAAAACCTTTGTTTTGAAATTATTATGACTGTTTTACTGTGGATGTTGGAAGTGATGCTGGTGCCTGTATCCAATAGCAACAGGCCTCTTGTGAGATTCTTTCTCATGGGGTCAGGCCTTAACCTCTGATGGATAGCCTCCCCTGTCCCTTCACCTCCCATCTAGTCTCCCCTCACCTCTCTACAAGCTGCTACCTGAAGTCCCCTGAAGCTTCAGTACATTGTTTGCATTACAGATACCGATGGCAACGGATACATCAGCTGCAATGAGTTGAATGACTTGTTCAAGGCTGCTTGCTTGCCTTTGCCTGGGTACAGAGTAAGAGAAATTACAGAAAACCTGATGGCTACTGGTGATCTGGACAAAGATGGAAGGCTCAGCTTTGATGAGTTTATCAAGGTGAGTACCATGCAGAATGCAAGGAGACACATTCGCAACTTGGAACTTTAATTCAGTTTGAAAAAATATCCAGCAAGACATTCCTACCCTCCTTGCTTCAACATTACATATTCTTTTCTTTGTGATTTTCTTAATTATTGCTTAGGTTACTAAAAATACATCACATATTTGCAGATTTTTCACGGCCTGAAAAGCGCAGATGTTGCCAAGACCTTTAGGAAAGCAATCAATAAGAAGGAAGGGATTTGCGCGATTGGCGGTACTTCAGAGCAGTCCAGCGTTGGCACCCAACACTCCTATTCAGGTAGGCCGTACGAATGGGTGGGAGCAGAGGTGGAGAGGGTATGGGCATGACGAGAGAGCTGAGGGTGAGGGGAGAGGGCAACGTGCAGAAAGGATTCATGCCTTCTGGTGTCACAGATTCTAAACTTAGGATTCAAACCTGGAGGGTGTAAACGAAAAAGCAAACACGACTTTATGGACGACCACCTACTTTCCTGTGTGTGTGTGGGTCAGGTACATAATATAAGAGCCGTCCTAGCTCCAGGTAGGGTCCAAAACCAAATGATCTCATCAGCATTCAAAAAAATACATTAAAGGCTGCCAAAATTCCTTTGTAAATCTTGTTGACAAAATTAGCTACTTGAGCTGCTATCTTCAAACCTCACGACTATTCTTAACACCTATTGAGTGGTCAAAAAAAACTGTGTTTTCATTGATTTGGAAGAAAGTTGTATATTTGTTCTGAGGGCTGCCATCCAACAGCCTCAATGGAAACTTTCGATGGCCCAAACAGTGCAGTAACCCAACATTTCCCAGCCTGAGTTCTTCAAAACATTGGTTGATCTCAAAGATAAGTTCATGGTTAAATACCATCTATAGTTGCTAAGACAAAGTTTTGCCTTTTATTTTTAAATGCAGGAATTTTCAGAGCCTTTGCCATGTCAAATGTGTGTTATGAATCTTCAAGACAGTGATACGCTATGTAGTGCTTTCCAAACTTTTGTGACTCAGGATTTCTCTGAGGGACATTATTGATTTCGATGACAGACAATTTGGGAAACACAGTGCCAGGCTATAAAGGCATAATGTAAGGCTGTATTAAAGCTTCTAAAATCACCTTGTGGCAGCTTTACTGATAGGAAAGAAAAATTATATCACAAATGATCTCATTTCCTAGCAATTTCA
>NW_012134969.1:8025910-8027757 GCF_000956105.1 Propithecus coquereli | reverse complement strand
ATGTATAAATTTTGATCAGATGTCAAATAGAAATGTAGACATGATATAAGCTCAGAAGTGTATAGTCTTTTATATAGTGGGGACAATTTTAGTATTTATGGGGGATTTGCTTTTGTTATCCACCCAGAATTCCTAACGTGTTAAGGGAAGCAGGATAATTTTGCAGATTTTAGGTGAGTGAATGAAGTGGGGTCTTCATTTCCTACCCCAGTCTATTAGGATGGCTTCAGGAGCATTAACCTTTCCCAGAGATGGTTTGAATCTGGCCAAATGGAATAACTGCTTTTATATATAAACATTGGGTAGCACAGATTATGTTGCTATCTTGTTTGATTATAGTATTGCTGGAATTTAAATTCAATGTTCTTGGGCTCTGCTATTCAGAAGTCTGCTGCTTTCATTCAATTGTATCTCTTTCAGTAAAATGATCAATCTGTCAGTGCCAGACACAATTGATGAACGAACAATCAACAAAAAGAAACTCACCCCTTTCACCATTCAGGTATGTCTTCCCACCATTGTTTTAATGTAGGATTTGCTTGGAATGCAGGTGCACCAGAACTGCTGAGTCAGCCTTTTCCAGTGCTCAGACATCATTCTCAAAACCCAGTCTTTGGGTGGGTGATTCGTCATACTTAGTGGGAACAGAGGCATACATTTCTGTAGCGGGGGGCAAAGGAGGCTGATGGAGTGTTAGTAGCTGAGGGTTGTATATTTTGGCCACTTAGGAATAAAATTCACATTGGCTACATTTTTAACTCAAACTTTCCCTACAATTTATCTTTGAGCTGATGCCAAAAACATAGCCTTTTAGCTGAAAAAATAAGCCTTTCTGAGAAGTTAGAGGTGAAAAACGGGAAATATTCTGGCAGCCTTTATAGCGGAATTGGCCACAGCCACAAGTGTAATAAATATAACTTGCTTTTATTCCTTCAATTTGTTGATGAACTGGAATAGTAACCCACAGTAAGTAAGCTGTATTTCTATGTTATGTTCCAATATTTTAACATAATTATAATTCTCTTGCTCAGAAACCATGTCTACCTTCTTAAATCATGAACAATATAATATCTCCTGTTTGGATTTAAGCAACCCTGTGTGCTTTCAGAACGAAAGTGGTAACCAAATTGAGAACAATGATTAAACATATGTGAATGCACTTAATGTTAAATTGATTCGTAATCTTGGCCATGGTAGAAACAGTATTTTTCACTTGTCATTTGAGCATGAGGGCAAGAACCTGCTTTTCTTCTGATAGTTCCCTTCTCAATTCACTGGTGGCCTTTGCTTTTTAATTTGTCATAAAAACAACTTATACACATTTTTGACACTGATACCTCCTCTTTTATGGACCCAAGAATAATACATAGACTTTAGACTGAAAATTCATTTACTCTATTCCAACTGTTAGTACCTACGTTGTTGTTGGTCATAAGAACATATTATCTGTGTATGTGTGTGTTCAGTTTTCCTAGTTATTATGGATACTCAATAAATTGAGCCAGTAAAAAACATTCCATTTTTCCCAGGAATTTGATTTGTATCTTTTTTAAAAATTTCCTTAATACCCAATCTGCAAGTCAAAAAGCTATTCTGGCCAGGCATGGTGGATTACGTGAGCTCAAGAGTTCAAGACCAGCCTGAGCAAGAGTGAGACCCGGTCTCTACTAAAAATAGAAAAATTAGCCAGGAGTCGTGGCATGCGCCTGTAGTCCCAGCTACTCAGGAGGCTGAGGCAGGAGGATGGCTTGAGCCAAGGAGTTTTGAGGTTGCTGTGAACGAGGCTGATGCCACCGCACTCTACTCAGGGCAACAGAGTGAAACTCTGTCTTAAAAAAAAAAAAAAA
>NW_012134969.1:8024782-8025860 GCF_000956105.1 Propithecus coquereli | reverse complement strand
ACAATATGTATACATATAGTTTTTAAATATGTTTGCTATATGTTTTATAACTTGGAGTGAACATAGATTTGGTGGCTATTTCCCAAGTGATCTGAGATTTTTTAAATGTTAATAAATAGGAGATGATAAGATAATGGACCAGATAAACTCTCATTGTCTTGTCTCTGCTGGGCATGAGAATCTAAGATCCATGTGGATAATTTTGTTTATATCAGATTTTCACTTTGCAAACAAGTCATTTTAATCATTTACTTTCAGAGGAAGAAAAGTATGCCTTTGTCAACTGGATAAACAAAGCCCTGGAAAATGACCCCGATTGTCGGCATGTCATCCCAATGAATCCAAACACAAATGATCTCTTTAATGCTGTTGGAGATGGCATTGTGCTTTGGTAAATAATACTTCTTTCTTGGTTTCCAAAGAATTACCCATTTTCTGGAATATAATATAATATAATAATATAAGATCAAAAGCTCTGGGTGTCTGATCAAAGTATTAGGTACTTAAGTGGCAGAAATTTATAAAGTACTGATTTACTAATGACTATAGGAAGATATAAAAAAGTTTATCAGATGATAAATTAAAGGTATAAAGTTTGATCAGGTGTCAAATAGAAATGTAGACATTATGTAAGCTCAGAAATGTATAGTCTGTTATGTAATGGGGATAATTTTCATAGCAATATATTTTTGGAATATATGCTACTTTACTTCATCAGAAAGAACATGGCGCACCATGAGAGGAGGTAGAGTTGATAATAGCAGCAGGATAACTGCAGCAGTCCAGTGCAAGCTGTGGTCCTTAAGCTAAGAAACCTTTGCGTGGTGCACACAGATACCCAACATAAATATTGAGGGCAGCTGGAAAAGGGCGCATGCGTTCTCTCCACGGGAGGCCTCTCAATGCAGCGCTGGTCAATTCAGGCTGGTGTCTTTGAAAACGCCTTGGTAGCTCTCGGTTTGCAGGTTCTCTGTCATCACAGGCCACAGTGTTAGGCAGGCGGCTTGAGAGGCTCACTAAGTAGGGGGCTCAGGAGTGAAAGGGAAGGATGGGTGGGCAAGTCGCTGACCCTCCTCCC
>NW_012134969.1:8021005-8022222 GCF_000956105.1 Propithecus coquereli | reverse complement strand
ACAGAGTGAAACTCTGTCTTAAAAAAAAAAAAAAAGCTATTCTGTTACTCTCTTTTATGACCTTGATTTACATCCACAATTGTCTTATTAATGATAGCCAGTGACAGGACAATGACTTCTCTCAAAGGTGCCCCTCTATTTCTGGCTATTGGAGATGTTGTGTGTGTGGGCTTCATCAACAGAGCTAGATGGAAAAACAAGACTCATTAGTCTCACACTGACCAGGAGGGGCCTTCAACTCAGGGTGCTGGTTTGACTGAATAGGCTGCTACCTAAGCTCAGTGTCTGGGTTACTGGATTTTCTCTTCGAGTTATTAATTCACTGTTTTTTCTTAAATGTTAAAACTAGTGAAGACCATGCCTCTAGACCTATAAACTTCCCAGAAGGGAAGCACTGTTGCTGTTGCCAATCAGTAATCATCATTTAGCAACTACAAAGTCAAAGAATAAAACTTGCGTACCTTTTCTCCCTCAGGAAAATTTGAACTTGGCTCTGAACTCTGCCTCAGCCATCGGGTGCCATGTGGTTAACATAGGGGCCGAGGACCTGAAGGAGGGGAAGCCTTATCTAGTCCTGGGACTTTTGTGGCAAGTCATCAAGATTGGGTTGTTTGCCGACATCGAGCTCAGCAGAAATGAAGGTAAGAGCCAAGTATTAATGCATGGGTTGGGGACGGTAAGGGGAAGATGTCGGAAAGTTTTGAAAACTACAGTTATGTTGACTCCGTGGTATTAACGTGAAAGAGTCTATCCACACTGATCAGACTTTTTTAAATGACAGAGTAAAAGCTTTTTAAGACCACAGACCAGTAATAATGCTCGTTTGGGGCATATAGCTCAGTCTAACTGTCTGGGACTCCAACCTCAAGAGCTTTTTTTCAGAGCTCACTTTACTTTAGATACTTCATAACAAATAAGACTACTTTTAACTTGTATTTTAGGAAGCAATTCACATTTGTATACTACGGTGATAGCACGAGATTAGGAGAAGCTTGGTCTATTTCTTATCAAGACTTTAGAGGAAGATGTAGGTCAAAGGGTACAAAGTTACAGGTTTATAAGATGAATAAGTCTAGAGATCTAAGGTATAACACGAGGACTATAGTTAATAATATTATGTTGTATACTAGTAATTTGCCAAGAGAGTAGATTTTAGGTACTCTTACCACAAAAAAAAAAAAAAAACAGCTAACTATACAAGATGATGGGTTTGTTAA
>NW_012134969.1:8016594-8018140 GCF_000956105.1 Propithecus coquereli | reverse complement strand
TGAAAATCTGTATGCTTTCATTGACTGAGAAAAAAATTTGTGTTTTTAAGACTATGATTCTTAGAAGTCTTTTTGTCAGTAAGCATATTTCCAGAAGCTAAGATAACTTGAGAATTTCAATACCTATGTTCCATCTGCTATAACTAAATTTAACCATTTTTTTCTAGCTTCTAAATAAACATTAAATGCACTTGTCATCTTAATATTTCTCCTTTTGCATAAAGATTGCTTGTTAACGCTTCAACCTTCTGTTTTTGAAATCTTAATTTTTCTTTTGCTGATTGTCTATTTAAATGTATTTTTAAACTCTGCTTTAAACTTCTGCTTCCTCTTTCTGTCACTTTTTTTTAAATTAAACCTTAGCTGACTGACTTCTACAGCAATATAAAGGTATATATATACATATTTTTTTCTGTATAGAATTTAATACATGAAAATAAGTTGTTTCTCTCCCCTAAGGACAACAGAATAATATTTGCTCCTTTGGGTTGCTTTTTGTGTATATCTTGTATTTTTAATTGTTATATTCCCTTTAAAAAGAAAAGCAAATATAATATGTAAACAGACAAACAGATCATTCAAATCAGTGAATGTCTGTAGCTTCGTTAATTAAGTTACATTCTTGAATGATAGTTGAATAAGAAACAGAATGTTTGCTTTTGGGAAATTATTATTGTGCTAAGCATGTAATTAGCTGTGCTGTTTTGAAATTGTAATTTCTTAATTTCTCACAGGACTCAAAAGCTTATTACCACCTGCTTGAGCAGGTGGCTCCGAAAGGAGATGAAGAAGGTGTTCCTGCGGTTGTTATTGACATGTCAGGACTGAGGGTAAGGCCACGTCCCTAGCTGTGTTTAGAGAGCTTGGTGCTGCCTTCGTGCTGGCAGTTCATTTGCTCCACGTGACGCTGGCTCTGGCGTTCCACGAGTGGGCATTTCTGCCCAAAGCCTTGTTAAAACTGTTAACAGTTATGGATAATATTATGGATAATAATTGATGGAAACTGAATCTGGAAATAAAACATTAAAGAAAGGAATTAATACTAATTAAATGCCATGCAGCATGCTAGCACTTCAATGTGTCCATCATTGAACATTTAATAACCTGTATGACACCAACATGGGGGTGAATGTTAAAACTTCAGTTCTCCTGCCGCTTTAATATTGATCTTGAGAAGTCACCTTACCCGTGTTTGTGCCTCATTTAATATCACTGGAGTTAAATCCAATGAGTTAATGTTGAAGTCAACTCATTCCTAATGAGAAGTAAAGTAAACGTAAATGAGAAGTAAAGCTCATGAAATGTATAATGCGTAGTGTTATCTAGGAAAGCATCAGTCATATTAAGAAATAATTCTAGTTTAAAGTTCTGTTTTCTGAAAATTGGTGGTTTCATAGATTTTGAGGACAGTGGACCATATTTCAACAAAATTTTAGTCTTGTTATAAGAGTCTGCTTGTATATGACTGGAGATTCTCTAGAATTATTTGAGCATGTGAAATGAGTGGTTCTCAATCTGAAGTCTGCAAAATTCAGATTGATATTAT
>NW_012134969.1:7986209-8016544 GCF_000956105.1 Propithecus coquereli | reverse complement strand
TACACCTTAAATATATACATTAAAGAGTAAAAATTATTTAAAGATTGTAGAAAATTACATTTAGGGTGTTGAAGTTCTTAACTATATGTGTAGCTGCCAATCTTATTCTATCTTCCCTCACTATCCTATTTGTATTTTAACATTGACAGCCTTGCTGCTTAGAGGTAGTAGACCTTGATAAGTATAATACAAAACACAATGTTACCTTCGAATTTTCAGATGCCAATCCCACCAGTATGAAATCTGTAGACAAATCTTAATCTTTAGTTAGGCATACTTTTTATTTATATGTCCAAACCACAATAACCAATGAAGAATCCTAAGATATCATTTTAAAACCAATATATTACACAAAATATAAACAAGGAAAAAAAAAGAAGCAAAGAGGGATTTTAGAACCCACAAGAAAGAATATTGATTTTCAAATATTGACCTCAGCTAAAACCTTCTAACTGAGCAAAAAATATTTATTCATCTGGGGAAACATAGAGGAGAGTTGATTACATTGTTAAGTTGCTGTAATTACACAGATAAGTATTTGAAATATAAAACACCTGTGGGAATAGAGAAGCGAACCTTGTTGTTATTACAAAATTGATCTCTTAAAAGCAAAAGTGTTGTCATCTCCTGAAATGTGGTCTGATAGACCCAGCAAAGCATTCCGAGCCAACAGCCTCGGTTGTTGTCATGGCTCTGCCCTGGTGTTCTAAATATAGCATTGAGATTCATTGTTTCTTGTCTTCTCCATCTGAAAAATTGGAATGATAAATAAGGTTACAGTAGCTTACACCTCTCTTTGGGGGAATAAAGTGTTTACTCCGTGGAAAGAACCTTTACCCCACAGAGGTAACGTCGCTGTTTTTAGCTTTCCAGTAGCGTCCAATGAAAGTGCTAACTAGTTCCCCCAAACATTTCTCTGTATTTATTTTCCTTTGTTTTTTGTGCCTCCTCAGCTCTGATTGCTCTTTTGAGAGAAGGGGAGAGCCTGGAGGATTTGATGAAACTCTCCCCTGAAGAGCTCCTGCTGAGGTGGGCTAATTACCACCTGGAAAATGCGGGCTGCAACAAAATCGGCAACTTCAGTACTGACATCAAGGTAGGAGGATTGTCATTTGAACACGACTGACTGCAGCAATGAAGGGGAATTTGGGCGTTCATGGAGAAAAGACAAACATGTGGGCCTCGTCTCTTCAGAAGCTGGGTTAGTCTGGGGCCGTTTTGGAGCTGCTCGTCTAAAGGGCCCGTCTGCAGCTCCAGTGCTGGGCCACACACAGATCTGCCCGAAGTCCTAGTGCGGCATTGAAGGGAGGTGGGTCTCACTTGTAGTTTCAACATCAGGATGTAGAGGGACAAGGGTAAGACAGACGAAGGGCGACAGATCAGATTGCTTTTCTGGTAAAGAAAGTATATATAGGACTGTAATGTCTCTGGTTTTATCAATGCGAGCATCAGATGGGTATGCTTTTAAAAACTTAGATGAAGATGACTCTTTTAATTACACTAATAATAGCAAATGTGATGTTGGCTACCTGCCAGGCACTGTTTTATACATGCATTCTCTCATTGAATCCTCACAACAACCCCATAAGGTAAGGATTATTCTCCTCTCATTTTACAGATAAGGAAACTGAGACAAAGAGATCCCCAAGGGGAAAGGCTGAGGCAGGCATACACTGTAGATTTCAAGTTTATGAAAAGTTCCATGTCAAGGTGAAAGGAAACTGCTGTTGGTGTTGATGACAGACGGACCAAGATATCATAGAAAGAGCTTACGGAGCAGCAGCAATGTCAGAAAGCAGTCCCTAGTAGGAAAGGGTGCAAGATGCTGGGATGCAACGTGAGGAAAATATTTCAGTCTTCACTTTCTCAAAAGCTAAAGAAAATTTCCCCAAAGAGAGTCCGAGCAAAGGTCATGTGACTCACCAAGAGCCCACCCAGGCCTGTAATTCTTTGAGTAGCAGCTTCCTGCTGCCGGACCACGTGCATTCAGTGGGATCTGGCACTCAGGGTGTGCCCGGCACTGTGCCTGTTAGAGCCAGGCTTCTAGATGGGACACCCCTGGGCATTAGGACCTAAGCTGAGTTCATCTTTCTAACCACACGGCTTTCACCGGTTATGAACATTCTTCCAGCACCACCAACACACTGGGGTTTGACAGGAGCTGGATGTCATCATCTTGCTCTGTGCTCAGCAGTGAAGCTCTGTTATTGTAAAACGTTTCGGCCAAAATTAGGCTGCTTTATCTCAACCATAAGTTTATCTGATTTCCAATCACTAAAAAGCTGTTCTTTAGAAAAGTAACCATTTTCGACTTTGGGAAGTATCTGTGCGAGATAGGAACTGGCAAGCTAAGCACGTATACAGTGGTTGTGCCTGTTTTCCGTTTGTGGCTGCATCCGACTGAGTCAGTGCTGTAATGTGAGGTCTGAGTAGCCAGCACCTTTGGGAGATGTCTTTATAGCACATAAAATCAGCAAAGGTGGGGAGAATGCCTATACTAGAGTGAGTGAGAAAGGTTTATTAGAGGCAGGTGAAATGAGGTGACTCTTAGCCAAGCTAATAAGATATAACACGTGATAGGCAGATTTTATTGGTGCCTAATACCTGCATGGAACTTTCACTGACTTCAAAACAGCTGCAGTGAAAAGTAGGGGAAGGTAGAAAGAAAAGAGAAGATCAGTTTTCCCAGGTGCAATATGAATGGCTTGCACTCTCTCGTTCTTTCTAATGCCGAAAGTGGTGAGCATACCTCTCCTCTGCCCACACCCTGCCCAGTTTTAAAAAGAAAGTAACAGCTGATTTTTCAATCTTTAAGAGAAATTACGATGCTTTAAAATAATTTAAATTAATTATCTGAAAATCTGTATGCTTTCATTGACTGAGAAAAAAATTTGTGTTTTTAAGACTATGATTCTTAGAAGTCTTTTTGTCAGTAAGCATATTTCCAGAAGCTAAGATAACTTGAGAATTTCAATACCTATGTTCCATCTGCTATAACTAAATTTAACCATTTTTTTCTAGCTTCTAAATAAACATTAAATGCACTTGTCATCTTAATATTTCTCCTTTTGCATAAAGATTGCTTGTTAACGCTTCAACCTTCTGTTTTTGAAATCTTAATTTTTCTTTTGCTGATTGTCTATTTAAATGTATTTTTAAACTCTGCTTTAAACTTCTGCTTCCTCTTTCTGTCACTTTTTTTTAAATTAAACCTTAGCTGACTGACTTCTACAGCAATATAAAGGTATATATATACATATTTTTTTCTGTATAGAATTTAATACATGAAAATAAGTTGTTTCTCTCCCCTAAGGACAACAGAATAATATTTGCTCCTTTGGGTTGCTTTTTGTGTATATCTTGTATTTTTAATTGTTATATTCCCTTTAAAAAGAAAAGCAAATATAATATGTAAACAGACAAACAGATCATTCAAATCAGTGAATGTCTGTAGCTTCGTTAATTAAGTTACATTCTTGAATGATAGTTGAATAAGAAACAGAATGTTTGCTTTTGGGAAATTATTATTGTGCTAAGCATGTAATTAGCTGTGCTGTTTTGAAATTGTAATTTCTTAATTTCTCACAGGACTCAAAAGCTTATTACCACCTGCTTGAGCAGGTGGCTCCGAAAGGAGATGAAGAAGGTGTTCCTGCGGTTGTTATTGACATGTCAGGACTGAGGGTAAGGCCACGTCCCTAGCTGTGTTTAGAGAGCTTGGTGCTGCCTTCGTGCTGGCAGTTCATTTGCTCCACGTGACGCTGGCTCTGGCGTTCCACGAGTGGGCATTTCTGCCCAAAGCCTTGTTAAAACTGTTAACAGTTATGGATAATATTATGGATAATAATTGATGGAAACTGAATCTGGAAATAAAACATTAAAGAAAGGAATTAATACTAATTAAATGCCACGCAGCATGCTAGCACTTCAATGTGTCCATCATTGAACATTTAATAACCTGTGTGACACCAACATGGGGGTGAATGTTAAAACTTCAGTTCTCCTGCCGCTTTAATATTGATCTTGAGAAGTCACCTTACCCGTGTTTGTGCCTCATTTAATATCACTGGAGTTAAATCCAATGAGTTAATGTTGAAGTCAACTCATTCCTAATGAGAAGTAAAGTAAACGTAAATGAGAAGTAAAGCTCATGAAATGTATAATGCGTAGTGTTATCTAGGAAAGCATCAGTCATATTAAGAAATAATTCTAGTTTAAAGTTCTGTTTTCTGAAAATTGGTGGTTTCATAGATTTTGAGGACAGTGGACCATATTTCAACAAAATTTTAGTCTTGTTATAAGAGTCTGCTTGTATATGACTGGAGATTCTCTAGAATTATTTGAGCATGTGAAATGAGTGGTTCTCAATCTGAAGTCTGCAAAATTCAGATTGATATTATATATTTATCAATGATAATGTGTAGTTAACTGATAAAATTTATTTTGTTTGGGTTGCGAGTACACCAACTCAGGGTGGGAAAAGTGGTCAACTAATCAGACGTTCTTATTGGCAGGTGAAAATATCTTTTATAATTGGAAATGGGAATATAAATTATTACTTAATAAATAAATATTTTTGATAGACAAAATCTCATGAAGTCTGTGCAAGAAAATAATATAAGGGAATCTTAATAGTTGGTAATAGTTAAGATCAACTCAAATGATGAGATTGTGGAATCTACTGAATCTCTTTCAAAACAGGGCAACAAACCATTCATCTGAAATGCTTCTGTAGAGAGATGAGAGGTCTTGATTACTTAACTTCTGAGATTCCTTTCACTTGTGATTTTCTGGTTTGGGTTCTGGTGCATATAAGCAATAATGTGCTGTTATGAAGTATCAACCTGAGATAAACACTAAGGATTTCAGTGAGATTCCCATTTCTTTTTCACATTATGCATATCTACCATGTGTGTGGAGAGCCTCGATCCAGCCTTGAGATGTCTTTTGTCATTGCAGGAGAAGGATGACATCCAGAGGGCGGAATGCATGTTGCAGCAGGCGGAGAGGCTGGGCTGCCGGCAGTTTGTCACAGCCACAGATGTTGTCCGAGGGAACCCCAAGTTGAACTTGGCTTTCATTGCCAATCTCTTTAACAGATACCCTGCCCTGCACAAACCAGAGAACCAGGATATCGACTGGGGGGCTCTTGAAGGTAACTCTAAACTAGTCGCTTATGATGTTTGAAAAAGCACTCACAATTCTAATTCAGTGGCAATTCAAAATCACTTTCTGAGCAAATACAAACCTCTCACACGTGCAAATAGACCATCAATTCTCTGGTATACAACAAAGAGAGTAAATAGATTCATCAAGTCAATTTACAGCCAAGCAGGAATAATCAAATACCATTATATTACATCCATTATACATAGGCTTCGTCCATTATCAGAATTAAATGTTTTAGGGAAGATAATGCACTTAATTATTGGATGAAATAAATCCTCAGTTCCAAAAACCTAATTTATGTACTTAATGGACCGTGTTAATTCCTAGAGGCAAGAATTGCCACCACTCACCATCTAAAAATAATATTTAACTTACGCTAGGATGTGCTTATTGAGTTTTTGTTTTTGTTGTGTGTCTTTGATTTGGATTATGGAGGACACAGAAAAGTATTTTGAGGCAGAATCCCTGACAGTTGTATTTTTCAGGTTAACATCCTACAATTCCACAAAAAGTATATAGATTTAGTCAGGTTCTACCAGGTAAAGGTGCCAGAGCTGTTTACTTTACTTTTTTTTCCATCATGAACTAATCCCAATATTGAGACAAAAAAAAAATAAAGTCAAAATTAATATCAAATGAATGTCACCCAAGCAACGAAATCCAGATTTAAAGCATTGGTTGATGTTTTTCCACAATGCTTTACTCTAGCTGGAAATGCAACATCAATCATTTTCCAACACTGCTGCATTTGTATCATTTGATAAATTATGGTCGGGGAGCCATGTATTTTGTTGACTCCCCAGTCTATATATCAAGCCCACTAATCACCCATTTCAGCTGTCTCTGGAATATTCCTGTTTGGATCCTTGGCTAGCATTTGAAATGCAGCATATATGTAATAAAACAGAATTGATCATTTCTTCCCCCTTCCCCACCATTGCCTTCCCACCCTACCTCCCATCCCATCTGTTCTCCTTTAGAAATTCTTCATTTCCATTAATCATACCATTTTTTCTTTAGTCCCCAAAACTGAAGACGTCAGGGTCTACTATGACATCTTACTCTCCTTCACCCCTAAATCTGTTAAATCAGCAAGTACTAATAATTCTTCCTTTGGAATGTCTTCAGGATTGTTATTTTTCCTTTCTGCTCTTTTGAACTCTTATTACCTCATACTCCAATTATTTTAATAGGTCTTAGGGGCCTATTCCTCCATTCATCAAACACTCGAATGTGTCCCATGTGCTAGTGCCAAACGCTGTCCCCTCTGCGTGTTTAATTCAAATGCATATTACCTTTCAGTAATTCTGCACACTACTGCCAGGCACGTCCCAGGACTGCTTTCATTATACCTCTGCCTTGCTCAAGAATTTATTATAGTAATAAAAAAAAACTCATAATGACTGCCATTGTCTAATATATCAACTAAAATATGCTACCTGGCATTCAGAGATGCCTGATTCTGGCTCCAGCCTCTAGACAACCTTATCTCTGCGTACTGTACACCACAGATCCCCGACAAATCAATTCCCGGTGCTCTTTGTAGAGACCTTGCCTATCATTCCCTTTGTGTGCATATTCACGCTCTCTCCTGCTCCTACCTCTTGCCATCTCCCTAAGTCCTCTGCTCTTTCCTCTTAACCGTCCAGATTTTGCTAGTCATACAAGGTAAAGCTCAAATCTCACCCCCTTCACATTTAGCCATTCAACTCTTTGCCCTGTCTCTACTCAAATGGCAAATATATCTGCCTCATATCTGAGTCCTCTAACTTGTGTGATCTCTGTTTGATGCCTAAAGTTCTTGTTTTTCCAGCAAGAACATAAGCTTTGGAGAGCCAACTGAACAGTTACCCCACACAGGATCTCACACGCTACTAATAGAAATACTTGTAGAATTGAAATGGAAAAAAAAAAAATTAACATAGAATAGTAGACTTTATGCAAATCCAATAGGGTTTATTTAATTTAGTTCTTTCACTCTACTTTGAGTTTTTATTGTGGCCTCTTTAGTTAAACTTTGATCATAAAAAAGGCATGTTTTCTGGGGGCTTAAAAGATAACCAGTCTTCATTAATCTAGGTGAGACAAGGGAAGAGAGGACGTTTAGGAACTGGATGAACTCCCTGGGCGTTAACCCTCGAGTCAATCATTTGTACAGGTAAGAATATTTGTGTACTCATTTTTAATGTGAGACAGAGACCTCGAAAGATCCATAGGATTTCAAATACTGCTACGATGTGCATTTTCTTCACAAAATGCACATGTATACCTTGATGAAAAGGGAGAAAGTACCAAATTGAGCTTCAGATGTTGTATGTTCAGCTGAGAAACTCACTTCCATGCACCAACTTTACTGGGTGCTTAATACAAAAATCATACCTCAGCCAAATGGCAAATTTACTATATGTCACAAACTTATGACCTGCTCACAAGCAGGCAAAACAGTGAATGTTGTTTGCAGTGAAGTGTCTCTTATGCCATTTGTTAAAGCCGTATTTCTTTCCCTGCAGGCAGCATATGTTGGCCAAAGAGGCACAGCTAGTCACATAGGCTGGGAGCTGTGGCTCATGCCTATAATCCTAGCACTCTGGAAAGTTGAGGCAGGAGGATTGCTTGAGCTTAGGAGTTCAAGACCAGCCTGAGCAAGAATGAGACCTCTGTCTCCACTAAAAATAGAAAAAATTAGCCAGGTGTGGTGGTGTGCGCCTGTAGTCCCAGCTACTCAGGAGGCTGAGGCAGGAGGATCGCTTGAGGCCAGGAGTTTGAGGTTGCTGTGAGCTAGGCTGACACCATGGACACTCTAGCCCATGCAACAGAGTGAGACTCTATCTCAAAAAAAAAAAAAAAAAAGTGAGAATAAATTCTGTAATTTCTGAGTTGTTTCATCACCTCTAAAGATGGAGCCACCACTTCCAGTTGTGCAGGGTGTTATGAATGTTCCTTGAGCTAATATAAGGAAGTGCGTGGCCCATTGTAGACCCTGAATAAATGTTGGATATCTGAGAATTCTTTTGTGTTTGTTTTGTTCAGTGACCTATCAGATGCCCTGGTCATCTTCCAGCTCTATGAAAAGATTAAAGTCCCTGTTGACTGGAACAGAGTAAACAAACCACCATACCCCAAACTAGGGGGCAATATGAAGAAGGTAAACAGTGACTATTGTGATGTTCCAAGAGGCAGGTGAAGTCAGAAGCCTGCAAGAGCTCTCTCTGAACATTTTGTGAGGTGGCCAAACTTACATAAGTAAGGTTTATCCAGGAATTAAACTGTAGTAAATAGTTTTATGAAAGTGAGTCCATTATTTCAGTCAATTACTTATTTATAATTCCATGTTGGATGTCTTTAAACATTATCATGTAAAAATTCTAATTAAGATAATTAGAGCAAGCAGAGCCACAGGGATTTTCACCTCGGCAGCATCCTCATTCTAATTTCTAAAGAATTGGAGCTTTGTACTGATAGCTTGACTTGTACAAATAGTTTCTCTACTGCCAACACGGTAGGAACATTGTTTTGAAGCAATAGGGCTGACACATTTCTCACCATTTTTTGTCTCTGTGACTCTTAATGATCCATGAGTAGCCACAGGAATATCTGTCCCACATGTTTGTTTCCTTTGTGAGCATAGGATAGAGAATCCAAATTTTCCATGTCAGTCTCCATGAATTCAGCTACTTCATAAATATTACAGACAGGTAACTAAGGATGGCTTTTTGTTTATGGAGTGTGATAGAGCCATGAAAATATTCATAATGAATTCGTTTTGGTTTTGTACTTAAGAGTACACTATGAATATTTTTGATATAAGGGAGGAGTTCTATTTAAGGAAAGATGGAAAATTCTATAATTTAGCATCCTAGAATTGCAGAGCCAGTTGAGACTTGAGAAATCATTCAGTCTGATCATATTTATTTCATTTCCTATCTTTATTTGTATTATTTTGTCTGGTAATTGAGATAACGACATTGAGTTGTTTTCCTTTCTGCTCATTAACAGTTGGAGAATTGTAACTATGCAGTGGAACTGGGGAAGAATCAAGCTAAGTTTTCCCTGGTTGGCATTGGTGGACAAGATCTCAATGAAGGAAACCGCACTCTAACGTTGGCCTTGATCTGGCAGCTAATGAGAAGGTAGTACAACTCATGGGGATTACTTTTTATTGAATAATTTATTTACTTAGAAAAATTCTAGCAAATTTTTAGAAGTGTGATTTAATTCAGCAAAACTATGTTTTAAGCTCAACTTAATAACAAAAGAAGCACTTTTTATTGTCCTGCTATTTTTTTTCCTTGCAGTTCTATCAATTTTTGCTTCAGGTATTGAGAAACTCTGTTATTAGGTTCATAAACATTTTAGATTACTGTTTCATCTTGATTTAATAACCCCTTTGTCATTATGGGGGACCTTCTTTATGCCTAGTAACATTCTTTTCTTTGAAATCTACTTTTTCTGATATTAATAGCTACTACAGCTTCTTCTCGATTAATGGTTAACATGTCATATCTTTTTCCGTCCTTTTACTTTTAACTGATTTGTGAAAATAACAATTACCTCTTAAAGATGTTTTTAAAATAGGGGGAAATTATGCTATATTTAGATACATGTTTACCATTTCTGGTGTTCTTCCTTCCGTTGTATAGATCTAGATTTCCATTTGCTATCATTTTCTGTCTACCTGAAATACTTCTAATAGGGCAGGTCTGCTGGTGATGAATTATTTCAGCTTCTATATGTCCGAGAAAGTCTATTTCATTTTCATTTTTGAGAGTTTTTTTTCTGTGAGTATAGAATTCTAGGTTGATGTTTTTTTCTTTTGGTACTTTAAAGATAGTTTTCAGTGTCTTCTGGCCTTCATGGTCTCCAACAAAAAATCTGTTGTCACTCTTATCTTTGTTCCTTTGCGTGTAATATGTCTTTTTTTCTTTGGCCACTTTTAAGATTTCTCTTTATCACTAGTTTTAAGCAATTTGATTATGATGTGCATTCTTGTTTCTTGTGCTTGAGGTTTGTTGAATTTTTTGGATCTGGGTTTATACTTTTCATTAAATTGGGAAAACTTTTGGCTTTCATTTCTTCAAATATATTTTCTGTATCCACCGACCCCTGTTTTGAGGGGACTCCAAGTACATGTGTATTTTGTCATTTGAAGTTGTCCCTGGGCTCACTAGTGCTCTGTTTCATTTTTTTCTCTGTTTTATTTGTATAATTTATATTGCTGTGGTGTCAAGTTCAATAATCTCTCTCTCTCTCTCTTTTTTTTTTGTGATACTGTCCAGTGTTTCATTAACTGCATCCGGTGTATATACCTTTTATCATGACCTTATAGTTTCCATGTCTAGAAATTTTGATTCTTTTTTATATCTTCTGTATCTCTCTTTTCTACCTTCTTGAACATATAGAATATAATTATAATAACTTTTTTCTGGGTCTGTTTCTACTAACTTATTTTTATCTTTATTATGAGTTATATTTTCTGGCTTCTTTGCATGCTGCTAATTTTTTATTATATGCCAGATATTGTGATTTTACCTTGCTACGTACTGGACATTTCTGTATTTCTTTAAATATTCTTGAATTTTGTCCTGGAATAGAGTTAAGTTGCTTAAATACCATGAGATCCTTTTAAGGTCACATTAAGGTTTATTAGTTTAGAGCTCATTTCTCCTCTTACTACTGAGAAAACACTTTTCTTGATGCTCCATGTATTATAACATTTTTCCACACCAAGTAGTGGGACCCAAATAATTTCCATCCCTGTGCAAGCTCCAGGGATTTTTCTGTTCATTTCCGGTGGTTCTTTTCCTAGCCTCTAATAGTTTCTTTACATGCATGTACAGAGCAATACTCGGCTGAAGGCTTCAGATAAACCCTTTAAAGATCTCTAGACCTTTCTTTCTAGAAGGCTGTCTTCTCTCTATACAATCCTCTCCTCTGTAATATTCTGCCCCATAAATTCTAGGCAGCTTGGATTCCTTCACTTCTCAGCTTTCTCCCCTCAACTCAAGGGATGGCCATGCTCTGTTTGGATTTTCTCTCCCCACACTGCAGCCTGGAAACTCGCTCTGTCCTGCGACAATCTTAGGGCTCGTCTTGTCTGTTTGTTTTCTTTCTTTCAGGGACCACGGTCCTGTGCTTCCTGTTGTCCAATGTCTGAACAACATCGTTTCATATGTTTTGTCTTGTGTTTAGGTGTTTAAATGTGGTCCCTGCTACTCTATCATGGCCAGAAATGGAAGTTCCCTTAATAGACAACTTTAAATACCTTCTAGGGCTGACTATAAACTAGATCAATGTGAGAACTATAGGGGGATATTGTTAAACAATAATGGAATATAATAAGATACATAAATCAAAAAGAAATTATAAGAAACATAAACAATTTTTGGTACAAAAGCATGAGGAAGAATTTTAAATAGTGAATCTGTAAGTATAAGATAGTTTACTTTTAAATGCTTCACTCTTTTTTCCTACATCAATGGCTCTGACTGGGCAGAAATCTTATATCCCTCAAAAAGAGCCTATGTTAGTATGACTTAATTCATTTTCCTACCTGGAAGGAATCTCTAGAAACCATGTCACATTAAATTCTGTCTAACAAGGTAATGGCAAAGACAAGGTTTGTGGTGTCCTCAGGCAACTTTGGTCCCAGGCCACCGTCTGCAGATCCTTACATTCATGACTGGCTCTTGATGTAATTGTCTCAATGTTTCCAGATGAGGTAGGGTAATCAGAAGTGATGATAATAGATTTCACTGCCTGATTCACATTTGCTTTACCAAGTAAAAAGCTCCGCTACCCATTTCTAAACTGGGGTCTTCTTAATGATGGAAGACAGATGTCATAAGACTCCTCTGGCACGTAAAACTCCAGATACATGCATTTTACCAGTGTATTTTCAGAAACTATTTCTAAATGATCTTTATTGTCTTTCTCATGTGTTTTGAATTCTTAACAGATTGGCTTTGGATGCTGATTGCTTTAAAAACCAAAGCAAAAGTCATTTTAGTTGCAACAGTTAAATTGGTTCATGGATTTCAATATTAAATAATCTTTGATATATTCTATTTTAGTGATAAACTCAGGCCAACTCTATTCTGTGTTGAATTTCATAATATCTGAAAATCACCTTGTAATATGATCTTTGCTCTGGAAGTTTTATAAAAATGTGGCCCAAAGCTCTACTTTATGGCTGGTGTGTATATATATATATATATATGTATATATAAATGATAAGTTCTACTCTGCTGCTACTGTCTCCACCTGGTTAATAAGTCATATTTCTTATGAGAGTTTACTACACAAGAATTGTGCCTATAAGGAAGTGAGCAGAGAAATACATTATTGTCAAAGGAGAAGAAATGACTGATAATTATGTAAATGGTACCAGAGGGGTTTTTTTTTTTGCTCTGTGTGCCACACATTAAAAGATCTATTAAATTTATAGCCAGTTCTAGCTGGAATTTATTTCATTGGATTGCACAGATGTGCTAATTTGGTCATTTATCTGAACAATAAATGGCTTGTCATTTTTCCCCTTAAGAACAAATGGGAGATGTGTGCTTAAACCTCCCTTTCCCCTTCAGTAGCCTGGAAATCGTTCTCAGGTTAAAGAGTTGGCAAATACCGTGTGTACGAACTTGAAGACAAAAGCCTGAAACAAGCAGGCTGCTGCTGGCAGACGGCAATGACAGCTAGACGCTAGCAAATGGACACGGTCCGAGGCAGGCAGAGAAGTGAACTCTCCCCACATCAAACAGGCTGTGGATGGTGAAATCAGGATGGGTCCTTGAAAAACAAAACGCTGAGGTTTGTTCCTCTGTGTCAGATGTTAAATAAATAAAACAAATGTTGGAAGTCAGGAAAGTAAGCAAGTAATGATTACACCTCCTCCAGTGCCTGCAGCCACTCATCAATCCTCTTGTTGGGGGAGGAACTGGCTAATGCTGTTTCATTTTGACAAAGAGCTTTTCAGCACAGCACATTCTGCAAACACCAGTAATACTGAGATCTCATCTGCAGGGTTCCATTTAACAGCACCATTGCCCTAAAACACACTTCATGACATGGAGTGACTGACTATCTCACAAGGAGAAATCTAGGTAGACACAGGCCAAATTAGTTCTTGTTTTAAATTTTGGATCTGCATTTAGATGAGCAATTGACTCTCTAGAGTTGAGACTCCAGCCTAATTCTATCCTTTCTTTCTTTGGTTTTTATTGTTGTATTTCCAAGTGGGTATCTTATTTCATTTTAAAGCTCTGCATCTTGCTTGGGGTGGCAGAAAGACTGATTTGTGTTCACTAGAACTCTGTGTCCCTGTGAGAGGCTGTGCTTATACCCCGGAATGCAATAAGCTGCTCCCACAATTTTTTACACCTCTATAAGATTCCCTGAATTCCCTGAATTCCTTGGTTGCTTTTTTGTTTATTTTCACAGATAGACTTTTGTTTAAAGGTGGGCTTCCTCTCGGTACCATTTAGTCTCCAAGCTCAAGAAGTAGGTCGAAAACACTAACTTGAACATGTCAACAAAGTCAGACTGGAAACCCTGGCGAAGGGAAATTTAGTAAATGAGAATTAAGTTCTGAGCTGAGGGAAGCTATAGGAAATTAAACTTAGTTTGTTCCATCAGGTTATTATAGACAGGACTTAACGAAGTGAGCCTCAACCCACTGTTTTTTATCTGGGTGTTCATTAGTCATAAATGTTATAGTAAATGCTAATAATTTAATGCACATGCTGTCAGGAAACAAGAAACCAATTATGCCATAAAAAGTAATCTTTGTGAACAGATCAAAATTAGGTTCTTTCCAAACTAGAAATATTTTGAAAATCTGAGACTTATCCCATTTATACTCATTATTCCTTAGCATTTTGGTCCCATCTCTGGGCCCACATTAAACATTTCTCATCTTTACTATCTCCTTGTTTTCCCTGGGAGGAAGTCACTCTCTTTCAACCACCAGTCTACACTTCCACTGACTAGATGCCCAGTAGCACCAGGCACCCTGCTAGCCTCTGAAAACACTGTAACAAAAAGAGCATGTGGACCCTGTCCAAGTGGACATGGTGGACATCAACTCCATCAAAAGTTCTGAAAAACAGGTTTGAAGCAAGTGTAACAATAATGATTAATACACTGCCCAGATGAGAAAAGTGATGCTTGAGCTGGAAATCGTCCAAAGGATGAGAAATTCTCTAGAAGGGAAGGGTGTTCCAGCCAGAGAGGACAGCTGAGTCCTGGACGCAGGAGGCAGGAGGATGCATGGTGTGGTCAGGGAGCTGCTGATGGTTCTGTGTGTCTGTGTGTCTGTGTGTGTGGTGTGCATGTGTGTCTATGTGTGTCTGTGTGTGTGTCTGTGGGGGGGTGCATGGGATGGGAGAGGAAGAGGGGAAAGAAGAAGGAAATGGGAGGTGTGCTGACAAAGGAGACTGGAGCCAAATTGTGACAGTGCCATGCTAAGGAACTTTTCCTGTATTCTTTGGGCCACAGAGAATCACTTTAAATATGACCAGAACTGCACTTTAGAAAGGAAATTCTCCGAAAAGTAGAAACAGAGTGAGAAAGAACCAGTTGACCTGAGGGAGATTTGGCAGGTAGAATTGAGAGGACATCACTGCCAGTTTGGTAAATGCGCCTCTTTTTTTTTTTTTTGATAAAGTTGCAGCAGCCATTTTCCTCCCTATCTTCGATGACGGGAAGGTGCTTTAACCTAGAGGAAGCAAGCATCACCCCTGTTTCAGGGGTTAAACTTGAAAGCCCTGTGCAAAGTCGTGGGAGAATTGCGTTTCCATAGCAGCAGTAACTCGAGAAAGATACTGGACAGATTATGTAAGCGAAATCCTGGGGCACCTGAGTGGAGGGTGACCTCGTTTAGGTAGGCCTGGCCGGAGGAGGTTCAATCACAGAATTCTTGAGTTTCAGTTTGAGAAGCGCACACTGTAATCCTAGCCCTGAAGGTCTTTCATGTGTAATTGGAGCCCCCCCCCAACCGTGAACCTGAACCCTGAGGTCAGCAAGTCTGCAGATGGCTCAGCTGCTTGGCTTTCTTCCAGGCAAATCCCCTTTCAGAAGGGAGTAAATTTAGGGAACGGTGATTCTCTGCTCCACGGAATTTCAAGAGCTGGAAGCATCCTCTTAATAAATGTCTCCCCCCTCAAAAAACCCAATTCTTATAATAAGTAAGGCTATTCTGACCCTCAGATTAAAGATTACCTTTGTCAGTGTATTCCTAACATTTTACTTTTATGATAAATGGAAATATCATTTATATATTTTTTTATCATGTTGGCTACTTGGACTTTTCTAACATTGAGTTGTTTCTTGATTTTTATGGTTCATTTAAGAAAACTGTCACTGGTTGGAATCTTTTGCTTCATTTCTCTTTCCTGAATTTCTTCTCTTCTGCTTTTTCTTCCTGTCCAGAGCAATGACAGTGCTTAGAAGGAGGTATTTGCTTTGCATGTCATTATAACCACCATAAATTTATATCTTAAGTTATTCTAAAAGGAACTAATATATATTCTATTTTTCCTTTAAATGTAATGGTGTCTAGACTGTCTTCTAGAAATACCATACCGAGAAAGAAAAGAAAATCCCTACCCTTGGCTATTTTTTGTTATAGTGAATTCTTTGGCAACTTTTCTCCAAAAATCATTCTTCGTTTTGTTCAGGTACACGCTGAATATCCTCGAAGAAATTGGCGGTGGCCAGAAAGTTAATGATGACATTATTGTCAACTGGGTGAATCAAACATTGAAGGAAGCAGAGAAAAGTTCATCCATCTCTAGTTTCAAGGTAAAATTCTTCTTCTTCTGCTAGAGGCCACCTGAGCTCTGTGCTGGTCTTTATTATTTTCACTGTATGTTAAAGTGACCTTCAATGTTAGGCATTTCGGGCTTCCCCTCCCATTTTGATTTTGCTTAAATGACCCATTATTGTTTTGATGCACATTGGCCATTTCACTGACAAATTTCTCATCACTTTCTCCCATAATAGTTAATTTAAAAAACCCATCATTTTTAAGCATGATTTTAGGCATTGTTCTTTCAAAGTAACATAAAATACGATAATACTTTTTAAATATGCACGCCTCCATGATTCAGATTTTTAACATTATAATGGTGAAATGTAAAATGCTAAAAGATCTCCCATGTGAAGTTTTTTGGGGAAAAAAAAGCAGTTGTGTACTCATATCCAAATCCCATTTTTATTAATAACAGCATTATATTTTATTAAATTTCTTGACTCATGTTTCATTCATTAGCTGGATTCTTCCTCAAGGGACCTGCTTACTTGATCCATATTATAATAACGTCTGTGCCATCTTACCTACGTTTTTCTAGTTTGAAGGTCAGGTTTGAGGGGAGGGACCCCTTCAGAGTTGTATGAACAGGATCGGTGAGGCAGTTCATCATGCTGTCAATCCTCTGTTTCAAAATCAAGAGGAACTTAAAATCCCTTTCCACCAGGAAGAGCAGAAGGTGTGTCTGGGTAGGGTGGTCACAGGAGTGTCCAGCTGCTGGGAGCTCATGACAGATAACGGGCACCTCCAGCCCAACTCCAGCTTCCTTTTCAGTCTGGAGAGCTGCGCAGAGTTAGGACTGGATGCTGGTAGCTGAAGAGAGCAGATTCTTTCATAAAAAGATTGGGAGTTTCTGCATTTCCTCTGGCCTTAATCCTTTTATGCAAGACTCACTCGGAAGCAAGCCCTGAGAGATTGAGGCCTCTCTGCACACGTCTGGGCCTGTCCTTGCTCCTCCTGGAGCGCAGCCCTCTCCCACCTCAGATGCCAGGGAAACGCAGGGATGGACATGGGGAGGGGGCCTGGGTGTCCTAGAGGGTCACCCCCAAACTCGGGAGGGTGGGGTACAGATGCGGCACCTCAGAGATGGCTTAGAGTTGCTGGCCCAGAGTTGGGGCTTCAGGGGCTGCAGCTCAGGCTTGACCCCCTGGCCACCATCTGACCCCCTTCTCTCTCCCTCATCCCCAGGTCAGGGTCCCTGCTGGACTAGGAAGAAGGAGGCTCCTTCCTAGAAGGAAACCTGTGACCCCATGCCCACCTCCCAGCCCTATCCCCTCTAAGAAGAACCAATCATTAACTTTTCAGCTTTAACACCCAGGGCGGGAAATGAGAGTCCTCCAGGCCACCCGAGCCAGGGCAGGAGATGAGATAAGGCCCAGATTATGCTGGTGGTGGATAATATAAAATGCTAATTATAAAGGATATTAAAAAAAAAAAAAAAAAAGAAAGAGATCTGGAAAGGCAGTGAAGAAGAGCGAAGGCAAGAGGAGCTCCGAATAGGGAACACGCTCTTAACATCTTTAGTCTCTCTGTTCTGATGCTTTTTTTTTAAACCATCCCTTCCGCCACTATGCTACCGTATTATTGGTAGTTAAAAGAAACATTTCAACCTTTATGTTTTTCTCCAGTTGTGCTAACTTCCTTCCATTCATTATTTGAGAATGCCACCCTGCTGTTGGCAGACAGTGGGTTTTCTGGGAAGTTACTGGTGCCCCTACAGAAACTACAGTTTATGTGAAACACTATGTGGAATTTGGTGGCATTTCCCAGGGCCAGCTGCATGTATTTCCTACTTAAGAAAGCCACCCACTTCCTTTGAGACGAATGGAGGTGACTTTGGAAGGTGTTGATAAAACTCTCCCTTACTCTCTGTTTAGGACCCGAAGATTAGCACAAGTCTGCCTGTTCTGGATCTCATTGATGCCATCCAGCCAGGCTCCATTAACTACGACCTTCTGAAAACAGAAAACCTGGATGATGAAGAGAAACTCAACAACGCAAAGTAAATAAATAAACCTGAGACCAGGAGGGAAGCACCCACCTGGCCGCTGGATAGTTGTAAAGTCTAATGCCTATGAATTTGTGCAGATACCTTATTTTCACTATTCATGTTTTGTCTTCTCATGACTTATGATAGTCTTATCATCATTATTTTGGATATGGTACCATAGCAGTTTAAGGCTCCTAGTGTTAGAACGGGAGAAAGACAAAAAAAAAATATTCTTACAATTGATAGACAAGCCTATAGTTTCATGAAACCAATTTCCTAATCCTAATCTATAAGAGATTTCCAAAATAAAGTTTGTATATGGCAAGACCCAGATCCAAATACCCCATTCATGAATATTCATGGATAAGAGCATGCAGGGTTAGAGTTCAACACCAATGTCTTCACCAGCTTGAGACCTGCTCCTATGTGCTTTACCACTCAGGTCACCTGCCAAACGATTCGTCTAGAGCAAGGGTCAGCACACTACAGTCTCTGAGCCAGATCTGGCCTGTTATCTGCTTTTCTAAATAAAGTTTTATTAGAACACAGCCCCCATTTTTTACATATTATCTACAGCTGCTTCCCTGCTACAACAGCAGAGTTGTGTAGTTGCAACAAAGCCCACAAAGCCTGAGGTATTTACTCTCTGGGCCTTTGCAGAAAAGTTTACTGATCTCTGCTGTAGAGAGGGGCCTTTCTCAGAGTATGTTGTGTTAGTTTCCTAGGGCTACCATAACAAAGTACCTCACTGACTCGGTGACTTAAAACAATAGAAGTTTATTCTCTCGCAGTTGTGGGAGCTAGAAGTCTGAAACCAAGATGTTGGCAGGATTGATTCCTTCTAAGGGAAACTCTGTCCCATGCCTCTCCCATGTCTGGTGAAGGTCTGCAATCCCTGGCATTCCTTGGCTTATAGATGCAGCACTCTAATCTCTGCCTTCGTCTTCTCATGGCCTTCCTCCCGTGTGGCTGTCTTCCCTCTTCGTGTGTCTCCATGTGTCTTCTCTTCTTATAAGGACATCAGTTATATTGGATTGAGGGCCCACCCTACTGCAGCATGACCTCTTCTTAATAATTACGTCTGTGACAACGCTATTCCTACATAGGGTCACACTGAGGTACTGGGGGTTAGAATTTCAACATACGAATTTGGAAGGGACACAATTCAACCCGTAACACAGGTCTAGAATTGACAAGTATCTAGTGCCCAGCACCCTTACTTTGTAATCCCAACAGGGCTCTTCTCTCTGTTCCCAATTCAGGAAACTGGGGACCTGCGTTCCAGGATGCTGATGTTTAACACAATCTAATGGAGAGAAGTTAACAATTAAACTGTAATTACAATAGAGTGTGCTGGGGGTGTGGAAGGGGGATTCAGGGTGTCCTTGAGGAAACAGGAGGTAGACTGGGCTCTTTGGAGCAAATAACATCCTACTGGATCTAAGCTGAAAGAATAGGTAGGAAGGAAATAGACAGGTGAAAGACAGAAGAAGAAAATTCTAGGCAGGAAAAAGAACACATATGAAGACCCAGAAATTAAAGAAAAAAAATCCTTGAGCCCAGATGTTCAAGGGGGGACATGATGAGGTTTGAGGAACTTGACAATGTCATACCGTTTTTAAATCGTGCAGCTGAGATTCAAAGTCTGACGTCAGAGCCCAGGCTCCTAAGCATTCTCCTGTAGGGGCAAGGGGCAAGATACAAAATTACTTAGAAAAATGGATGAAAGGAATTACACAAAATGCTAAGAAAAGAATGTTTATGTGATGGTGGCAAGATTGTGTGTGATTTTTTTTGAAGCTTCTTTTTGATTTTCAAACAATTTTCCCTCTACGTTTTATGATGGAAAAATTAATTTTACTTCATTAATAATATAGAGGAAGTTATTGACAGGTAGACGAAGACAAAGAATGGGACTTCTGCCTAATGATCTTAATTTAATTTGCTAAATAGAGTAAGAGTAAAGATATTTTGGGAGAACAAGGAGAGAGTGAGGGGGCCTTGGTCGAGTCAAGAATCTCTGCAGTAACTGTAGTTCTTAAGAGGTCACTAGATAATAAATGAGGTGAATAAAAGAGCTGCCAGCTTGTAGTGTGGGCTCATTTGAAAATACATTACAACTAATAAAAATTATCTTCATATAACTATAAATAGAGCAAAAAACGTTCTGACACAGCTATTGTAAGTTTACGTGAAAAATATGGAATGTAAATCTCTGGCCATCTTATAGTACCATAAATAAGTACATGTATATGTGGGCAAGCATTGGAATGGAACGAAGAATGAAAGAATTGATGTGTCAGGTCAAGGCATTATAGATGCATTTTTCCTCTTTTCTGCCTCGAAAAATTGTTTCTCTAGTTGAAATATAATCTGCAAACTTTTCCTAGTACAAATTGTAGTGCAGTTCTATGACTTTTTCTGCCAGGCTACTATATAGCTCAAGACACTACTCGTGGGGTAGACATCCAAGCTGTAGGGAGGTCTCCGAGGGCGAACAGTACATTTGATAAGTATCATGATCTAGGTGACAAGTCCGTTGCTTTGTCAGGAGCTTTTGTTGAGCCGAAATTTGTCCACAGCAGTGTGAGGATACTGGTGACTAGCTCCAACCATTCCAGGAATGAATTCTGACCTCCATGTAGAACAATTGTCACTGTGTTCCTGAGGGGTCCGCGGCATGCTTTGTTGCTCAGGCTCTCCTCATTTTCCCTCTTTTCTCCCTTTTAGGTATGCCATCTCTATGGCCCGAAAAATTGGAGCAAGAGTGTACGCCCTTCCAGAAGACCTGGTCGAAGTGAACCCCAAAATGGTCATGACCGTGTTTGCTTGCCTCATGGGGAAAGGAATGAAGAGAGTGTGAGCCCACGGGGCGGGGTAGGAGGCAGCACGCTCCACGCTGACTGCTGACCACCCAGCACAGGATGCTCCCAGGAAGCATGGGGACAACTCAAGCCATTCCAAAGTTCTGCTTGGTGACATTATGCAAGATTCCAAAAAGCCAGTACTTGTACAGCCAAGTAGCTTCTCCTGTATTTAACAAAAAGTGCTTCATTCTTTGCAGAAGGCCCAATCTCCTACAAATATTTTTTTATTCTTGATGTATTTGCTTCTTTCAAAATCTTGAAAAAAAAGAAGACGTTATTTTCCAGGCACCCTTCCTGCTTTTGCAGTAGGCAAGGATAGAGGAAGTTGCAGTGTTATTAATTTTCACATAATCTTTCAAACCAGTTTAATGTGGCTGCCTTTTTCTTTGGTCAGAGAGGAGGAGGGATCATCAGACTTGCCCTAATACCTGGTACTAGAGGTCGACATTTGACCTATTACAAGACACTCTTTCTGTCCCCTTTTCCTACTCTGTCTCCCCGTGACTTTGATCCTCACCCTCTCAGAAACATGCCTTCTCTGTGGCTCACCTCTTCCAGCCATCCTTGTCTCTGCTACTGGAACATCTGACAAATCGTTCTGGCTGTTGAGGTCCCAAGAGTTTCTGGTAGCCTGTAGATGTAAGCCTCATCATCAGAGCCTTTCCTTAGAACTGGAGTCTCAAATGTCATAAATTTTTGGTTTTGCAGCCAGTAGGAATCCCTGTGTTTTTAACCCTAGAATTTGGGCTCAGACCAGATCTAACATATTCAATACTATGCCCTCAAGGTAGATTCTTAACTCCTGGGAGAGGGTTGGATCCAAGGAGGATGTAATGGAGCATCTGACCACTAGGGGGCATCATGGAGCTATAACTAAGCATCCTTAAGGGTGCTGCCTCTCCATGTATTTAGCCCCTTGTGTTAGATCTAGTTATTGTGAAATGGTTAAATATCTGTTGACATTTGGAAGCAATCCTGCTTTGCTTTCATTTTCTCTTAGATCTTAGCATATCTGATTGCTGTCAGGCCGTATTATCAATGTTTACTTTTTTGGTACTCTAAAAGCTTTTTGCCACCCTCAAGCCCCAGGGAGCAATATGTGCCAATGAAGAGCAGCCCCCCACCCAACCACATACCTGGCCAGATGTCAAGGGTAGAATGAATACATGCTGGATAAGAACTTGCTTTATGAAGAGCTAATTTACTGGGCATTTAAAGAATTCCAAAACAAAACCAGGAGAACAGTATGGATTTGAATAGCTTTCATAGATTAAGCAACTTCCACAAAAACCAACTGAAGGCAAAAAGCAACAGAGCATTGTGAACCAACACTAGACTCCCTCTATCATGGTGGAAGGGTTCATCAATGAGGTATCTTGTTTAAGGGTACTATGTAATGGAACTCAGCCATTTTTCAAAGCAATTGAAATGCATCATCCTGGATCTGTTCCCTGGCAGTGGGCTCAGGAAGCCAATATGCGGCTTCTGCCAGCCCATAACCGGTATTTTTGCTGCTTCTGAATGCAAAGTGGTTGGCTTTGACTTTAGTCTGAACTTAATGTAGCCTCAGATGATTTTTTTCCCCAATCTGCCTTCAAGAAGGAAGTATGTTACTGCCTTAATGAAAAATGAAGAGAATATTATGCTTAAAAGCTTTCCAAATAAAATGTTCTCTATACTGGGTGTCTCTGGATGCTTCGTTTTTGAAAGTTTAATACCAGTATACTATAATTCATTAATTCATTCTGCTAGCTTGCACTGAGTGCCTAACATGGGCTAGGCGCTGTGCAAGGTTTTAGGAATACGCCTATAACTGAGGCAGTCATTGTGCTCAGCTGACGGGGAAAGACAGATGTTACAATGAAAGTGACAGGCCTGATAAATGATGAGGAAGGGCAGAGTGAGACCTGAGCTTATGACAGGAAACACAGTCTGAGGAGAAATAGTGTAGCTGAAAACTGAAGAAGAATTTGCAGTTAGTTAGACAAAGTAGGGAATAAAATTAGGTTGAGACACAAACTCTCAAACATATTGAACCTGTAGGAGCAGAAAGGTGTGATACCTTTCCACCCATCATAAGGGTCACAGATGACACACCTATAACAAAAGACAGGTTGAAAAGAGAAAAGCATAACAAATATATCTAGTCAAAGTTTTATGTGACATGGGAGCCTTCAGAAATGAAAACCCAAAGATGGAGGGAAAAACTGTTCATTTTCATGCTTAGATTTGGTGAATGGACAGAGGTGCAGAAATGTGATTGGACAAAAGGGTATGACTGAAGGTAACAAATGGGGGAAACCCACAAGGCTTGTCTGATGGGACCCTTCGTGGCCTCTCTGTGTAGCATTCCTTCCCCCAGGGATTGGGGCAGGACGCCTCTGGAACAAGAGTCTTGTGATCTACCATCAGAAAAGGTAGGTCGGAGGATTTCTTTGCCGCCAGTTTGCGTGGAAAGGCAGGGGAAAGTTAAATAATTCCAGGTTTTATGGCTTGCTTTGGAGACCAGGGGTTCTAGTTTCTATGACCCACCTTGGGGAAGAGGAATTCTGGTTTCTACAAGTTGCTTTAGGGGAGATCAGTGGTCGGGAGAAGGTTAGAGAGAGAGACGTCACTTCTGAGGTGGTTTCTGAGGCTTTCGGTCTCCTTTAGTTCAAAGTACTCTGCATGCCAAAGCGCCGTACTTTGGGATTTCACTTCCTAAGCCCCGACAAACCCAATCATAAAAGTCAGGCTGAGGGATTCGTGCAAAGCAACTTCTAGAATGAGCTGAGAAGGAATCCTGGGGTTGGCAGTGCCTGGGGTGTCCCGGCCAGCTTGGCTGGGCCCTACTTTGGCAGGGTTGGGGGTGTGTGTAGGGGACATGCTGAGAAATTCCACCGCAGCCAGCTCCCTCTAGGTTGGGCTGCTGTGACAGAGAAGTGGGCCATCGATTTGGCACGATCACACTTTGTCCTGTGGAGGAGCCACACACTCCCACAGTGGCCAGGAAGCTGGGCTTTTGTGGCTAAGCTGTGTGCACTGGCTTCACCAGCAGCCGCTTCTTGGAGGTGGCTCTTTGCTGACCTGAACACTCCGGAAGTTTCTACACTTAGGAGGTAGCTGTCTTCCCTACACTTCAAGAGCCTACAAATGTGTTGTGGATATTTTTTTCCTTTCGGTACTAGACTACATGGATATGTCTCATGAGTAGAAAGAATAGAAAGACTGAAGAGGTACAGGATAGCAGAATAAGTAGAGGAAAGAAAACCATCTTGAAGAAGAGAAGACTAAATGAATACACCAGACTAAGCATGATCATTTTTCTAAATTTAAATTTTTATTATTATATTTTAAATCCAAGTATGGCATAAGAAGTTAAAATTGCATCAAAGGGTCTACAGTAGAAAGTGGGCCACCTTCCCACCCCTGTGCCTAGTGGTGTGTTTTGAAACTAGCTCTTCACAGCTCCCTGGAGCCAACTGAATTTTGTGCACTTATTGTTAAGCCATCGTTAGCTTGATGTTGGTCAGGAAGGGGATATTTATATCACAGAAATTAACAAACTCTACAACTAGGGCTTTTTATCCCAAAAGAACTAGTTTTTCAACCCACCACCACCTCTGTCCCAGTCCCTAAGTTCCTCTCCTAGTCAGCAACCTCTGTTGCCAATTTATTTTGTATCTTTCTAGACATATTCTATGCACATATCACACACACACCTTTTTTATTACAAATATTAGTGTACCATAAACATCATTCTGTATCTCTTTTGTTTCACTTAACACCGTAGTTTGGAGATTGTTCCATATTGGAACATATATTAATAGATCTGTCTCAATCTTTTCAACAGGTGCGTGGTATTCTATCACATAGCTGTGCCAAACTGTATTTAACCAGTGGCCTATAAACGGATATTTAGGTTGTTTCAATTTTTTTCCACAGCTAATAAGGCCACAATAAATGATATTATGCCTACTTCTTGAGCATAGAATGTTAATTTTTAATTCAACAGGTACTTACCAAGTTTCTGCTCTAGCAAAGGTGTTGAACATTGGGTAGTAAAGCATGGATTCCCTTAAGTTTCCTCAAATTTTTCTCAAATTTTCAAAGAACCCTAAGCTGGGACAGGTGCTCGAGTTGACCCCCAGCTTCTCCATTTGATGTCTGAACAGCATGCTGATCCAGCAAGGAGGTAACGTGCATCACACACACACACAAACCATAACAAAAAGCAGAATGTGATAAATTCTATCACAAATTTGTAAATGAAATATTGTGGGAGCTCGGGGGAAAAAATAATTCTGACTGAGGGATCAACAAAAGATTTTGGAAGAGCTCAGCTGCGACAAATGAGAAGTGAGCAGGCATTGTGCCCCACACGTGTTGATATCCTTACAGAGCCAAGCACGTCTAGATTTTCAGAGCTCAGTAACTTTTAAAAAGTTGATATATATGAGTTATAAACAAATGTTTCCTGACTGTAGGGGATGCTGAACAGAGAGAAGTAATTGTGAGAAAAGTTGTTAAATAGACTTACCTGGAGAGTTTTTAGAACAGAATGGATTGCTGTCTGTCTGGAAATTAGGACATTAGGGCCTGTCTGATATGATGCATTGATTAGATAGCCTTTGAAAGTCTCAGCCAACCTGGTGATTTTATTCAACTAGACACACACACACACATACAATCTAATCTGTCGCTTGGGGCACAGTTGTGGTCTGGATTGTAAAGACTGTGTAATCTCTTAGCCCACCTTAGATCAGCCCAGCTCAGACTGATGTTTAATGCATGAGGGGCCTTTCCATGTGCTTCCAGTGTCCCTGGGTTGGCTCCTGGGCCCACCTTCCTTACAGTTACTATACCTGTCGTCACTGACCTCTGTTCTCTTTCCAACCCAGCTTACCAACAGTAAATGCCAATAGGGTTTTCCTGGTGAACTCGACATTGTTCTGCCCAGCATGTCCCTGTCAGCCTCATGACCCAGAAAGCAGAGCTGATGCTCAGGACAAGTCAGCAGTGTTGACCGATCCTCTTGTGAAATCTGGTCACTTTGACAGTTTCCTAATCAAATTCCTGTAATTAAACTCTCAGCTGCCAAAGACGTCTCTTTACTCAGTGTCTTTCTCCCTACTCCGAAAGGCAGACTTTACCACTTGAGCCCGTGAATGAGTGACCAAAAGAAAATAGTGTAGATGTTTTCTCATGCCTAACATCTGCACATATTTAATAGCCCACCTTATGTCAGACACAAAACCATAGATAATCCGGTCGACGTCCATTATCTCACCATCAACAACTTAGACATGGGTCAGAAAACAGCAGTAATTTTTATGCTATCTCGCATGTTGAAATTGGGGAGTTCCATTTAAACATGTATTTTGGTTAATAGAGCAATATCGTATCATTTTTGGAAACCTTTAGAGAATGAGAATGCAAGCAAATATTTAATTCTAAAGCTATGTGTAATCTAACACAAAACTTGATTCAGCAGGCATTTCTGGATTCAGTTCCACCATGGGCCCACCGTTATGAGTCCCAAACATTCAACCTTTCTCGCTCTAAGAGTGGTACTCGGATCGGGGGCACCAGGAGCTGGTTAGATATGCAGAATCTCAGACCCCACCCAGACCTGCTGTCTCAGAATCTATGTTTTAATAATATCCCCAGTTGATTCATGTGCACATGGAAGTTTGAGAAACACTGTCCTAGAAGAATGGAGGTCTCCTTGAAAGATCTTCAGTTGATAGGAAGCTAAATTAGCCAGTTTTAAATTCAATTACACTTTCTTGGTTACACTGGACTTGAGAGATTAATGTAACTTTCCACTCAACGTTTTCCCATGATCAGTAATCACTGGAGGTAGCCAGGGTGGCTCTTCCCTCTATTCGGGTGCATCCTGCACCACACAGCTTTGCACTTTGGTGTCCTCATTCCCCTTGTGGCACACACTCTTCAGCACAGGTCCAATAAGCTGCATCTTCTGGTTCTGCTGGGCACATTTAAGGTGTCTCCTGGCTCAACCTTCTCTTGCTGGCGTCCCAGGGCTGCCCCTTCAGTGGATCTGATCCCGTCGTTCAAGTCTTCTCTGCTTATCCCTCCACTGTCTACATGAAACCTACTGGCTTTTCTCGTACCGTCTCTGGAGCAATCTCTCTATGACTTCCTATGACAGACAGGGAACTTAGCAAACTATTCTGTCCCGAGGCCCTCCAGTGCCTATTTTTTTCTCCCAACAAACATGTACTTGGCAATGACTTTCTGGGGTTCTAACTTCATCATTGCTACCTTTGCTAAATGCCTAACGCCAAAGAGAGAGAAGAAAGTGTTTTCCAAGTATGGTGACTATAATATGTAAGAGTGCTTAGGATGGAAGATGCTTGATACCTTTGAGGAGCTAAAGACCAGGCCAGCTGATGGGGAGCACGAACTGCCATATCATAAGGAAAAGGTGGGCTAGCAAAAGGCTGAGGAGTGATTCTCAGACTTCAGGGTCCTTAAGAATCACCTGGAGAGCTTGTTAAAACACACTTTCCAAATCCCACCTTGAGACTCAATGCCTGGAGGGCTGGTGGACCCAGGAATCTGCATTTCCACAAACATCCTAGGAGACTCTGCAGCCTGTGACTCACAGACCACACTTGGAGAAGGACTGGTCCAGATCAGCTGTTCTCAACGCTGCATGTTGGAACCATCTCAGGAGCTTTAAAAAATGCCGATGCCTATACCCCTCCCCACAAGACTCCGGTATAATGGGTCTGATGTGCAGCCAGGGACGCCAGTATGCAGTCAGGCTTGAGAACTGCTGGTCTCTCGCCTGGGGCACTGCTCCAAAGGGCAGGCCTGGATAGAGCTCCTGAACCGGTGAGCAGAACAGTCAAAGGGAGTGCAGACTGAGAAAGACGTGAAATGTTCCAAAGATCAGCCTAGCTTGCATTACAATTTAAACGTCCAATCAACAAACAGTTGCCTGTCCGGGTGCCAGGTAACCCTCTTGGTGCCACGGGTCTCGGGCTCAGTCTTCAAGCCAATGTAAGGCGCTTAGAATCTGAGATTGAGTTCTCTGCCTTTGGACTTCAAATCCTCCCCCCTTTCAAATGGCTTCTGAGACAGGAGTCCTCCTTCCTCCCCCTTAGAAATGCAGGAGGCCAGATCGCCCAAGGCTTTGTGTAAGTGATGACAGAGTTCACGTTCCATGAATAAACATGAGAGATAATGTGTGTAGGGAAAAAACATTTATCAATTATGTGTCTTCAAAACCTCTCAAGATTATGCCGCTTTAATGGATGAATGATTTTGAAAGGAAAACTTGTAAATTGAGTTGTCCCCGAACTCATAATAAAAAGGCATTAAATTAATTGACTCCCTCAGTGCTTACTTAACAAGAAGCCTGACCGACATGTCCAAATCGAGGCCAGCCAAGGTCTTGGTGGCTGGCACTTGTCCTTAGCTGCAGGCTGCGCCAGTGTAAGAGAAAAGTGAGGCAGACGGCTCATCACAGGGGAGGTTATCTTCACAGGAATAGTCTTAATAAAGATAGAGGATCAGGGCTCTTTGAGAAATACTTGCCATATTATTTTTACCCTTTAATGTTCCAAATTGGTTGGAGAACAAACATACAAATTAGCTGGGTCCCGGGGGGGCATGATTCAATCAGATGGATTGGCCAGAACTGGACTGCCTGCCTGTGGGTTGGGGACTTATCCCCTCACTCTCAGAAAGAAGCGGAGGAACTCTAGCTGTTCCCAAGGTCGGGATGAGCTGGATGACGCTCCCACGCTGGCCTCTGCCAACTCCCTTCCTGGTTAGATAATATAAATGAGAAGTGTCCAGCACCTGTTTTGTTGTTGTTGTTTGGTTTTGCCAACTGCTTTCAAATGTTACCCCATTTAATCCTCACAATAGCCCTTTGAGGTAGGTTAAAGAGGAAGCTACACTTCTGGGGAGCTAAGAAATTTGCCCCTGATTGTGTTAGGTAGACAGCTAAGGACTTCTGGCCCCTCTTGGGGACAAGAGATTGCCACACCTGGGGAAAGAAGGAATCACCCTATGAATCTGCCAGTCAGAACTTAGTGTGCCAAATGTAAAATATGCAGAGGACTCTCTAGCCCACGGGCCAAGCAGCATAGGTACAATAGAGTCTGGAAAGTGACCTAGAACGTCCAGCTTTCAGAGAGGCTCATGGGAGATCTGTATGTGCAGTAAGACTCAGGTCATCCAATTCCCAGCTGTCCATCAAAATGGTTCCATGATGATGTCTGAACTATGAGGAGGTCCCTACCTGGATGGACACTATAAAACAAGACCCAGACATAACCAAGGTCTCTTTTGTTACGACAAGAGGTCCAGTTGTCATCTGTGACGTATGTATCTTGCTCTGTAAACCTATATATTGCTCTTGCTCTTGCTCAATAATCCTATCTTGCTCCCCTTCAACATGTTTCACCTGGTGCTTGCCTTACGTTGGTGTGTCTGCTCGTTCTTCAGCCAAGAACACACCAAGAACCAAGAACACAGAACGAGATTGCCAAACCCGGCAACTGAACAACTAGGGGTGGAGTCCACCTGATCTCACTTCTATGTTCTTTTCACTCCCACCAGAGGTGCCGGTATCGATAGAGAGGCACCTCAAAAAGAGCTGAAGAATGAGAAAACTTGTCTTTTTCTTCCTTCCTCTCTTTCTTTCTCTTTGTTTCTCTTTCTTCCTCTCTTTCTTTTTTATCTTCTTTCCTTCTTTCTTTCTTTATCTTTCTTTCCTTCTTTCCTTCTTTCTTTTTCTCTTCTTACATACAACAAAAATCAACTTTTAAGTGTCAAATTTGAAGAATTTTGGCAGAATACAATTGTGTAACTACCATCATAGTCAACATATAGACTATTTCCATCACTCCAAAAGATTCTTCTTGACCTCTTTATAGGTTAATCCCTTCTCCCCAGCTCCGGATCCTGGCAACAACTAACCGATTTTCTGTCTCTGTGATTTTGCCTTTTATAGGCGTCGTATAGATGGAACTACACAACATAAATCTTTAGTGTCTGGCATTTACTTGGCATAATGCTTTTGAGGTTCTTCCACCTTGTTGCGTGTATCACTGGTCTGCTCCTTTGACTGTCAAGTAGCATTTCATTGTGTGGAAGTACCACAATTTGTCCATCCACTCCCCAGGTGATGGACATTTGATTGTTTTCAGTTTTTTTCTTACTATTATGAATTACACTGCTATAAGCATTCAGATTTTTGAATATTCAGCTGCTATGACATTCAGGTCTTTCTGTAGGCAAATGTTTTTTTTTTTTTTTTTTTTTTTTTTTTTTTTTTTTTTTTTTGGTCATCATGGCACAGGTAGCATTTTTTTTTTGAGACAGAGTCTGGCTCTGTTGCCCTGGCTAGAGTGCCGTGGCGTCAGCCTAGCTCACAGCAACCTCAAACTCCTGGTGTCAAGCAAGCCTTCTGCCTCAGCCTCCTGAGTAGCTGGAACTACAGGCACATGCCACCATGCCCAGCTAATTTTTTCTATATATATAT
>NW_012134969.1:7983475-7985825 GCF_000956105.1 Propithecus coquereli | reverse complement strand
TCTGTGTAATCTTCTGCACACTTTAAATCTTATTCTTGATTTATTAGAATTCTTTATATATGTTGAATACAAGTCCCTTACCTGATGTGTGTTTTGCAAATATTTTCTCCCAGTCCATGGCTCATCTTTTCCTTTTCTTAATGGTGTCATTCAAAGAACAAGTGTTTTTAATTGTGAATTCCAATTTTCAATTTTTCCACTTGTGATTTGTGCTTTTTGTGTCCTACCTAAAAAATCATTGTTTAGCTCAAAGTCAAAAAATTTTTCTTCTGTTTTCTTCCAGAAGTTTCATAGTTTTAGCTCTTATCTTTACGTCTGAGATCCATCTCGAATTATTTCCAAGGTGTAAAGTATGGCCTCAGATAAACTCTTTTGCATCTGCATGTCATATTTTTTCAGCATCATTTGCTTAAAAGACTGTCCTTTCCCAATTGAATTACCTTGACAACTTTGTTGAAAATCAGTTAGTCTTGTATGTATGGGTCTATTTTTGGACTCTCTGTTCTGTTTGATTGATTTCTGTTATTGGACTCTCTTAACCTTATGCCATTTTTGCTTTGTTAGCAATCTTAAAGGAAAAGCATTCAGTCTCTCACCATTAAGTTTGATGTTATGAAATGCTCTCTTTCAGGTTGAGGAATTTCCCTACTATTTCTGGTCTGCTGAGACATTTTATTGTAAATAACTGTTGAATTTTGTCAAATTCTTTGTGTTCATATGGGTTTTTAAATTGAGTCTGTTGATATGGTAAATTACCTTAATTGGTTTTTAAACGGATGAGAATAGATACTATACTTGATCTTAGCCGACAGGCCAAGAAGCAGTTAATTGGTTTTTGCATATTGAACAAACATTGCTTTCTTATGATAAATCTACCTGGCCATGGTGCGTTGTTATTCTTTTGACATATTGCTAGATAAAATTCGTTAGAAGTTTTGTTAAGGATTTTTGGATCTATGTACATGAGGGACATATGGTTTGTAATTTTCTTCTTTATATAAGTGTTTTTCAGGCTTTGGTGTCAGGATAATGTAGGCCTCATCAAATGAGTTGAGAAATGTTCCCTCTTCTTTCATTTTTTGAGAAGATATTGTGTAGAATTGGTATTTTTTTTTTCCTTAAATGTCCTTAAAATTCACTTAAAATTCCTTAAAATTCACCAGTGAAGCCAGCTAGTCTTGGAATTTATTTTGAGAGGAAATTATTAGCTATAAATTCAATTACCTTAATAGATATAAGGCTATGCAGGTTATCTATTTCATCTTGAGTAAGATTTGACAGGTTGTGTTTTTCAAAGAATTTGTCAATTTCATCTAGGTAATAAAATTTATAAGCATAAATTGTTCATAATATTTTCTTATTTTATTTTAATGTCTGAAGGATCTGTAGGAAAGTTCTTCTCTCATTTCTGATATTGGTAGCTTGCGTATTCTTTCTTTTGTCCTCGATCAGTCTGGCTAGAGGCCTATCCATATTTTTGATGTTGTCAAAGGACCAGTTTTTGGTTTCGTTTTATCTACAGTTTCCTATTTTCTATTATATTGATTTCTAATCTTATCTTCATTATTCCCTTTCTTGTGCTTACTTTGAATTTAGTTTGCTTGCTTTTTTATTTTAAATTTCTTGAAGTGGAAGCTTAGAACACTGGTTTTACACTTTCTTCTTTGTATTTAATGCCATAAATTTCCCAGTAAGCTTTAGCTGCATCTCACAGATTTTGATATGTTGTGTTTTTGTTTTCATTCAAAGTATGCTCTAATTTTTCTTATGATTTCTTTTATGTTCCATGGACTTTAAAAAATAAATTATCTAATTTCCAAATATTTGTGGATTTTCTATATGATTTTCTGCTTTCTATTTGTAAGCTTAATTCAACTGTGGTCAGAGAACATGCTCTTTATAATTTCAGTGTTTCTAAATTTTTGAGTTTTCTTTTTTATGGGCCACAATATGATCTGTCTTGGTGACTATTCCGTGTGTACTTGAAAAAATTATATTCTGCCATTGTTGGATAGGATATTCTATAAATGTCAATTAGGTGATGTCGATTGGTAGTGCCGTTCAACTCTTCTATCTCCTTATTCACTTTGATGAAAGTAACTCTATGTAATTTCCATGCCTAGGGCATAAAATATGAAACAGTTCTGCCTTGGTTGCTGGAGTATTTGTTCTTGAAATCATCAAATCCCATGTAAGCAGTTCACATTCCCTGAGGTTACCATGCTGTAAGTAAGCCCAAATTAGTTCAAATGGTGAGGTCTCCAGGCCAGATTAAAAGAAAGAGATGTTGGCCGGGCGCGGTGGCTCACGCCTGTAATCCTAGCACTCTGGGAGGCCGAGGTGGGCGGAT
>NW_012134969.1:7969388-7972066 GCF_000956105.1 Propithecus coquereli | reverse complement strand
TCATTACTGTATCATACAGTATAGCTTCAGCTCTAAAAATCCTCTGTGCTTCACCTATTCATCCTTTCTTCCCTCCCACCTGAACTTTTCCAGAATGTCATATAGTTGGAATCACATAGTATGTAGCTTCCTTTCACCTAGCAATGTGCATTTATGTTTCCTCCAGGTCTTTCTGTGGCTCCATAGCTCATTTCTTTTTATCTCTTCACGCTTGCTCTTGTCTCTGTTTTGTTGGTCTCCTTCTACATATCTTCTATTTTTAACTTTTATGTGTCATTTTATTTTAGGTATATAAGTTATAAACATCACAGAGTAGAGTAAAAATGATTTGCAAGTTTGACTTTTAGTGAGGGGTTTATATATTTTTTTCCTCGTATATATTCCTGTTATAAGTAAAGCACCAGAGCTGTGGCCCAAGGCTGAGATTAACAGCTAAGAACAGCCACTAGAATAAGGAGGGTAAGAGAAAGGGTAGACACAAAAGCAAGAAAAGAGAGAAACTCAGACCCCAAAGGAAGGGGCAGTAATGAAGGTCACTTAAGACAGGGGAGTAACTTGCAAAGCGGATGATAATGTTTTCAGGTTTTCACCAATGTAATCTCTTTGTCTTGTTCTCTGGAGAGACATTCTGGAGAAGCAGTTCAAATTTCATCCCTACCTCAACTGCCCAAACCAAAATGATTTCATTTTTCTACAAAGTATAATTGAGCAAATGAATAATGTTTAACATATATTTGTTTTTATATTGAGAGTAACTAATGGAGGTGACAGTAGAAATAAATGAGGAAAGGAAAACAGAGAAATACAAAGGAAGGCATCAAAAAACAACAACAACTGAAGATGGACACAGAGAAAAATAAACAAACAAAGCTATAGAAATATAAAGAAAAAGAGAAATGAAAAGAAATAGTGTATTTACTCTAATAGACAGATGCAGGGAGGGAGATTGCCAAGTCAAGACAATTCGAAGAGGTCATGGTTTAATGAGACTCCTCCGACCCCTGTTCTACTCACACCAAATGGGAGAAAAAATATAAAAGGGTAAATCCCCAAAAGACAGTAAACGAGAGGACATCTTGAATACAAGAAATGGAGCAGAAATGCAGAGCAGTGACAGGCTGATGTTATGAGGCAGGCAGTGCCAGCCAGAATGTAGCTGCTGTGGGGAATGGGGAAATGATAAGGTGCTAGAGGCAGGCTGACTGCTTGGAGCCAGGGATGGAGAGCATTCTTCTTAGCTCGTGAAAAAAAAGAGCAATAAAAATTGCTGCCAGACTTAGCAATAAAAATTGCTTCTGCTTAGGATACAAAAAATTGCAGGCAAACATTATTCCCACCTTAACAACAAGAACCAGCTGGATAACCTCCAAAATCCCAATTTTTATAGCTCATCAGAAAGCTGATGCTGCAAGGGAAACTAATGAACCAAAAATGAGGGAAGGCCAGGAGAGCTGAAAGAGATCCTGTCTGAGGCACAGTCATGCTGGGTCTGCCAAAGTCTGAGGGCAAAGCAGAAAAATCGAGAGCAATCCCACGTTGGTTTGGGTTCTCCAGAGAGAGAGAACCAATAGGATATATATATATACACACACACATACACACACACAAATATATATATATACACACATGCATGTATGCACATGTGTGTATATGCATGTAGAATATACACACATATATAGACATATATAAAAAGAGATTTATTATGAGGAATTGGCTCATGTAATTAAGAGACTGAGAAGTCCCAGGATCTGCAGTCAGCAAGCTGGAGACCCAGGAGAGCAGATGATGTAAATTCCAGTCCAAGTACAAGTCTGAAGGCAGAAGATTAACATCCCACAGCTCAAAGTCAGTCAAGCAAAAAGAATTTTTTTCTTACTCAGCCTTTTATCCTATTCAGGTCCTCCATGGATTGGTTGAGGTCCACCCACATTGAGCCTGATTTACAATCTAATGAGCAGTAAATTTAAAGATAGTGCTAATATTATCTGGAAGATCCATCCAGAAATGTTTAACCAAATATGTGGGTACCCCATGGCCCAGTCAAGTTGACAAAGCATCACAACTCTGGAGGCACTCTGAGCATTAGATTGAGTACAAGGGACAGAGGTCTTCTGCCCTGAGGAAGGGTCACAAGATCTGAGAGAGATGACCTCCCTGAGGCACAGGTACTCAGGACCTGTGGATGTCTGAGAACAGAGAGAAAGCCCACCGGAAAGCCAGCCTTCTATGGGGTAGGAGGCAGCAGCTAGCTGCCTTTTGGCTGGCGGGAGGCAGGAGAGCAGACAGAGACCCCTTCTATGGTGCAGGAGCACTGGTGACCCGTACATGCAAGACAGGAGCACTAAGACAAACCCACCAGGCACTCTGATCCTAATCCCTGCCAAAGAAAAGAATTTGATCTCGCCCTCAAATAAGTTGAAGTTATTGGTAAACAAAGTTAACATCAAAGCCCATACCTAGCTTAATTACAGCCCAGATTAGTTCAATCCTTCACACCGGTGGCCTGAGAAAAGAAGATATGTGATCTATTTTGGACATATATGCTATTTTCTTTAGACTATACTGTATTTTATACATCATACCTATCATACAATAAAAATTGCAAGCATATGAAAAAGCATGAAAACCAACCCATCTTCAAGAGAAGAAGTGGTTGAAAAAATCAGATGCAGAGATTG
>NW_012134969.1:7965794-7969338 GCF_000956105.1 Propithecus coquereli | reverse complement strand
TGATCCAAGAATTTGGCCCAGAAAATTTCTACAGATAGAAATTTATTGTATTTTTAAATTGTGGCCTTATAGTTTGTAATCAGATTGCATAATCACTTCACATATAATTGGGAAAAATTATATTTACTTTTTAAAAGAAATAAAGCTCAATGTATACCTATTAATTTCTTTGTTAATTATATTGTTCAATTTCTGAATTCTTTGGATTCATCCATGGAAAGCTCCTGAAGGAGAACAAAGGAAGGGAAGAAAGTGAGGTCAGGATTTTTATTCTCCCAGCTCCTCCCTGCAGGAGCAGTAAAACTTGGTTGAGTCCCTCGATGAGAAGTCACAAGTCCTGCCAGGCAGCTCTGCCCTGTGGCTCTATCTGTCTCCAGACTCTGGTCACTCATTCCATTTGTCATCTGAAGAATGATGAGCTTCATAAATTTGGGAGGGAGAGCTTTTTTTCTCATAAAGGGTTGCAGCCTGCAGGGTGGCCAATCTGACAGTCGGGGAAGCAATAGCCCCTGACCAGAAGCCAGAAACATATACATCCAGGGAAAGGGAAAGGGAGCAGGAATTTACACTGAGTGAGGTGGCCAAATATACATATTTAACAAACTATAGGAGTCATGGATATTTATTAAAGGAGAAACATGTTTATATGCAATCAAGCTTCATGCTACTTCAAGGGATCTATGTTCAGAAAATGGTAGGGTTAGCCTGACCCGAGGGTGGAGTTTTCAGCCCTCTGATGTCCAAAAGTGAAGCAGAGGACACAAAAACCCTCACTGTACAGCCTCTGTAGACTGGTCAGAACCACTGGTGGTCAGTAGCCTCTTCTCAGGAAGGATGCTGGTCAGTTATTGCATTAAAACTGCAAAAACAGAAACAGCAACAGGTGGTCGATTGAAATGGGCAGTGGAGCAAGTCTTTTCAAAATGGCTGGTTCCGTTTAACCTGCAGGGAAGAAAGTCTAACAGCAGTTAATGAGGGGAAGGAGTATAAAGAGCCGTATCTGACCTCCCGTCCCGTCAAGGCTGGGAACTCAGTTTTAATATTTTTCTGGGGTAACCTTGGCCGTCCAAGAGAGGGTCTATTCAGTCAGTTGGGGGACTTAGGATTTTATTTTTCTCACTTTCCTTTCCTTATCCTTGTAGTGCCCCATGTTACTATTCTTGGGACACTGCAGTATCCTTTGTAATTTCCTTATATCTTGCCCACATCAATATAAAGAATACTTTTATTATATTAAACTACCCACAAATTAACCAAATTGAGTGTACCATCTTGCAATGATCACCAGGGAGTCTTCATAGGTTCAACTAGACATTCAGAGACATAAGACCTTCATCAACCTTATTTGGTACCAGTTTACTCAGAGGTATATAAGATAGAAATCAAAGCTTGATAACAAGACAACGTCAGGAGCATCTCTTTCATGAGTATAGTTCTTGGAGCAGTCAATACCACAGTTTACACAGCCTCCCAGGCTTTCCAAATAATGTTTCAGGTGTGAGACAAGGCGATCCACATCAGGCAAGTGTAGAATCACCTGACTTAGAAACCCCATGGCCTGCAGCAGCCAATCTCTTCCTTTTTTTTTTTCTTTTTAAGAGACAAGGTCACTCAGTATTCCAGGCTGGAGTGCTGTGGTGCCATCATAGCTCACTGCAGCCTCAAACCCCTGGGCTAAAGTGATCCTCTGACCTCAGCTTCCCAAGTAGCTTGGACTACAGGAGGCACCACCACACCCAGCTAATTTTTTTTCAGCATATTATGGGGGTACAGATGTTTAGGTTACATATGTTGCCCTTGCAACCCCCCTACAAGTCTGAGCTTCAAGCGTGTCCATCCCCCGGATGGTGTGCATTGCTTTCTTTTTCTTTTTTTTAGAGGCAGATGTCTCACTATGTTGCCGAGGCTAGTCTCAAACTCCTGGCCTCAAGCCATCCTCCCACCTCAGCTTTGCAAAGTGCTGGGATTATAGGCCATAGTTTCCTGCCCAATCTCTTCTAACAACGCCATAGGAACAGCTTTCAGGGTCTCTGTAGAGGCATATCCAGTTACAAGAGTCACGCATTTAGGGAAGCCTGAATCTATGATGTCCCAATGAGGTATTTATAGCTCATTTATGGTCACTCCCAGATATAATTTATTCAGTAGGAGTTATTTCTACCAAAGCAATGTTGTGTAGGAGCATAACTGACATCTTAACCTTTATCAGGTTCTTAGAAGAACAGAGTGAGAAAGACAAGTGAAAGTCAAATTCTTATGCAGAAAGGGACATCTGTTTCCCACTGGCACATGGGCTATATGTTCTCTGTCTTGTTTTGTCTGTTTAAGCTATCATAGATAAATGGCAGTGTGCCAAAATCTTCCACCGTGTTTTTATTTATTTCTCCTTGATATTTCTATCATGTTTTGCTTTATATTTTCATGATAGTTTTCAACTCATAAAGTCCAATAACTGTTGCATAATTACACCTGTTATAAATCCCAATTGAGCTTTGCCCTGTTTAATGCTTTTGCATCGCTTAATTTTGCTTTGTCTGATTTTAACAGCACCATGCTTTTGTTTTTGTTCTTTAATTCTACATCAGTTTTAAGTTTACAGAAAAATTGATTGGAAAGTAGGGGTCTCACATGCCCCTGCCACCCCTGTTTCCCTGTTATTTACATCTCATATTAGTGTGGTACATTTATTATACTTGATGAACCAATATTGATACATTATTATTAACTAAAGTCCATAGTTTATAGTAGGGTTCACCTTTTGTGTTGAATATTCTTTGAGTTTTGAGAAATGTGTAAAGACATGTGTTCATCATTACTGTATCATACAGTATAGCTTCAGCTCTAAAAATCCTCTGTGCTTCACCTATTCATCCTTTCTTCCCTCCCACCTGAACTTTTCCAGAATGTCATATAGTTGGAATCACATAGTATGTAGCTTCCTTTCACCTAGCAATGTGCATTTATGTTTCCTCCAGGTCTTTCTGTGGCTCCATAGCTCATTTCTTTTTATCTCTTCACGCTTGCTCTTGTCTCTGTTTTGTTGGTCTCCTTCTACATATCTTCTATTTTTAACTTTTATGTGTCATTTTATTTTAGGTATATAAGTTATAAACATCACAGAGTAGAGTAAAAATGATTTGCAAGTTTGACTTTTAGTGAGGGGTTTATATATTTTTTTCCTCGTATATATTCCTGTTATAAGTAAAGCACCAGAGCTGTGGCCCAAGGCTGAGATTAACAGCTAAGAACAGCCACTAGAATAAGGAGGGTAAGAGAAAGGGTAGACACAAAAGCAAGAAAAGAGAGAAACTCAGACCCCAAAGGAAGGGGCAGTAATGAAGGTCACTTAAGACAGGGGAGTAACTTGCAAAGCGGATGATAATGTTTTCAGGTTTTCACCAATGTAATCTCTTTGTCTTGTTCTCTGGAGAGACATTCTGGAGAAGCAGTTCAAATTTCATCCCTACCTCAACTGCCCAAACCAAAATGATTTCATTTTTCTACAAAGTATAATTGAGCAAATGAATAATGTTTAACATATATT
>NW_012134969.1:7961930-7963049 GCF_000956105.1 Propithecus coquereli | reverse complement strand
TCTGGCAAATGATTTGAACAAACACTTCACTATATATGTGTGTGTATGAATATATATATATAGCACTATATATATAGCACTATACCACTATATTATTATATACAGATGCATACATTTATGTATGTGTCTGTGTGTCTGTGTGTGTGTGTGTCCAATAAGCACAGAAAAGTTTCTCAACATCATGAGTCATCATGAAAGTGTAAATTAAAATCAAACTTAGATATCACCACACGCTTACTAGAATAGCTAAAATGAAATAGGGTGACTGCATCAGATAACGGCAAATGTGGGCCAACCAGAATTCTAATATATTATTCTGTATAATGGTACAACCACCTTGGAAAAGTTATGACACTTGCTTATAAAACTAAACATCACTATTCCTTAGCGATTCCATTCCTAGACATTTAACCAAGAGAAATGAAAACATTCATTCACCCAAAAAGCCTTACACAACTATTTTCACAGCAGTTCTATTCATGAGAGCGCCAGACTGAAAACATCCCTGATGTCCATTAATAGAAGAATGAATGAACAAAAGGTGTAGAATACAAAAGTAGAATGTTTCTCAGCAATAACATGACATGAATTACTGGTACATGCACCAACTTGGAAGAATCTTTAAAATATGCTGAGAAAAAGACCCCTGACACAAAGGAGTACATACTCCTTGTATATGATTCCATGAAGTTCTAGGACAGGCAAAATTATTAATAATCTATGGCGATAAAACTACAACAAAGGCTACTGGAGTAGAGGGAAATTGGCTGAGATACGAGGGAACTTTCTGGCGGGATGCAAATACCTTGATAGGGATATGGGTTATTTGAGTATACATATTTTTTCAAAACTAATCTAACTGTACATGTAAGATCTGTGCATTTCACTGCAGGTACCTCAATACAAAGAAAAAAAATGCTTCCTATTGCTACTTCGGACTGGTTTTTAAGTAACTGCTGGTCAGTAGAAGATAGAGGAGTAACTAAAGCAAGAGTAACTAAGCTAGTAACTAAGTCAAGTCATCTTTTTCTGGTGACTAGATCATTGAGCCACAATATTATCATGACATAGAAGGCAGGGTTCTGGGTTGGGAACCCGGAGCTTCTTGGAGGCATGTGC
>NW_012134969.1:7947036-7960790 GCF_000956105.1 Propithecus coquereli | reverse complement strand
AAAACTTAACATAGTTCTAAAATTCAGAACTATTCAAAAAGGTTTACCCAAGAATTGTCCCTCCTCTCATCTCTTCTACCCTGTTCTTATTCTCTCAACTTTCCCACTGTATTTCCACCCACCCTCTCTAGGTAACCAATCTCATTGATTTCTGGTCTATCTTTCCTGTGTTTCTTTCTCCATAAATGAGCAAATATACATGCATTTTCTTATTTCTTCTTCTCTCTTACAGAAAAAGCAGTTTCAGTGGAGGAGACCACGTTGATCCATTAAATATGTTTCGATAGCTTTGAATCTCAGAGGGAGAAGTTTGAAATCTCAATCCTTTTCTTCTCAGAAGTCCATTGTGGACAGGTCGATTTATTTTGCAAATTTACCTATCTTTACCTCAAGAACATTCAAACGCATCTACCAGTGGGAATGTAGGGGAGGGGGTGACCAGGGTTCTGCCCATTTACAGAATGTAGATGTGACCTCGCACTAGATAAAATGCTATAGGATGCTCCCTTCAAAATGCTGGGTCGTGGGCCTTGATTCAGTTGATGGCTATTATGGTCACCTTCCCTGAATAAACATTACTCAAAGTGACCTGATGTCTTTACTGCTTAAAGCAGCTTCCACGACATAGTAGTCCTTTCTATGGTTGGGCTTATCATTCCATATGGTCAAGGAAAAATCCTTTTGAATGGAGATTCTGTGACCATCCATACAAGCTCTGCCTCTCAGCATTATATTAGCCACAGATTTCAGGACCTCACCTTCTATGTTTTCACCTAAGTTAAAAATGCTGAAAAAGTTAAAGGCAAAGGAGGACATTTTTAGTACTTCACTGGAGACCTCCCTCAACATGGGCTATGATCTATTAGTCAATATTCTATGGCTGCGGTTCTTCAACAAACCAGACAAGATCTCCCTGTATTAGTATCCTTTTATTCTTGGCCTTATCTTCCCTGAGAAGTTAAACATTTTCTAGATAGTCTAAATTGAGAACAACTCTCATCATATTCTTTTTGAGGGTTTGGTTATCAAGCAACATTCCAACTAAACAAATGTAGATTTCCCTTTTGGGGAGTAGAAAGGGAAGCTAAGTAGATTGGTCAACAGGAATGAGAGGGAACATCCCATTATATTTTAACCAGTGTGTAAAGAAGACTCTTAAGCAATCAACTATTTGGGCCTTTCTCTTCAGAGTAATTTTTGTACAGAAAATTGCTGTTGGGATGAAGCTTTGTAGCTTTGGAGTCCTTATAGCCATCGTCCTCATCTGTGAGCAGCATGTCTTCGCATTTCAGAGGTAACTCAGTAGAATCCTAGTCTGTGGTGGGCCAGCTTCTACGCTTGTTTGCCTCACAGCAAATCAAGTCAGTGCACTGGGCTGGGGAACGAAATGTTAAAGTCTGAAGGCTGGCTCTCTCAGAAACTTTCTAAGTTGTCTTGACAAACAAATGGATTTCAGTACAACAGGCTATCACTAGATATAGGGTCTTTTTCTTTTGTGGTTGTAATATTATTGCTGTGAGAACCCCAGATGATATGTATGTTCAGCGGCTATGAAGATTAAAGAAATGGAATTTTTATGAAAGATTATTTATACCCCAACATGTCACATGATTTATATTTTTCCTGTCTTTACATATAAAATATGTTAACTATGGGTCATTTATTTTCCTCTTGTACATGAAACATGGGAAGGAGAAGAGGGTAAAGGTCTTAAAAGGCAGGTTTGGGTCATGCATGGTTATTCAGCATGAAATATGAAAGGAAGAATGGTTGTGTTATAAAGAACACATACATGAACATATCTAATTCTTACTTTGCTTAGTAGAGTGATTCCCTTAGGATTTTCTACCATAACCTACTTAGAAGAACACAAATGAACTCATGCCATAGCATATATAATACATGGAGTGAATAGTTCCAGGGTACATGTAATGTTGTGATTTACTAACTAGTCAATTTTTAGGCTTTTGATAATTGACATTGTTTCCTTTGGAATTATCTTATTCCTCTCTCCCCCTTTTTTCCTTTTTCTCATTTCTTTTTTTGTTTTGTTTTGCTTCTATGACCCCTTTCTTCTTCAGTTATCTCTGAGACAGATCCTTCTCCTCTCATTAGTGAATGGCAAAGAGAGAAAGGACATGAGCAAAGGAATATACTAGGGACAGATAAAATTCTACCAAAAAGCTTTCTTGAGTCATAAATAACCATAAAGCAACAGTTCAGAGAATGGATCTTGACTCATGAACCTGAAGATGTATTTATTCATGATCACTGAATGAACTATAATTGGTTGATTCTTTTTTGTTCCATATGATTGTCAAGTGTCAAGCAACAAATTCTATCATCAAATAATGGTTGTGATTTAATTGACAAGGAGGCCCAAATTTCTAGAATAATTGGTGACTTAGTTCTCTATATTTTATCAATAAAGCAGAGGACTGTGATTTGAAGGTTCTTGCTAGTTCGGATATTCCATAGCTTCATGATTGGCTTTAATTAAGGGAAAAGGGCGGGGGAAGAAGGAAAGTTGATATCAACATGTCCAACTTGGTTACTGCTATCAGTGGCAATATCAGTGACAGTGAGGGGGAAGGGAGGAAACCTCCGGTTATTTAAGTACCTATGTTTGCCCCGTGCGCTTACCTTTCTAAGGGCTAGGCACTTAGAAATGTCACCTGTTTAAATGCCTACAATCCTACACTCTAGGAATCTTTACCAACAATTTACAGAGGAGGAAACCGAGCCTCAAGAAGAGTAAATCATTTGCCTGAGATCAAGCAATAAGTGTCGACTTTGGATTCAAATCCACTTTAGCCTCATTTCAACTCGTTGCACTGCACAGCATTACCTCTAAAAAATCTAGAAGTATGAAGAAAACCAGTAAGAAGGGAGGTCAGATTTAGTCTCAGTGAGTTGGAGAAGACAGTCGGTTTCGAATATAACCTGGAAGAGAGGCCTGGACTGGAGGTCGACTCTCACGTCCTCACCTACTAGCAGCTCCAAACGGCCCCAGAGCCAGCCCAGCACAGGCATTGTCAGCGCTGGCTGTTGCCGAGCTTCAAGGGTGGGCAGATTCACCTGCAGAGCGCCATCTTCCTCATAGAGTGACCTAAACTCCTGGATAGGATAACCGGCAGCAAGACACACCAAAAGCTTTACCACATCTCTTCAAAATGAGTAAGTGTATAGCAGCTTCGTGGGACTAAATATAATGCAAATAAGGGAAATAGAAAAAAAAAACAGTGAAGAAATGAGTGAGAAGATTACTTCATGCGTGGATTTTCTTACTATGTTTTGCTTCAGTTTATACTCTGCAATCTGATTGACACTTATACTTGAAGAAAGGAATGAGACTATGACTATATTTTAACCAAATAATATCACATTGAAAATATGAATACTTTTTGCACACTGTGAAGGTCCCTATGTACGGGGGTCGGGGAGGCTTCACCGTAGCAGATGCATATCTGAATCCTGGTTTCCATCCCTTCTCTAGAAATAACATACTCCTTTCTGTGAGTAAGAAGAATTTTTTACCATGTTTCCGAGCACTGCTTTTCCAGCAATAGCCTATTACTGAAGCTCGAAAGGAAATCTAATTTCATTCAGAGTGACAGACTTTGATAAATTATTTCTGGGAGCAAGAATATAAACGCTTCTAAAGAGAACTAACTTTTCCTAAAGCTGTTCTTTGTTATTGTTTTTTTTTTTTCTTTTTTGGCGTGATCATTTTCCTAATAACAGTTTGTATTCAGGCAATCTTAGCAGTTGATTTGTGGGTGCGCTTTGATAAATCTCATCAGTGAAATGCCCTCGAACGACAGCAACAGCAAAAAGTTTTAAAGGCGTAATACCATATGCCAAAGAGAAAGGCAGCCAAAGAAACAGATCTCCATATTCACTTGCTTTTTAAGGCTAAACACTGTAAAGGGTAAAAATAAAGTACTTGCAGGAATCTTGTAAACAGTCATTAATTGTATTGTGCAATGATCACCTAGGTGCAGCCTATCAGCCCAGGCTATTTGGAAAGACGTGAGAAAACAGTAGAAAGAAAAGAAGGAAAGGAAATGGCAGCTGGAGGAGGGTTGAGGATTGAGAGATTCTGAATTATTGCTAGACCATAGGAAGTGTTCCTTCTGTTGACTTCAAATACTATCTGGCTACCCGGAGACCAGCTTATTGTCTTTCACTTAGCTCCTACTGATGTATTATTTTCATCTCAAAGAACAAGCTACCAATGGCCTTAAAACACTGTAATGCATAAAACAAAATTACAGCCTCAGGCTATGTTCTATTGTTCAGAGGCATCTCACCAGGTTTTTAGATTCAAAATAATCTTTCATGACTATGACAAGTGTGAACCTTCCCCTATAAACTGTAGTGGGGGATGAACCCTGATGGACATAATCTTAATCATAATGCTCAGAAGGGAAGGAACAGCAGCAGTGTCGCATCGGTATTAAAAGCTAGTATCACTCTCCTAGTGGTGAGAAGAAAGAAAGAGAGAGAGAGGAGTGGGGGGGAGAGAGGGAGAGAGGGAGGGAAGGAAGAAAGGAAGGAAGGGGAGAGAGAGAAAGAAAAACTCAGCATCTGGAGAGTTGAGCTGGAACCCCAGATCTGCTACTTACTAGCCATGGAGCTTTGGACAATTCCCTTGTCTTCATTGAGTCTCACTTTACTTCTTGTGTAAAGTGACCTGTTACTTCATTGTGCTTATACTTCTCATTCTATTTTTGGTGCAAGCTTGTTTTTTTTCTCAAATGGTTATTGTGTGCATGCTATAACTGTATCATTCAGATCAAAACACATCTTTATTTTTCATCTCCTGTTGCTGCATGACATTCTACATAGTGGGGTTATCTTTCCTTGCTCTTGCATAGAAAGTTAGGAGATTTCATGGCTTTTCAGCCCAGTCTTAAGTAACTGACAGCCCTTGGATAGTGTTAAAAATGCAAACAGCCTCAATTCAGAAATTAGAATGTCAGCTCTAACCAATATATTATTCAAGTATTTCAATCCTTGTTGTTAAAAGGAAAACTTTGAGTGAATTAAATTTAACAGAGTTTAATTGAGCAAAGAACAATCTGTTTTTGAAGCAGCCCTCAGGACCAGAAGAGGTTCAGAGAGCTCTGCTCAGCAAGGTGGGCAGGTGGCATTTATGGACAGAAAATGAAAATGAGGTACAGAAGCAGCTTGATTAGTTACAGCTCACAGTTTGCCTAACTTGGGCATGGTCTGATTAGTTGGCCACCTGTAACTGGCTGAGACTCACCTAGTTGTTAACAACAAAAAAATACTCCTAAGTTAGGTTGCAGTTTGTTATGTAGGGACTCAAGTTATGGAGGCATCCTCATGCCAAATTTAGTTTAACATTATTTATAGGAAAACAACCACCCTGAATCTTCCACACACATTCCTGACTCTTTCTCCTTAGTCTATTTCTTGAGTTTTAACTTCTTAAAGTTGTGTGAGACCCCTTGTTGGGGAATTCTCTGGGCCAGGACAGATACTTCTCGACGTAGGTGGCTACTTGTAACTCCATCCTTCACCCTTGGGAATCTTGCTTCTGTCACCGGGTTCTTGTTGCTGAGATCCCACCATCCCTTTAGGTGACCCTATTGGACGGCATCTGAGTTATAACGACCTAAGGTGAAGTGTTTCTTCTTTTGATTTTAATTACTATCTAGCCAACTGAAGACCAGCCACAAGCAGGTTTAGCTTTCTCAGGGACAAACCAGACACCAGACTTGTGCCTCTAAACCTGGGGACACATTCAACTCTCCCATCGTCTCCTAGAAGTCCGTCCTTCTAGGTTGAGGTGGAGGATTAGCACCCCAAAACTTCATCCCCTTTCGGAGGGTAGGGACTTACAGAACTACATAACTTACCCAAAGAAATATCTTCACAAATCTTCTCTCCTCTCTGCTTTTTATAGCCTCTCCCTGAGTAAGGGAGTACAGAGTCATGAAACCAGTTTTCAAAAATTATAAATGCTACATAGAGTGAACCAAGAGACCCTCATCCCGTTACATGATTCTACTGTGTTGACACTTCAGTCAAATCTGACATAGGAAGAGTCCAGTTCACAAGTTGAACTTGGACATATCAATATATTTTATGGTGGATTTTTTTTTTTTTTTTGAGACAGAGTTTCACTCTGTTGCCCAGGCTAGAGTGCCGTGGCATCAGCCCAGCTCACAGCAACCTCAAACTCCTGGGCTCAAGCAATCCTCCTGCCTCAGCCTCCAGAGTAGCTGGAACTACAGGCATGAGCCACCATGCCCGGCTAATTTTTTATATGTATATTTTTAGTTGTCCAGCTAATTTCTTTCTATTTTTTCAGTAGAGACAGAGTCTCACCCTTGCTCAGGCTGGTGTTGAACTTCTGAGCTCAAACAATCCGCCTGCCTTGGCCTCCCAGAGTGCTAGGATTACAGGCGCGAGCCACCGCGCCCGGCCTTATGATGAATTTTTACTTCATAATTTTACTCCTCAACATTTCCTAACTTATTTTTTATGTTTCCTTAATTTATTTTCTCCATAAGAAAGAGGCTCATTTGCATAACCTATCTTTTACTTTTATAGTTTCTTTCTCTCTTTCTGTTGACTAACTTTGGTACTTTCTCCTTTTTTAATACATCAGATTTTTCTTTATTTAGCATTGTCCACTCGACGTTCTTTGTTCATTATTTTCGATGTAACAGCTTCTCTACCACTGCCTTGCGAGAATTAAATACAAATGCCTATAAAGCACTTAGCATAACATCCAAGTTAGTAAATATCAGTAAAAAAGAAGAAAAGTCCCCCAAAATCTTATCTTCTAGTAAAAACAAGACTTGGACATGGAAGTGAAATTCAGCCTTTGTGTAAATAATGGAGAGCTCATTGCTTGGTAAGACATCCCATCTCGTTAGTGCAATTTCTTAGGGAGTTTATTGTAAAATTATAATGATTTAATTATATTAACCCCCACTTCTTTATACTTTCATCAAAAGAGAGCTTTGAGTTTGCCAACTCTTTTGCATAAACTCCTGAAGTGGTGCCCACCCACCTTGTAAATGAGGACCACAATCCTGACCCCAGCATTTAAGATCCTTAATGATCAGGTCCTAGCCTGTCATTCATCCTGGCTTTATTTCTTGGTACATCTCAACATCGGCCCCATATTCCTGCCCACCTGGATCATTCACCCTTCCTCGAGCTCTGATTTTATTTTTTCACTTGTGCATTTATGCCATTTAATCACCAATTTATTTATCAAAATTCTGCCTATGTTAGTCTTATGCCACTTCATTTCCCCTTCACCTGTCAAATACCAGCTATCTCAGAAGTCCAACTCACAATATCTCCATTCTCTGCCAACCTTTGCCAGAAACGATTTCTGACTTTGTATCCCTGTAGCAGCGTATTTCTACTACTCATATCACATTTTTAGTGTTTTATCTCACACAGTATGCATTTGCATCTGTTGCAGGCTAGTTTCCCCAGGAAACAGATTCTGAGATGAAGATTTACATGTAGGAAATTTGCAGGAAAGGGATCTCAGGGCCAACATCTGTGGAGGAATGAAGGAAGGAGAATTGGACAGAGGAGGAATTAAACTGTGATGCAGACACAACAAAGATCTCAACTGCTCCTACCAGGAGCCTCGAAGCTGGGTTGGCCTGGCATAGTTGTCCCAATTGGGGCAAGCAGGTATGCCTTTGTAACCCCTGTTTATTAGTGATCAGGTATGGGCTGACCTTGGGAGGGGGCATAACCTTGGGTAACACAACCCTCTTCAGTCAATGGCAAGTCCTAGAAGGGGACTCAGCCGAGAGTGTCAGCTGCCAACATTCCCAGATGCTGAGGAAATGAGAGTTCATCCTGGATGAGGATCTGGGCAGCATAACATGACAGCTACTATAGTCCACTCCTGTGCCACTCAGATCAACTTGACTCATGAGATAAGCTTTGGGAGCAGCTCTTCTGGGATTATGGTTGTTTTCTTTTCCTAGAACAAACATACAAGAGGAACATTAGTGGGATAAACCACCTACAACCTCCACAGCTAAAGCTAGTCTTGAGACCATAACAAACCCTCTTCCTTCCCAGTCTCCACCACCCATTCTAGTTCCCCTCACCCTTGGCTAGCACCTGTTCCGGTCTAGGTGGTTTACCTGGTGAGATGGCTTATACTCTCAACCCTCAAGGGTCTGAGCCCCAATCACCGTGCCCTCTCAGGCCATGGCTGCTGCACTTGTCTGTATACATCAAAATTGGACAAGGGAGTATTAGAGATTGCCTAAATTTATTACCTGGATGCCAAACATATCCTCCCCTGCCACACCCACTGTGTAGGTGCAGCCTTCAGTGTCCTGATGATCAAGGTCAATTGCCCCTCCAGCATGGTAACTCCTCTCCTTCCTAATGAGCTATCTGCATGAGGAGATGGAAATGGCTAGGTAGCAATAATAGCTTTCAGCTTAATAGGACTCTTACTGTCCTCCTTGTGGAAGCATTTCTCCTCTGGGAACCAGAACTTTCAGACTTACAGAACCATATTTGTAGATTTAAAGTATAAATTCTCCAAGTGGGTCACTAGGAATGATGGTGAATGGAACCACTCCAACTTGGTTCCTGGAACCATGTATTCTACCCAGGAAGGACACAGCACCATATAATGATAATTGACTTAAAGTGTATACTGTACCCCAGAGAATGGCGCCTCTTCCCAAGCTATCACCTCAATTAATCCTTTGACAGGCCATTCTAATTGCTGTATCAGGCTAGCAGCTTCCAGGTGATGTGATATGTGATAGGCCCAGTGGATTTCATGGTAATGTTCCCATTTCTGCACCTCCCCTGTTGTAAAGGGGATCCCTTGATGTGATACGCTGTTACGTGGGATTTTGTATCAGGGAATTGAATGCTCTGTAAGCCCTTCTATTGTGATGCTGCCTGAGGCTCTGTGGGCAGGAGAGGCAAACCCCACACCCAGAGTAGAAAGGGACAGATGTAGTCAATTTGCTACCAGGTGGTTGGTTGGTCTCCTCGAGGAATAGTGCTGATTCATGAGGCTCAAATTTGGTCTTTGTTGCTGGCAAGTTAGACATCTGGTGGCAGCAGTAGCTAGATCAATCTTGGTGAGAGGAGCCCATGCCGTTGGACCTGTGCATAGATTCATCTCTGCCATCATACCTATTCCATTCATGTGCCCTTTGTGCCAACACTGGTGTGGGTGTTGCTTCCTATTGCTGCTATGACAAATTACTGGAAAATTAGTGGTTTAAAACAACACAAATTGATCTTATTTCTGTAGCTCAGAAATTCAAAGTGGGTCTCACTGGGCTAAAATCAAGGTGTCAACCAAGACTTTGTTCTTATCTGGAGGCTCTTGGGGAGAATCCATTTCCTTTTTTTTCAGCTTCTAGAGGCCACCCTCATTCCCTGGCAACACCCATGCCATCTCAAAATTGCTCACATGTTACTATGTAAGGTAACAAATTCACAAGTTCTGGGGATTAGGACATGGACTCTTTGGGAGGCCATTATTCTGCCTATCATAGTGAGTATGACAGAACCCAGCTCATACTGGACAGGACCAGCCTCATGACCTCTTGTCATATGGTCAAGCATTTTATCTTTACCAGTAGCATGCCAGGAATTATTTTTCAAAAGGTGTATTCTAAGCCAGGTGTGGTGGCTTAGCCTGTAGTCCCAGCTATTCCGGAGGGTGGGGGCGGGGGCGCTGAGACAGGAGGATCACTTGAGCCCAGGAGTTCGAGGCTATAATGTGCAATGATTGTGCCTGTGAATAGCCACTGCACGCTAGCCCGGGTGACATAAAAAGACACTGTCAGCCCCCCCAATCCCCCAAAAAAGGTGTATTCCCACCACCGATGCCTCTAATCCCATATGGTCTGCCAGGCCACATGGCCCAAGTGGCAGGGTTTCTTGCACCACAGTTTGAACCTTTCTGCTCTCATCTTTTCACAAAGAAGATAGCCTTTCATGGTGTCTAATAGATGGGTTGAAGCAGTATTTCCAAGTGAAGCATATTCAGAATCCAAGAGACCTACTAGAAAGTGTGCTTTCTTCTTTGTCATGGGAGGCATAAGATGAAATCATTTGTCCTTTATTTCATGGAGGATATCCCAGCCTATCCCAGAACACTAGACCCCTAAAATTTCCCTAATGTGACAGGCCCCTGACTCTTTGTAGTATTTATACCCTACCCTTGGGAGCACATGTGTTTTGCCAATGCCTCCAATGTACTTGCCACTTCTTGCTCTTCTGGTTCAATATGAACATGATGTCATTGATATAGTGGACTGGAATATCCAGACAGGCTAGTTCCCTTTAGACTATATTATCACAGAGAGTGGGAATGTTAATTAAAGCTGAGGCAAGACTGTAAATATACACTGGGGTCTGTCCCAGGTGGATGTTCCCTGTTTCTGAGGCTTTGTTCTGCCAGGGATGGCCAGCTCAATGGCTGAGTACCGTATACTTGAGGCTCTGCCCAGCAAAGATGCCACAGCAAGCACAGTGACTGCAATGGCCATCCTTGCTTGGTTGACTTTTGTCATCCATGTCATCCTCCAGCGTCCGTCTGGTTTTTGTGGGGGCCAGGTAGCAAATTAAGTGTCGATTTGGTGGGAACCACCATCCCTGCATCCTTTAGGTCTTTAAGGGTGGTACTGATATCTGCCATTTCCCCTAGGATGTGTTTTTTTTAAAAATTTTGCTACCTTGGCAGGGAGGGTGGGCAATTTTAGAGATTTCCTTTGCCTTTTACCACTATGATAGCTCTTACCTTATAGGCAAGGAACCAATGAGGAGGTTCTGCCAATTATCTAGTATGTCCATTTCAATCATAGATTTGGAGACCAGGGAAACGATCATGGGGGATCCATGGACACAGTGCACCCACTGTGAGCTAGGCTTGGGCTAGGACTCTGGATCCCCAGGTTTCAACGTCAACTTGGACCCTGCATCCAACAGACTCCTAAATGTCTGAGTTTCACCATTTCCCCAGTGTGCAGTTACCTGACTAAATCGCCATAGTTCTCTTTGGGAAGGGGTTAAAGGAATCATGATCCTTTCAGATACTTTCTACACTGTTGCAGGGTCTTTCCTCATGGGGACCTGACTCCTCCTTCAGGCAAGAAATTCTGAATATAAGAACTAGCTCAGGTCTGGAAACTAGGCAATGGATTGGAATAGCTGTCCTCAGCCTCTCTCGTTATTCATCCCTGACTTATTTTTATTGTAAATATTGAGCAATACTTTTGTTGGCTGCTCATCTATCTTATCCCTGAGAACTCTGTGTTCTCTTAACCAACTCCATAGCTTTCTGAGGGTCATGTCCTCTGGCTGCTGCTCTAACCTTACTGCTGATTACAATAACTGTGCCCAAATTGCTACTGGTGGTTAAGCCCTGCCACCTGGCATCTATTATGTAGGGATCTCATCGTTCCCATTGCTATCAGGGACTTAGTTCTGTAATGGCACGCCCTACAGTCAGCCTTCCAGATCTACTCCCACCTCCTGGCCTCCAAGCCAATAACTGGGGTAAAGTCATGATACAACCTGGCTGTAGAGGTGTGGGCATGTTAATAAAGAAATAGACTATACCCCAAGGGAGGTGCACTTGCCCATGCTATGGGATTTCACATTCTAGTTAGGTCCTTGGGAGGTGGTACTAGCATGCTGCTGGGTTGGTTTTTGGAAGCTTGAAGAAAGCAGTGGCCTGCACCAAGTGAACTAGAAATGTCAGAACTGATGTGGCAAATGGTGGAAAAGAGGTCAAAAGATTTATAGAATGGGACATACTAGAATAAAAATGTTACGTAAAGCTAGAAAACCCACTGGGTTACTATGCTCCACCAGGGACCCAGAGGACATTCTGTTTATTAAAACAATAAGAAATGGTGCTGGTGAGATATGAGGGTCACCAGCATCACTGAGAATCTTGGTAGTGGCTTTTTCATAAAGTATCTTTTTTTTTTTTTTTTTTTTTTTTTTCTTTTTTTTTTTTTTTTTTGAGACAGAGTCTCATTCTGTTGCTGAGGCATGAGGGCAGTGGCATCAGCCTAGCTCACAGCAACCTCAAACTCCTGAGCTCAAGCAATTCTCCTGCCTCAGCCTCCAGAGTAGCTGAGACTATAGGCATGTGCTACCATACCCAGCTACAAAGTAGCGTTTTAATAGTTTTTTTGTCTCTGAATAAATAAAAGAATGAGACTTCTTTATGTTTAAAAAAGTAAATAATATGGAAAAGCATAAAATTAAGGAGAAAAACACTGAAACTTCAATACTCTGAGAAAATATCTTTAATACTTCGGTGATCGTTCTTTTATGCATTTCGCTATGCATTGATACATCCCTGTGTAAAATTTGTTGAATATCTTATCTCTTATCGGCGCTATAGATACCTTACTTTTAAAAACAATCTTATTTGTACCCCCATCCTTCAATTGCCATTCCTCACCCTCCAAATCGATGTTAACAGTGTGTTGTTTATTTATTCATAACTTTCTCTTACTTTTAACACATGTAGTGTTTCTTTTTCTTTCTAATTTATTTTTTCCAAAAATAGGATATTTCATAGAGTTCTCCACATCTCGCTTCTATCCCTTAATATATCATGTAAATGCCCCCCAAGTTATCTGTTATTAAACTCATTCTTTTTTTCAAAAAAGTACTAGATTTATAGTAATTATTTACCCTATCTATACATTTACAATGTCGAAGAAGCAGAATGAGATACATAGCAATATATTACTATATACATTAAAAGTACACACATAATAATATATGTCATTTATATAAATGCATATGTATGTATTTAAAATGCATTTATAAGTGTAAATAAAATGGACCGAGAACCTGAGAACGGTGTCTATGGGGCAAGTGGAATGGGACTGGAGATGGAAGATGAACAGAAACAAATTGAATTAAAAACAAAATTAATAATAAATAATAAACCTAGGGCCAGATCGAAGCTCCTTAACGGTAGATCTGGGCTCAATTCATCTTTCGTAAACTCATTCTTTATAACAACTGAAAACATTCTGGAATGTGGAGACACCACCACCACGCAACAATTCTGTTACTGATAAGCATCCACATGGTTTTCAGTTCTCGTGACTATGAATAATGCTGCAATACGTGTCCTTGAACATGTGTCCTCGAACATGTGTCCTTAAGCACTCATTGAATAGTTTATGCTACACTTGTACCAGAGACTGATATAAAATTTCCCAGTCTGCAGTTTTTATAAGTCACTTTTTCCCTCTTCAAATGATCAAGTCTCTGTAGGCTTATTTCTAGAATCTAGAATCTTTTAATCAGGCTTTCTGAAATAAAACCATCCTTCACCCTGCTATCAAAGTTATTCTTATAAATCACAACTCAAATCATGTCACTTTTTTAACCTAATTGCCTGCATGATGAAGTCCAAATTTCTCAGCATGCATTCAAAACCTTCTCTACGGGAGGACTAACATAACTTTCCAAACTCACTTCTATTTAGTTACCATTCTTTTCTTACCGTAGACACATGCACTTGGAAACAATGAACAATTGCCATTTCCCCAGCAGTGCCCTTTTATGTGTTGCCATTGTCCCTTTATGTACTCTCAGACATTCTTACTTACCCAATCATCTCTTCTATGATGCCTTTGCTAATAATGACAAACAGAAGTAACCATAATCTCTTTTGTGCTTCTGGAGCTCTTGGTACCTGGTTTTTTAAAAATAAAATTTTT
>NW_012134969.1:7941651-7943596 GCF_000956105.1 Propithecus coquereli | reverse complement strand
GCATTATATTAGTGAGGGCAATCTTTGATTATGCTACAATAACTAATAAAACCTGAAATAGCTTTACTTAACACAATAAAGGGTCAATTCTGTTTTAGTCTGTTTGGGCTGCTATAGCAAAAATACCTTGAACTAGGTGGCTTATAAACCACAGAAATTTATTGCTTACAGTTCTGGAGGCTGGGAAGTCCAAGATCAAGGCACTGGCGTATTCTGTGTCTGGAGAGGGCCCACTTCCTCATAGACAGCATCTTCTCCTCACTGTGTCCTCACATGGTGGAAGGGGCAGGGGTCTCTTTCATAAGGGCACTAATCCCATTCATAAGGGCTCTGCCTTCATGACCGAATCACCTCCCAAAGGCCTCACTTCTTAATGTCATCACCTTGGAGGTTAGGATTTCAATATGTGAATTTTGGAGGCACACACATTCACACCATAACAATTTCTCAGTCATATCACCAGTTGATGGAGGTCACAGGGCTCTCCCTGGTATGCTCCTCAAACCTGGAGTCCTGGTCTACTTCCATCATGCAACTCCACTTCTTGGGGCTCCTTGCTTCAGCCCCAGGGTGAGAGAGAGCCTGTGCTCATGAAGACACACCTGTCCTTAACTGCCTCACACCTCTGGCATTCCCACTGGCAAAAAACTCGGGCACAGGGTCTCAACACAGCCATGTGGAAGGCTAAGAAATGCAGAAATGCAGTTTTTCTGTTTGCCCGGGGGGCAAGGGTGTGATGAACCAGCATTTCTCTGCCGAACAGTGTGGAAACTTGATATATGACAAAATCGACAGGGTAAATCCCTGGAGAAAGTGCCAACAATTAATAGATGATGCTAAGAAAAAAAATAAGGAAGCCAATTTCTTCTTTACCCTACATACAAACAAATAACTTTCGAATGGATTAAGACTTTAAATGAGAAAGATAAAAGAGATATATGAGAATATCTTTCTATCCCAGATATTTGTTTGGAAAGAGTTCTTAAACAACACGAACGTAGAAGGCACTGATGGATAAAAATACGTCATAAAGAAAAAGACAAATGATGAACTAGTAGAAGATATTTGCAATACATATAACTGGCAAAGACTTGGTATTTAAAATATAGAAAGAAATTATGTTAGTCACTACAAAAATACGAACAACTTAATAGAAAAAAACGAGTAAGTGACTTGAATAAACATAACACATAAGAGAAAATATGAATGGCAGATGACTGAATAGAAATAGCTCTACTTCATTAGTAAGTCAGAAAATGAAAATTTAAATCATGGGAAAATTCCATTTCACAACCATTTGATTGGAAAAGTTAAAAAGTCAGAGAGCATTAGGTGCTAACAAGGAGGAGGAGTAATAAGAAATCTTTTCCACTACTGCTGACAATAGAAATTGATACAAAAAGTTTGGGGACTAATTTGACACTGTCATATGAATTTAAAACTGTGCATACTGATGAAATAGCAATTCCACTTGCAGGGAAATTCTTGCACATGTGAACTATGGCTAGACACTTCACACAGATGATTACCTTGAAAATACAATGTTGAGTGAAAAAACAAGATTCAGAAGAATACATATAGTATACCATTTTTATAAAGTTAAATGAAGCAAATCGAAGTATATTGTTTAAGAATCCACACATACATGTGTTTAAGGATCGTACTATAAAGAAAAACAAGGGAATGAGGGAATGAGGAAAAGTGAAAATTTAGGGTAGTGGATACCTTTGGGGGCGTGGCGAGGGAATAAGGTGGAGTGGACACATAAAGAGCTTCAGGATGCCAAAGAAATTGAATTTTTAAAAGTAGGGTGATGGATTCACAGGCCTTCATTGTATTACATAATAAGATATGGTTAGCACAAACATTTTTATGCATCAAATATTTAATTTTTAAAATTAAAACACACACGCAGAAGAAAGAAGTAAGTACTCTATAAACTGAC
>NW_012134969.1:7939155-7940301 GCF_000956105.1 Propithecus coquereli | reverse complement strand
AAGGCATTGCCCAAAGACCATCGTTAGATTTTTAAAAAGGAACAATGTCATGATAATAATTACGAGAACATGAAATTTTTATTAAAAATAAAATCAATGTTTAATCAACTTTCTAGGCAAAAATCTCATGTCTCTTTTAAACATCTGACATACACATCTAGTTTTACAACTGAGCCATCCATTCATTATTATTATTCATTCATTCATTGTCTCATCAAATATTTACTGAGTATCTGATAGGTTCCAGGTCCTCTTTAGCAACTAGAGTTACAGAGAAGAATTTAAAAAGCTCACTACAAAAGAAATGTTTATATTACCATGTGTGTGGATGAAGACTTGTGGCCAGGAAGTGTCCTTTTCATGTCCCTTACAGACACAACTTTTATGGCTCTAGCTACAGATGAGAATGACGTGAATAACTCTTCTTTTATTTTATCAATTTTTCCCCTTAAAACTGTAGATTGTTCTCTGGCGGCCGGTAACAGCTGAACTTATTGAGAAGAAAACAGAAGTCCATTTTTTTGTGAATGCATCTGATGTAAGCACTGTGAAAGCCCATTTAAAGATGAACAGCATTTTATTCAGGTAGGCATCATTTAATGCATATTGAGTAGCTGTTATAAGCACCTATTATGCGTTTGACTAAGGGCTGATATCATTGCCTTCAGGAAAAATAAAATATATTAAACATAGTGTTATAGAAGTCGCTGAAATGGACTGGTGATAAAGCCCATGCTCCAGCTCTGTGACCTTGGACAAGTGGTTTAACCTCTTGTGACCTCAGTCTCTTAACTGAAACGAAGGTTAGACTCAATGATCGGTAGAGCCTCTCTTAGTTCCTTTGTGCCTACTCTGCACCCAGACTTGGGGAGCAAATTTGTCATTCATCTTGGTAGGCTTTGTGGTATCTCTTGAAAAAGCAGCTGCTTAGGGTGATTTAGCTTTTGCCAATTCTTCCTTCACAAAGTCAGTGAACATTTCTGAATATTTGGCCCCAAACTAAAAAGTGTTAACAGGTGCTCCAACTCTGCATAGATCCTGGGTTGGAGGCTGGTACTGCCATCTGCCACCTGTGTGACCCTGTGGGAATTATTAATATTAAACTCTCTGTACCTCAGTTTTGTAAATTAGGGATAAAAGTAGCAC
>NW_012134969.1:7923397-7924590 GCF_000956105.1 Propithecus coquereli | reverse complement strand
TGAGTTTCTGGGGGTTAGCTATCTTTCCAATGTCAGAACCAGTGCCAAGAGAGTTCTCTCAGCAGTTAGAAAGGTCCATTAAGGCAACTAATACAATTTAGGATTTTCTTTACATTGATTAGATTAAATCAGCTAGCTAGTTCTCTTTGACTGTACAATTGGATTATTAGTGGCCAATGCCATTTGACTTTCTCACTTACTTTCTTGTTGAATACTGCTAGCTCCAAGTTACGAAAAAGCCTCCTAGAGTGGTGCAGATGGCAATCTAAATATTTCTTGTCTTGGAAATGCAAGTCTACATATTTGTTTGATTTTTATAACACTCTTCTCTCTTCCCTCTATAGCCTAAAATTATGTTGTAACTAATTTTTAAAAGCAAATAAATTATGATCAATTTTGGAGGTATTCTTGATAATTCTTCTAAAGGCATCAAAGACTATCATTGAGGAAAGATTGAGAATTCTTATTACAAAGAGTTAGCAGCTTGTAGTAGCCCACCATATTGTGAACAAGGCCTCTATCGCTGGATCTGCTGGTAATCAGTTTGTGAGAAGTCAGATGTGTGCTTCTTTTTGTGTGACATGAGGAAATAGCCTACAGATGAAAAACATGCAGTCTGGGGAAAATAGTGCGGGAATTTCTGCTCCTGGTGTGTCTCCACACCTCCCACGGAAGGCTGCCCACCCAATACACACCCACGTACTTCTAACTGAAGCATGAAGATAGGGCCCGAAGCACTGGTTCTCTGGTTTCTACTTCTAAACTTCCATATGCAGCTCTGGGATGACTGGGTACTTGTGGGAGGATAAAAAGAGCTTTAAATCAAGAGTCCTGGCTTCAAACCTCAGTCCTGATTCACACTGGCTTTGTGATGTTAACTAGTGTCCCTTAATCTCACCAGTGTTTAGAGTCCCCTTGAGAATTCTCAAAGGCATGCAGAGAACAATGTGTACAGCAGAGATTTGTTGAAAGTATTAAAGATAAGCACTATATAAACGACAGTTATTATCCTGAGGCTTATTGTTACTGTTCTTGCTATCTTTTGGGTTTCTTTGAGTAGGTTTCTGGAAAAGAACAAAATGCCAAAAATGCCATATGGATTGACTGTGGAATCCATGCCAGAGAATGGATCTCTCCTGCTTTCTGCTTGTGGTTCGTAGACAAAGTAAGTATCCACATTCCCTTAAGCCCAT
>NW_012134969.1:7920915-7923347 GCF_000956105.1 Propithecus coquereli | reverse complement strand
AAATGATGCAGAAGGAAAGAACAAGTACATGACTGTATTAGTTTGCTAGGGCTGCCATAACAAAATACCACAGACTATGTGTGTAAACAACAAAAATTTATTTTCTCATAGTTCTGGAGAAGTCCAAGATCAAGGTGTTGGCAGGTTTGGTTTCTTCTTTAAACCTCTCTCCTTGACTTGCAGGTGGCTGCCTTCTTGCTGTGTCCTCCCTTAAATGATCTTTTCTCTGAGCATGTACATTCCTGGTGTCTCTCTCCGTGTGTTCTAATCTCCTCTTTGATTAAAGATACCCATCAGATTAAATTAGTGTCCACCCTAAGGGCCTGATTTTAACTTAGTCACCTCTTTAAAGGCCCTATGTCCAAATACAGTCATTTTCTAAGGTACTGGGTATTAGGGCTTCTATGTACAAATTTTGGTGGGGGACACAATTCAACAAAACAACTATGACATTCCAGAAAATATTTTGTACTTCTCTCCCCACTCACCACCTCTAATACTTTCCAAAAACTTCAAAGGAACCGTGGCAATTTTGCTCTTCAAAAATTCCTCTAAGTGCTTCTTTCCCTTTAGACAGTGATCTCTCCATCAGCCCTCCTTACGAGATGGCCCAATAGGGTTCTTTTGTCATCGCCTTACACCAGGAAATCTTAAGTAATCCACTACAGGGAGAAAGAAACAAATGGCAAAAAACTACTGCTTAAGTGGCAGTGTAAAAGAGTTTTTTAAAGGATGTAACCTTCATTACCCCATGTTAGCTTGTAAAATGAGTAAAATTTGTCAATAAAGATGTCTTCATACAACACAGTCTCATTGGAGGAAATCTATGAACTATCAATGCTATAACATAAATTAACTTTATGTAGTAGCTCTCTCACATGTATTCATGCCTAGAAGAGTAACACAGGAAATGGGAGTTCCAATGAGGAAATCCCTGATGGATAAATTTCTGACACTCCAGAACTGACAGGGTCGGTACTTGGTGGCAGGTGAGCCTTTCAGAAGTCTCTTAATTCTCAGCGAGGGGCCAACCACTCACACATCCCATTCACGCTGGTGATGCTACTCTCAAGAGAACCCAAGGGTAAAAGGTACTCCAGTTTCCATCAGCTAGGCCTGCTGTTTGGAACCACCTCTAGAAACATTTCCAGAGATGAAGCCAAGGGTGGATTGTTCCTATTTTAGAAGGTGTAAGAGTTTAAGTATGGCGCCTGGGAAGTTGGTCCACATTAAAACATGACCAAGTTTGATCCCAGCAATCTCCAGTCAATAATTCAATGTCTGCTTTGAAGTGGGCGCTAGCCTAAAGTCAGCCCCAGAATTTCTTTTTGCTTTTTCCTTCCACTATAATTGAGGTTCCTTGAGAGAACCTCAACTACCACTGGACTTCCACCTAGGAAAAAGGTCCAGAATCAAACCACTTCTCAGGGTAGAATTGTTTTTTTCCCTCCAGATTGTTCTCACCTTGTATCTCATCATTCTACCAATCTCATTGTGCTTGCTTAGAACTTTCATGGGAAACGATGATACTTCCATTTGTCCTGTGTAAAGACAGTGCCCAGAGCTCCCTTAGTCTTAAAAAATGAATTTTTTTAATGTCCCATATAAAAGTAAACTCTTGAATGAATGGTAAAAAGGGTTTCATATACAAGGCAGGAACTTACTATGATGAGCCTTTAAAAATAACTTCTAGGGGCTATAGTTTAAAGACTAACTTTCCCTGCTTTGTTATAAGTTTCTTAGTACCTTTTTACTCTTTCTCTAAACCTTGACACTTACCAAGACTTTAATTTTATTAATTTCTCTAAGCAGAAGAAACACCTTGCCCCAGGAATTTTAGTTCCTCATTTCTAAAACATACAAAGATTTTAAAGGAAACTCCTTCCTTTGAAGAAGTTGTTTACTTCCTTTGGTCAGTGAAATGCTTTGAACTTTCTCTGTGAATAACTGCTGATTTCCATTTTGATAGATCTATGCTTGGATAGAACATATGACTGAGACATATCCTGATATGGTTAGAAAAATCCACATTGGATCCTCATATGAGAAGCATCCACTTTATGTTTTAAAGGTATGTTGTGGGGAGAGTCATTGATCTTTTAACTTGAGGGCAGGGACTAATTCTCTAGTGGTGCTTATTAAAACTTGATTTTTTTTTTTCAGTTCTGGAAATGTTTATATTACAAATGTTTCTAAACTTTAATATACAGCTATTTAGAGGTTGGTGATTGCCTTTAAAATATTTTCCTTTAATATTGTGGTGTTGGTCTAACAGCAGAAACCCCAGTTCTAGAATCAACTCTGTCTGTGTTTATGTGACATTATATAAGCCATTTAACTTTCCTGGGCTTCAGCACCCACCTGCATAAAATGAAGGAAGTGGTCTACATTATTTTTCCAGTCCCTGTTTTATTTACATCAATGCAAATTCT
>NW_012134969.1:7916935-7920865 GCF_000956105.1 Propithecus coquereli | reverse complement strand
GTATGAACTCCTCTCCTCTTAGCCTTCTCCCCCTTCCCAAAATAACATGGTTCCCAAAATTGAACTTTCTTCATTTGTGCTATTGGATTTTTCAGCCAATTTCATAATAGTACCTAGGGACTGAAAGTGTGTACTCACAAAGATGCCATGGTAACAGAAGTTCAACAAAACTTTGCTTATAAAACAATGGTTCTGAACCAAGGAGTATGCACCAAAAACACAAGGAGAAACTTATTAACATTTTCATGCCTTGGACCCAGAATATCTAAAGTGTAGAAAATTGACAACTGTCACAAAATATCATGGTGGAAAACTGATGGCTCCATGTTCATTAGTGTTCTCCAAGAAGCAGATGTCAAGTCCAGATTAGAGGTGCAAACATTTAGGGGGATACTTGTGATGGATAAAGAAGAGGGAGCTGGAGATGGCAAGGAGCATCTTCAGATCATGATGCAGCCCTAACACCCCTGCAGGAAGGAGGATTTTGCACAGAGACCCTCAGACTGCAGGGCAGGTCCAAGGAAGCTGAGGCTAGGCCAGTGGTAAATCCTTAAGCCAAAGTCACATGTTATAGGAGCCCCCCATCCGGGAGGAACGGGCCTGCATTAACACACATACAGTGCACAATCACTGACTGCCCTCAGCTCCTGGTGGATCACCAGGGCCAGCAGCTGGGAACACCAGTCAACTGTGCTCCTAGCAGCAGCAGAGCTGAGTGCATTTTCATGGCCACCACGCTACGGTAAAGAGGAAACACCGCAAGAAGAAACAACAGAGATTTATAATTTTAGTTCTTGTTCTGTCACTCCTTGGCATGTGATTTTAGACAAGTTAGCTATGAGCCTTCATTTCTTCATCTGAACAATGAAAATAATAACACTCGCCTAGTCTGTGTCAAAGTGTTATTACAATTATCAAAGAAAATGAGTGTGAAAGTGCTTTGAAAAGGTACAGTAAAATAGAAAAAATGTAAATCTTATTGGAAGGCATTGCCCAAAGACCATCGTTAGATTTTTAAAAAGGAACAATGTCATGATAATAATTACGAGAACATGAAATTTTTATTAAAAATAAAATCAATGTTTAATCAACTTTCTAGGCAAAAATCTCATGTCTCTTTTAAACATCTGACATACACATCTAGTTTTACAACTGAGCCATCCATTCATTATTATTATTCATTCATTCATTGTCTCATCAAATATTTACTGAGTATCTGATAGGTTCCAGGTCCTCTTTAGCAACTAGAGTTACAGAGAAGAATTTAAAAAGCTCACTACAAAAGAAATGTTTATATTACCATGTGTGTGGATGAAGACTTGTGGCCAGGAAGTGTCCTTTTCATGTCCCTTACAGACACAACTTTTATGGCTCTAGCTACAGATGAGAATGACGTGAATAACTCTTCTTTTATTTTATCAATTTTTCCCCTTAAAACTGTAGATTGTTCTCTGGCGGCCGGTAACAGCTGAACTTATTGAGAAGAAAACAGAAGTCCATTTTTTTGTGAATGCATCTGATGTAAGCACTGTGAAAGCCCATTTAAAGATGAACAGCATTTTATTCAGGTAGGCATCATTTAATGCATATTGAGTAGCTGTTATAAACACCTATTATGCGTTTGACTAAGGGCTGATATCATTGCCTCCAGGAAAAATAAAATATATTAAACATAGTGTTATAGAAGTCGCTGAAATGGACTGGTGATAAAGCCCATGCTCCAGCTCTGTGACCCTGGACAAGTGGTTTAACCTCTTGTGACCTCAGTCTCTTAACTGAAACGAAGGTTAGACTCAATGATCGGTAGAGCCTCTCTTAGTTCCTTTGTGCCTACTCTGCACCCAGACTTGGGGAGCAAATTTGTCATTCATCTCGGTAGGCTTTGTGGTATCTCTTGAAAAAGCAGCTGCTTAGGGTGATTTAGCTTTTGCCAATTCTTCCTTCACAAAGTCAGTGAACATTTCTGAATATTTGGCCCCAAACTAAAAAGTGTTAACAGGTGCTCCAACTCTGCATAGATCCTGGGTTGGAGGCTGGTACTGCCATCTGCCACCTGTGTGACCCTGTGGGAATTATTAATATTAAACTCTCTGTACCTCAGTTTTGTAAATTAGGGATAAAAGTAGCACCTATCACGTGGATTAAATTATTTCATTTTTTAAAAAAGTGTATCCGGTGCAATTTCTGTTCAGAGCCCACACCTTCGTCCTTTTGGATCCTCCTGCCCATTGTATCCCCTCCATATCCACTGCCCAGCCGCCAGGGTCCTCCTGCTGGCCCAGTGCCTTCCTTGAGACCATGCTCTCTTCTGTGTTTCAATGGGTAACCTCTAGATAATATGCTATAATAATTATTAGTAATATACTATTAGTGTTCACTATTTTCCAGGAACTATGCTGATCCTTTCTATACATTGTATCATTTAATCTTCATTTAATCCTATGAAGTAGATACTATCTCCATTATGCATATTAAAAAAACCCTCTTATTTATAAATGAGTTTCTCAAGGTCAACCAGATAGAACATGAAAGAGCTAGGAGTCGAATTCAGACTTTCTGATAAAAAAAGCCATGGCTTTTATCCATTAGCCTAAATAAAAGTAAATAAATCTTTATTAATATGATAGCTACTTTTCAAATTGTCTATCTCAGGTGATAAAATACCTTAATTCGATTAAAATATTTATCTAGTTAATAGATGTGGTGCTTCTGGAGAGAAAGTAAATGAGATCCTTTCCATACCTCTCCTTGTCCTGTACTTCCATTTCTCCGGAACACCTGGCACAGGTTAATGGAAAACAAAACAAAAAGAAAAGGCCTTCTGCTTTTCCTTGATCTTTTACTGAAAACAGAATAATGCAGTGTTACTCTGGATTGAAGAAAGGTACATTAATCTATATGTTCACATAAAAGACACTGGAGAATCACAGTTGAGAAATATTGATAATGGTAAGAAAGGGTGAGTTTTTGGAGATCCTGAAAACATACCTCGTAGGAGCTACTTTTTCTCCAGTGCTACTTTCTAGACAAAATTTCATTTCTATTTTAAACGTCTGACATACACATCCAGTTTTACAGTTGAGGCATAAATATATTCATTCATTCATTCATTCCTCATTCCTTGTCTCATCAAATATTTACTGAGTTCCTCACAGGAGCTACTTTTTCTCCATATAGGCTCTGCTGAGAGAGTTTGTTAACTCAGTTTATCACAATGTGAGATGGTGGTGCTTTTAGCTTGATGAACTGCTTCTTAGATTTTTTAGCAATTTTTCCCCATGCTAACCTGTTGTGCCTGCAATGAGCCATGTAGGAAGGTGAGTGCTCTGCTTGGAAACCAGCTCACTCTCTGTTTCATCACCTAGGGTCTTGCTGGAAGATGTGGAAGCTATTATTCAACAGCAGACCTCCAACGCCACGCTCATCCCCCGGGCGTCCTCATCATACTATGAACGGTATCACCCACTAAATGAAGTAAGCCATCACATTGATCTTTAAAGTTACTATTTTTGTGTAACCAGCATTGCCATTTCGACCAAGGGAAAAAAAAATCACATTTTGGTTGATTACATGGTGGTAATTCATCCTTTTGTAGATTGTAGATATCTTCCCTGAGAAAATTGCATCATATTTGGTAAACTGCAGGATGTTCGTCCGCTGCTGAGAGTATCTCTAGCTGCTAAAAGTAACACTGCATGCTAAGGAACAACAGGAATTAAAGGATAGGGCTTTTTAATTGAAACTGCCACAAAAGATAAATTACCAGTCCAATTAATCATGTTTCTTTGGACCATTACCCTAATTTTACTCTTACCGAATAATTGCCAGATTACCTCACCGAATTAAAGAAATATATTCACTTATACTTAACACACTATAAATAATTGCATTTTATTCCTCTTAGGAGGAAGCTATTTAAATTAATAATAA
>NW_012134969.1:7910530-7912637 GCF_000956105.1 Propithecus coquereli | reverse complement strand
GTGTTTCACCTCCTGTTATAATTCTTCAAAGAAATGCTTCAGGATCTTGATCCCATTTGTTTAAAATTTCCATTGACGATGCTGCTTTTGTCTGCAGCTGATGTAAGCATAACAGTTTTGGCACCCATCAACTAGAAAGTTTGCTTGACTCTAATTTTTCAGTCAGAATTGTGTAAGCTGAATCAATCGAGATGTCAATTGAGATGTCTATGGTGACAGCTATTTTTTCTGCTGTTAATCATTGGTCCTCTTCAATTAGGGCAAAAATAGGATGAATTTTTTTCCTTGAAAATTGATGTGGATAGTCTGCTGCTGCGGGCTTCATCTTCAATGTCATCTGGTCCCTTCTTAAAACAAGCTATCTATTTGCAAAATGCTGATTTCTTTGTGGCATTGTCCCCATAAATGTTTCATAGAGCAGTAATGGTTTCACCATTCTTCCACCAAATTCCACCATAAATTTGATGTTTGTTCTTGCTTCAATCTTATCAGAATTCATGTTGTTCTAATAGAGGTTCTTTTCAAACTGATGTCTTATCCTTCTTGGTGCCTTACACTAGATCCTTTTCAGACATGCTATAATAAGTTAGTATAAGTTTATTTGGGTGCAAAAAAATTTGAAATCCATACACAGTCTTTTCATAATATGCATTTCCATGAATTTTTTGAAGACTCCTTATTTTTGGAATACATATATTTTGATACATGCATACAATGTGTAGTGATCACCTCAAACATTTATCATTTCTTTGTGTTGGAACATTCCAGGTCTTTTTTCTAGCTATCTTGAAATAGACTATAAATTATTGTTAGCAATAGTCATTCTAGTGTGCTATTGAACACTAGAACTTATTTCTTCTATCTAATTGTATTTCTGTACCCATTAACCCACTCGTCTTCATCTCCTCCTCACCCTACCTTTTCCATTATCTGATAACCTTCATTCTACTCTCTACCTCCATAAAATCAGATTTTTTAGCTCCTCCATATAAGTGAGAACATAATCTTTGTCTTTCTGTGCTTGGCTTATTTCACTTAACATAATGTCCTCTGCCAGTTCCATCCATGTTGCTGCAAATGACAGGATTTCATTCTACTTTATGCCTGAATAATATTCCCATATATATGTGTGCTTTGTATGTTGATTTTGTATCCTTCAACTTTACTGAATTCATGCATCAATTCTAACAGTTTTTTGGTGGAGTTTTTGGGTTTTTCTAAATATAACTCATGTCATCTTCAAACAAGGATAATTTAACATTTTCCTTTCCAATTTAGATGCCCTTTATTTCTTTCTCTTGCTTAATTGCTCTGGCTAGGACTCTCTGGTGCAGATTTTGAAACCACAGTAAGAGCTGAACAACAAAACCCAGGGAAAAATAGGAACTAGGGCAATGATGGGGTCCTTTGTGGTAGGACTCATATGGTGGCTTCTTCTCCAATCACCATCCATTTGGTTATTTATTTGCAGTTGCAAAATTTTATGGGAGAGAAGCTGATTAACCTACCTAGGACTAGACGTCTTCTCTCTTGAATACATTGGCCTTAGTAAAGGTCAGCGAACATAGCCAGTGGGAAAATTTTGGGAGCCATGAACCTGATAATTCTTGCCTATTACAGTTTCTAATTCTGTAGTTTTTTTTTTTGTTTTTTCCACCACTATCTCCCTTTAAAAAATTAAAAAGAAGTTCTGGAAAAGTAGAATCATTAGAAAAATACATTTGCTTTAGTAACATGTAATTTACACACAATATCCCAACATTATCTATATTGTGATAGGTGATCTTTTTCAGTCATCCAAAGATAGGACTTTGAGTCAGACTTCCTCAGTATTTTATTTTAGACAGGATCTCACTCTATCACCCTGCGTAGAGTGCAGTAGCGTCATCGTAGCTCACTGCAACCTCAAATTCCCGGGCTTAAGCCATCCTTTACCTCAGCCTCCTGAGTAGCTGGAACTACAGGCATGCACCATGACACCCAGCTAATTTTTCCATTTTTAATAGAGACAGGATCTTACTCTTGCTCAGGCTGGTCTCGAACTCCTGAGCTCAAGCAATCCTCCCACCTCAACCTCCCAAAGTGCCAGGAGTACAGGTGAGAGCCA
>NW_012134969.1:7896142-7897716 GCF_000956105.1 Propithecus coquereli | reverse complement strand
GGCTCAAGCAATCCTACTGCCTCAGCCTCCCGAGTAGCTGGGACTGCAGGCATGTGCCACCATGCTTGGCTAATTTTTTCTATACATATTTTTTTTTAGCTGTCCAGATCATTTCTTTCTATTTTTTAGTAGAAATGGGGTCTCGCTCTTGCTCAGGCTAGTCTCGAACTCCTGACCTTGAGTGATCCAACCACCTCGGCCTGAAAAACACTTCTTAACAATGTCTTTTGAATAAAGTTTAAGGTAACAATTGTAAAGTAAAGTAGATGTTTAACTTAATTTAAATGTAGCAATGTTGACACAAATGAAGATTTTAAATCAAAACTTAGTCCTGGATGAAATGATTTAATGAGCTAAAATTTGTCTTTGTGGTTTTCTTTCCTGTATATTTGATCACTTGGGGGTGAACTTCTCAGTCATCAGAATTTGGATACCATTGGATCATGTGGAAATATGGGCTCCTAAAGCGAGTATGACTCTAAAGCAGAGAGGAACAAATTTCAGATGATGTCTGTTAGGAACTCATAGCCAATACCTAGGAAAAGCTACCTCTGATTTTAAAGCTAAATGACCAGATACATGAGAAATGCACTCAATTCTAGCAAAACTTGAGATCCACAACAAGTTCTAAGGACAATGTAGAAAATGCCATCTAATCATGTTTGGGGATAAGATAAGGTTAGTTTAAGCTCTGATCAATATGGATTATTTAAAAAGGAGCTAAAGTAAGTCTAGGTTTTTTTTTCCTTAAATCTTTGTAGTGGGCTTCATGACTTTAATAAAGAGTTATGTTTGTTTCTTAAGGAAAGTATCGAAGTTTACGGTTCTATTTTCTGCCTCCATTAAATAGGGAGACCGTTAGTACCATGTGCAAGGCATGTATCACCACTCAGTAGCAGAGTACCTCCTTTTGAGGAATTCATATTCTTCCTGAAAGATAAATCTGCAAATCTAAACATGCCAAATGACTTAAAAAAAAAAAAGAAATAGACTAAGTTAAGAAGAACTTAGATGTAATTGAACATACTTGGTTTAATTTGTAGGTAATTTATTTGTATGGCGTAGATGAGACGTATGCCAATCTTCTGAAGAATGTGAATTTCTATGTTATGCCACTGGTTAACGTGGATGGTTACGACTACTCGTGGAAAAAGGTAGGTGAAAAGGCAAAGAAAACAAAACATGCTCCCTTTGGGAATATAGTATATACAGACTGAATTATTCATAGAATTGTAGATCTTGGCACAATGGTTTTATTATGAAGTTTTTTTAAACATTTATTATGGAAAATTTAAAACATATGTAAAAGTAGACATAATTGTATAGTAAACTCCTGTATAACCAACCCAGAGCTTCATAGATAATTAATTCATGGCCAAATCATGGCCAGTCTTGTTTTGTCTGTATTTTTTTTTTTTTTTCTTTCCCTTCCTAAAGGTTTGTCAATTTTGTTTATCTTTTCAAAAAACAAACTTTTTTTTTTTTTTTTTTTTTTTGAGGGAGAATCTCACTCTGTTACCCTGGGTATTGCCCTGGGTAGAGGGCAGTGGTGTCATCATAGCTCACTGCAACCT
>NW_012134969.1:7893847-7896092 GCF_000956105.1 Propithecus coquereli | reverse complement strand
GCCTTCATGGAATTCTTTCTCTCTGCTGCTCCTCATCTGACAGGTGACTTGCTAAGGATACTGCTTCATGGTAGCTCCATCAAGTAGATGGGCTGTTCTTTTTTTCACATCACCATGTGCTGAGAGGTCAGGAGGAACGGATTAGCATTCTTTTGTCCTGACACTGCCACCTCTCTCCTTCTTCTCTGAAATGTATATAATCTGATTGCACTCTTACCTTTTCTTATTGCTGTCATACATTGACCTCCAGATCATTTCCTGGTACCTGGGACATGATTCTTTATTCCCTTCCAATTCTTGCCATCATTCTGAGTGAATTCAAAGTTCATACGTGAGAGTCACCTGACAACACATCTTCAAAGTTTCTTTCTTAATCACTGATCTACTCAACCTCACCTCAATTCCACTTTAGCAAATTTCTCCTATGGCCATCCTCTGAATCTCAGAAATAATATTTTCCCTGAGTTTTAGATTCAGGATATGGATACGGACAGCAACAAGGAAGGATAGAATAAGCCTAACAGCCTGATTTCTTAATCCCTTCTCCTACTTCTCTCATTCTTCACACCTACATGACAGCGTTTTTTGATTTTGTTTTTTTTCCCCCTACTTTAGTAGGTTTCCAGTCCCTGGATAAACCTACTTCCTTCTAATTAATCAGCCCCTTTACAGGACGCTCTTCCTCCACTAACTAGATTGGTCCCATTGCAAACTGACCTCAATTTCTTGTTTCCTTGACCTGCCCTTCAAGAGACCTGCCCAAACATCTCACAGAATTAACCACCCTTTTGCTGAACCACCTTATACATCCTGCTATTATTTACAAACATACTTGTAACGTTGAATCTCTGCTCTTTGCTTTCCAACTTACCACTTGTCTCAGCTTTAGGGCAGAGACCACCTCTAAAGTAATTTTTTTGTTCCCCATAACCCAGTATATTGTTTGGTCCAGGTAACTGGTGCTCAACACCTCCTTGTGGAATTTGCAATTTAAATGAATGCTGCAGGTTTAGGCTGAAAGACAACTTGGGTCCAGAGAGAACCTGAATAGTACCTACTGTTAGGCGAAATACTTTATTGCTGCCGGGTAAGGTTGAATTATACATACATACATACATAGAGATTGGAGTGAAAACCATTCTTGCTGTATTTCTAACAGTAATGACAGTGACATTTTACTTTAAAATCTTCCATAGTGTCTTATATGCCTTTACATACTAATTCATTCTCTGTCAAATGCTTATTGGTTAATTTCCAGGTAGGAATTGCTGTTGTTGTTTAGGACTATGTTAAAGACAAAGCTTTAGTGCCCCCTAGGCAAAGAGAAGGAAAGAGCTGGGCAATCCTTGGCCACAGACCCAGCTGGTAGGGATCAGTCAAGTCCTTTTCTCCCACTCTCTCATCCCTCACTCATTCCTACACTCCCTCCCCTCACCCTCTATCCTCATCTTTCTTCTTTTTCTTTTATTCAGATGCTTCTCAATGTAAAATGGGGTTATGTCCCAATAAACCCATCATAAGTTGAAAATATCATATGACAAAAGTGCATTTAATACATCTAACCTAACCTAACCTAACATCATAGCTTAGCCTAGCCTACCTTTTGCCATGCTCAGAACTTACATTAGCCTACAGTTGGGCAAAATCATCGAACACAAAGCCTACCTTATAATAAATTGTTGAATATCCCATGTAATTTATTGTATACTGTACTGAAAGAGAAAAACAGAATGGTTGTATGGGTACTCAAAGTACAGTTTCTACTGGATGTGTATCACTTATGCACCATCATAAAGTTGAAAAATCAGAAGTCGAACCATTGTAAGTTGGGGACCATCTGTAGTAGGACAGTGATTTCAATTACATTACTTGCCTTGTTGGTAAATCACACCTTCAACAAATGTTTATTTATTGTCTTTTGTGTCGGGCATAATTCCTTCAGCTACTTTGGAAACAGTTCAGAAGTTTCTCAGAAGAGTAAGCATAGTGTTACCATACTACCCAGCAATTCTACTCCTAGGTACATTGCCATACTATTCATTATAGTAAAAAAGTGGAAACAACCCAAATGTTCATCAACTTATGAGTGGAAAAACAAAACGTGGTATATCCATGCAATGGGATATCATTCTGCAATGAAATTGATTCATGCTGCAACATAGATGAATCTTGAAAATATTATACTAAGTGAAAGAAGCCAAACACAAAAAGCCACGTATCTTACGATTCTATTCGATGAAATGTC
>NW_012134969.1:7880177-7881734 GCF_000956105.1 Propithecus coquereli | reverse complement strand
CGAGTGAGGCTTTTCTTTTATGGACTATATTGATGAATAATTTTAAAACTACAAATATCAGAAAAATTAAATTTGCACTGGATTAAAGAAGATGGGGTTTATTTTTTCTCACATAACCAGAAGTCTGTAGACAGGGCTGATGTCTCTGAGGGCCGATTCTCTCTTAGCCACTTTCTCAAAGTTGCAAGACAACTGCCCCCAGGCAGCAAGGGAGGCAGGGTCTGGGAATACTGTTAGAATGTCAGCTACGTGGGCATAGAATCATTTGACTTCAAAAGAAACATAAACAACATGTCGTGGGCACCAGAAATATGTTCTTTACGGAACCTACGTAATCCATTTTTCTAAAAATTTTGCACCATAGATATTGGGAGAATACATTGTCAGGGAAACCACCAATTCCAATAGTGTGTACATTTGCTCATAACTCCACTTCATCAATTTCATTACAGAGGAAGGCGCATCAAGTTTCTCATGCTCACAAACCTACTGTGGACTTTACCCTGAGTCAGAACCAGAAGCGAAGGCGGTGGCTAATTTCTTGAGAAGAAATGTTGACCACATTAAAGCTTACATCAGCATGCATTCATACTCCCAGAAGATACTGTTTCCATATTCCTACAGTCGAAGCAAAAGCAAAGACCACGAGGAGCTGGTAAGTGCTACTTAATTATTTTGCTCATTAGGATTTTAGAAATAAAATAATACTTAGTTGAAGAATCAGAAACTATGGGGAAAATGTTCTCCTCTAGAGGACAAATGAAAATATCAGACAAATTTTTTGAAGGTCAAGAGGGAACGATTCCACTTGACCTGATCTGCTTATGAAGCCATATGAGCAAGGACTAGAGTCTATCGTGGGACTGCTTTGTGGTCTCTACCTTCCTACGGCAGCCTACCATAGATTGTCTCAACACAACACTCATCATTTTGGTATTAGCACTGGGAATTATTTATGCGCTGACCGCTATAACCCCTGGGGGTTTGGTCCTATTAAAGTACCTCCTCTGCTTTCAGCACTGCGGCAAGAGTCTGGTTTTTTGGAAGGTAGTGGATGATACAGGAAATTCAAGAAGGACCCACTCAGTCTTCTACGCCCTTCCCACTTTATAGTTACAGATGCTCTATGTTTGGGTTGATAGCAAAAGATGCAAGGATTCTTGACAGATTGTATGATAGCCAGGCTTAGGCAAATCCTCATGCCAGATGCCTTCCAGACAGTGCAAGTGTTAATGGCAACAGGCCGATTTTAAGCAGGAACTGATCTTAGTAGCTTGTTTCCTACTGACTTATATTTTTTCTGGTTTTCCTAACAGAACAAAATATAGTCACATTAGAGGAGCTAGCAATTGCTGATAAAACATTATTTGCATTTTCTGAAAATAGCCTACTTAGACCATAAATGTGCTTGATATTTGTGCTTCTTTTTTCTTCTCAAGGGAAAACTTTTAAGAAAAGCTCCTTTTTTCGTGTTATCTTTGAGGAAATGGAAGACTTTGAAAAGTAGAATTAGTCCGATTGTGCCTTATTTTGGGATTACTATCAGCACAATTATTT
>NW_012134969.1:7878133-7880057 GCF_000956105.1 Propithecus coquereli | reverse complement strand
TATTTTAAAAATATAAAGATAAGCCAGTGGGATTTTATCATTCCTTAATTTCAATGAGTTAAAGCCTCCAGTGAATGTTGATTTAGGTATTCAAGAACAGCCTGCTCTCAGGAAGGTAGGTGTTGGTTCACGCTTTCTTCCTGCTCCCCCCAACATTATATTTCATAGTACTGCAAAACAAAACTAAATTGATCAATGAGCTTGCATCATCTGTATTCTTGTAAGTGAGTACATGTGGCTCCATGGGGGCTATAATGGAAATAAGCCATTGTAGCCACAGAAACACATTCTCAAACTCAAGTTTCCTGTCTCTTTAGGGCTCTTTCCACTAAAACGCTTGAAATCTCTATAATGGCAGTCACAGAATGAGACTCTGAGGCTCACTGTCCAGTATAGTAGCTGCTAACCAAATGTGGCTATTGAACACCTAAAACGTACCCTGTCTGAATTGAGACATGTGGCGAGTGTAAAATACACACTGGAATTTGAAGACTTGGTATGAAAAAAGTAACATAAAACATTTTGTGAAAAATTTTCATGTAGTTTACATTCAAAATGATGATACTTTGTACATATCGGGTTAAATAAATTATAATGCCAAATGAGTCTCAGCTATTTCTTTTTACTTTTCTTAAAGTGCTTACTTGAAAATCTAAAGTAAGCATGTGACTTGCATTCTATTTCTATTGAACAGCCCAGGTCTGAGGATTCGTATCGTCAGGGCACCACCGCTCTCTGCAATTTTCATGCTCTCCCCCACCTCCGTCCCCTATATATAACTCTATTCTCTAGAACTAGATGCCAAAAAGGGAGGGGGAAAGAGTATTCAAAGGTAAGAAAACTATCAAAAATGATTTGTCCAATCACATTATTGGTTAAAAATAAAAACAAATGAAATACTTGAAAAGGCCCTAGATGTTTAGTACATTTCCTCTGGGGGAAATGCATGTGTAACAAACATTAAGGTTGTTTTTGTATAATAGCAGGAAGAAAGCAGAATGAGCTTGAATAAGAAAGGCAGGCTCTATAAGGATAGTGAGTCACCCATGGAACCCTAGGGCAGGGCTGTAGCTAGCTGGACCCAAAACCAGGCAGGAACTTGGCCTGGAGCACTGCAGGGAAGCTCAGCAAATCCTTTCTCTCCCCATAGCATCTCTGCAATGCATACTGGCTTTCTTCAGGTCCCAATCCATGCAATGATGATGATGAGGAGGAGGATGATGATAAACAGCAACAGTTATGGAACACATACTATATGCAAGGCACTGTGCAAAGCACTTTATATGTAATAGCTCATTTAATTCTCATTCCACCTTCATTCAACGTATAATTTTTCCATTTTGAAGACAAGGAAATTGAGATGGAGATGGGTTTAAGAATATTTACCCAAGGCGATATGGCTATTAAATGGCAAAACCAAGATTAGAATCAACTAATTGGGTGCTTAACAATATGCTGTCTAGTCTTTTATTGTGAAGAACAGTTACCTCCAAGAGTTTCCAAATTGCATTTCCTAAAATAACTGTATTTACTTCATAGGGTTGTTGTGAGAATTAAATGAGATATAGCGTAAATCTTAGCAGTGTTTCTGACATATAGCATGCACTTCACAGGTGTCAGCTGGTAGTACTATTATTGCTGTCATCTTTGCTCAAGAGAGCAGCTAGATCAAGACTAGAATTGTAGTCTTGATTTCAAGTTATCACTGGAGGGATTCAGATTGGCAGAACACAAGTGTCAGACCCAATTCTGGGCCCTCATTTGTTTCCAGGAGGGAATAATCTCTTGGGTCAGATGGGGCTCCCTGGAGTTCCACCTTTGTGAATTAGGGACAGAGGGGAAGGGTTGGAAGGCAGGCTACTACCTAAAGTGATGCAAACCGTAATCTCTCAAAGGCATGAATAATCATTATTCTGGGAACATA
>NW_012134969.1:7877582-7878083 GCF_000956105.1 Propithecus coquereli | reverse complement strand
AAGAAATTCTTGGGCTGACATTCATCATCTTTCAGAGCCTAACTTTTTGCAGAAAGACTCCCATCCAACCAGAGGTAAAGGTAGGAAGGAAATAAGAGAAATGAAGCAGATAAAGAAACGCACCATGCCACAGCTATTAAAAGTTCAGCTGACATTGTAGAAATAAAAATGATGAATGCTTTATTATTTTGAAAGAAATAGGCTCTTCCAATATTTTTCTAATAATAAATGCTACATTATTACTGAAAAACGATGCCAACATATATTTACAAATTTGAGCATAAAAATGTATTTAACTGGTTGTTCAACTATTAATATTTAAAAGATGGCTTCTCTCACTCTATATAAATTTTTCTTTCTTTTCATTAAGCTTTCATTTCTGACCTATAGCAGATTAAAAATAACTTGTATTTTTTCTTTCCTTTCTCCCAGATTTCATAAGTGTTTATTCATAGCAAAGAAATTTAATATGACTCATTGTTCTAGGGAAATATAGATATA
>NW_012134969.1:7874160-7876087 GCF_000956105.1 Propithecus coquereli | reverse complement strand
TTTTTTTGAGGGAGAATCTCACTCTGTTACCCTGGGTATTGCCCTGGGTAGAGGGCAGTGGTGTCATCATAGCTCACTGCAACCTCAAACTTCTGGGCTCAAGGTGTCTTCCTGTCTCAGCCTCCGAAGAAGCTGGGACTACAGGCATGCACAACGACACCCAGCTCACTTTTCTATTTTTAGTAGAGACGGGGTCTCACTCTTGCTCAGGCTGGTCTCGAACTCCTGAGCTCAAGTGATCCTCCTGCCTTGGCCTCCCAGAGTGCTAGGATTACAGGTGTGAACCACAGCGCCCAGGTCATCTGTCATCTCTACCCACTTCTACTTTACCCATATACATTGTGATTGATTTATTCTTTTAATTCTATTTTAATCCCCTCCATTTTAGCTCTTTCTCTGTTTTTTTTTCTTGCAATTTATTTGTCAAAGAAAGAGTTTCCTGCTATTGGGATTTTCTAATTGCATTTTCATGTTGTAGTTCAACATATTCTTCTGTCTTCTGTATTTTCCAGTCCATCAACATCATGCTTCATGTAAAATTACTCAAGCACGGTCCTTTCTAATCCACTAAGGGGCCCATAAAAATATAACTGAGTATATATAAATTTAGAAAAACCCACTTGAGTAGCACATATAAATACTAAGGAGGATGAGAATAGTTGGAGTGATTGGAAACATATGGGATTATACAGGATTTATGTCATTTATGTAGGAGGTAATTTATGCAGAAGAAGTGGAAATGGTGAAGGAGATTGGTGAAAAGGTCATCTCTGGTGAAAGGAATACTGTAACTGAAAAGTCTGTGGGTGTGGGTGGGCAAATGCCAAACAAAGTAAATGAGAATCACCTAGCATAATGCCTAACCCCAATTTAGTATTTAATAAATGACCACATCTATAAACTGATATTGCAGTAAATTTATGTTTTAACCTGAGTCACAGTGGAATTCAGTCACCGTTTAGATGTTCCAACTGCCCGAAGGATACTGTCCTTTGTATCTGTACGAATTAGTTCCTGAAGTTTGAGAACATGATTTCCCCAGGGCTACTGTTGATACCAAACCACAGACAGGCCTGGGGGTGGGAGCAGGCTGGAGGCTTGGCAGAGGGTTGATGGGAATAGGGGAAAAGGGTGCTACATCCTCCCAACCTCAGAACTTAAACGAAGTCTGTGCAACTGTTTACATGATCAAACATCCCAGTTTACCCCACAAACCCAATGGAGAACTTGCATTATATTTAGAAACCAGAGTTGAGTCGATACAACTAAAGGAGCCAGCAGGCTAGGGTGTCTTTACATCTCCACCTCCCCTGGGTTTGAGACAAGAGCATTGAATTCAATTTACAGAGAGCATTGAAATTCATGACTCCTGATGTTGAGATGAGACACAAGGTCATTTTGCTTTTTTCCTAAGGCCCTCAAAATGACCCTGTGCTTAAATTAATTTAAAGGACACAAGACTAAACAAGAAGGCTACCATAAGCAGTCTAGTGGAGCCAAATGAAATTTTTATTCGTGTATGTAAAAATTGATCAAATATTACCATTTCGTTTGGTTGAAACTAAAATAGTTCGAGTGGATGTGATTGAGACCTGGATAGAAATGTGGGCCGTGCAAAAGGATTGTTTTGTTTTGTAGTATTATGAAATATAATGTTGGGGAGAGTAGGAAGAGCACCGCGAAGGCAGCAGTGGGATGAAGCCATACAAGCAATAGGGTCGAAGGAGAGAAATGCAACCCTGGCTGCTTAGACTTTAAAAGTCATGTCTTTCCTTGAGTCCCAAAGGTGGCCAGGCTGGTTATCTGTTCATGATTTGTTTATGTAGGATCGGATGTGGAGAAAGAACCGTTCTTACCATGCCAACAATCGTTGCGTCGGAACAGACCTGAATAGAAACTTTGCTTCCAAACACTGGTGTGGTAGGTT
>NW_012134969.1:7869023-7870390 GCF_000956105.1 Propithecus coquereli | reverse complement strand
GCCCTTCCCACTTTATAGTTACAGATGCTCTATGTTTGGGTTGATAGCAAAAGATGCAAGGATTCTTGACAGATTGTATGATAGCCAGGCTTAGGCAAATCCTCATGCCAGATGCCTTCCAGACAGTGTAAGTGTTAATGGCAACAGGCCGATTTTAAGCAGGAACTGATCTTAGTAGCTTGTTTCCTACTGACTTATATTTTTTCTGGTTTTCCTAACAGAACAAAATATAGTCACATTAGAGGAGCTAGCAATTGCTGATAAAACATTATTTGCATTTTCTGAAAATAGCCTACTTAGACCATAAATGTGCTTGATATTTGTGCTTCTTTTTTCTTCTCAAGGGAAAACTTTTAAGAAAAGCTCCTTTTTTCGTGTTATCTTTGAGGAAATGGAAGACTTTGAAAAGTAGAATTAGTCCGATTGTGCCTTATTTTGGGATTACTATCAGCACAATTATTTTTTGAGTGTTATTATGTGTAAAATACTATGTTCAATAGACATTCAAAGAAGCATTAGGTAAGACGTTGCCCTGTAAGAGAATACAGTATGGTTAGGGAGCCCAACCACTAACAAATGTTACAAATAGCTGTACTCTAAGGTGATATACAGTAACTACTAAATAAGTGGCGCAGATAGTAGAACTCATTTCTGACTGAGATAGCAAGAGATGGTCTTAATAATTCATTCAGAGGGAAATGCTGAGATAAGTGAGGGGATAAAGTAGTCCCTGTCCATGAGGAAATTACACTCTATTAAGGGGTGAAATATTGTAAAGAAACAAGAATAATAAAGTGCTATTGATGTCAAGGAACAGATATTAATACAATTTCAGCCAGGCATTGAAAGAGGATTTCTATAGTCAGACAAGGAAGGGAGGATCTTCCAACTGCAGGAGATGGCATTCCCCGACAGGAAGGGTGTTCAGGGGACCTTAAGAGTGTAGAAGTGGAGGGTGACACCAACAGCAAGTAGATGAAGTCGGCTTGTGAGGGGGTTTAAATGTTAGAATAAATTTGTATTTTAGTATGTAGACAATGAGGTTTCATTAAAACTAACTTTTTGAACAAAGGAATGGTATAACATATGATAATATCCACTGATATTCCTCTGGGTTTTTCAAGATTGTGATTGTGAATACTATGATGCTAGTTCTAATTTCAGAAAAGAGCTGGGTAATTGAGAACCTCAGCAAAGATCTTTGTAAGCTAAAACCCAATGTAGTTCAAAAGGGGACTTAGCTATCCTGCTCCATGAAGGACATATACTCTTTTCGCCTTGACTAGTCTGTGGAATACATTAGACATGTTACACAAAAAGAAAATAGAGGCCGGGTGCTGTGGCTCACGCCTGTAATCCTAGCTCTC
>NW_012134969.1:7865650-7867176 GCF_000956105.1 Propithecus coquereli | reverse complement strand
ATAGACTGTGAACTAAAGGTAGTTTTTCTATTTTTTTTCAAATGGTTGGAAAAAAATCAAAAAAATAAAATTTTGTCACACATGAAAATTATATGCAATTTATATTTGTGTTGATAAATAAAGTTTTATTGTAATACAGCCACACTCATTTATTTGCATATTGTGTATGATGGCTTTCATGATAGAATAGTTGAATAGTTATAACAGAGACCATGTGGCCCACAAAACCTAAAATATTTACTGTCTGGTCCTTTATAGAAAAAGTTTGCTGACTCCTAATGTGAGCAATTAAATAATAAAACATGGTATAATTCCAGCAATAAATGCTTTGAGGAAAATACGATAGGCTTATGGGCTTGAGAACAACTGTAGGTGAGAGAGGCTACTTAGCTAAAGTGGTCTGGGAAGGTCTCTCTCTGCAGAAGACATTTCTGGGAGATCTACCTAGTAAGTGGCTGCCAAACAAAGGTGCAGGGGAAAAAAGCAGGGAGAGGGAATAGCATGTGAAAAGGCCTTCAGACAATGTATTAAAAGACTCAGTTTCCTTTAACAGGTGTGATGTACAGGATTATAAAAACAGTCACATTTGTATTTTAAATAAATTGCTTGAGCACCAGATGCCCTATTTGTAGACAGTTCACAATTCCCCTCTTCCTCTCTCCCCAGCCACCCCAAATTGTCAGCCAGATTGGTCCACATGGTATCTCTGTCTCTTGGTGTCACTGGTCCACTGCTGCCTTTGCTGATCCAGTCCCTTGCCTTGTTACAGAGGAAAATCACAACTTACCTTCACAATTCAGAGCTTTCCTGCTTCCCATCTACTTCGCCATTATTGTTCCCCAAAGCATTAACTATAGTGCCTCATGGCTGGAGGAGCTTACAGAGGAACCTCCTGTTATGGTGACATCAGTCCATCTCCACACATTATTCATACAGCATGCATCTATATGTATGTGTGTGTAAGCATCAGAAAGTGGCTGAAAGAATACAATGCCAGGTATTGATAATGGTTATCAGAAATATTCAATGAATGAATAAATGCATGAACAAATAGCTTATCTAATCCACTGTTCATGGATATTTTTTGATATTGTAAACAGTAGGAATCAACCATATAATTAATCCAAGTATAGGTAGAAAGAGGCAAAAATGATTATTCTTTGCATATTATACAATTTTCTACCTGTAGAAAACTAGAAAATCAACCAAAAATATTAGTAACAATCAAAGAGTTGAGTAAGGTGGCTAACTATGAACTAAATATACACAAATCTATAACTTTTCAAAAATAATCATGTAGAAAATAAAATGAAGAAAAGATCTCCCTGCGCCATTACATACATACATACACACACACATACACGTACACATATATGGATTCAATGTTAAATGTTTATGTGTGTACACACACACATACACGCAATAAAGTCATAGGACCTATATGAAACATAGAAAATTTAACTGCTCTACATAAAAGAAGACAAATTAAAGAAGAAGCCTACCATATTTACCAGTGGGAAAACAAT
>NW_012134969.1:7864110-7865600 GCF_000956105.1 Propithecus coquereli | reverse complement strand
GAGGCCGGAGTTGTCCTCCATCACCCCTCAAGTCACACTTGGATTTTGAGCTCTCCTGAGCATTTGACCCTTTACTATGCGGTAGCTGTCTGTGCTCAGACCTCATTTCTCGCTCTAGTTAGGATTTCGGTATTTGTCAAAGGGGGCAGATAGACTCAGACGAAAGGCTGTGCCCCTAACTAACATTTGATGTAGGCACGAGCACCCTTGCGCAGTATTCGCATTTGTATGAGATGGAAAGGTGCAGCAATATGGTCTTCGATTTAGTCTTCCTCTTTGCGCATTCCAGACCTATTAGAGAAAAAGAGGTCTTACTTTTGATTATTTGGTCTTGCTTATTTCTCGGCTGTGATAACTTAAAGATTTAGGTCCTGGGAGTTGAAGAGTGCTACTTTATCCTCACATCGCCTAGGTAGTTACTTTTGGCAACTATTTATCAGAAACTGGGGAAAGTAAAATGAAAGGAGGGGCTCCGATATTTGGCGTTATCTTTTTCTAAATAGGTTAACATAATTTATGTGGTGTGAAAATTATTCAGAAAAAAAATTAAATTGGATTACTAACATGTCTTTCACCAAAGTAAATTAAATATAAATCAAATATTTTAATGTAAAAACCCTGCCATAAACTAAGTTGAAAGCTAAATAACCAAATGAGAGGAAAAAAAAATTCTCTGCATATTACACAGGTCTAATAACACTAATGTTGCTTTTATAAACAACCTGTAAAATGAACCAAGTAGAAAAATGAGGAAAGACAATTGATAGAAAAATACAAAGATAGACCATAAATATGCCAAATAAAATGTGCAACTCACTGCTAATCAAAGAAACATAATGCTTAATTCCTATTGATGGTGCTAGAGGGCGAAGTGGGCATATTCATACCCTGCTCATGGATGTATAAATTAGTTCAATTCTTTTGAAGTCTATTTGGGAATGTGTATTGTAAAAAGTGCATATCCTTAGATTAGCAAATCTAGTTCTAGGAAAGAATATTCTCAAAAAACAAAGAAGCCATTATGTATAAACAAGGGTGCTCACTGTAAAGTCAGAAATTGGAAAAAATCAAAGGTACTCAAATAAATAAATAATTATTTAAATCTTTTATATCTAGATTTACAAAGAAATGCTATGAGATCATTGAAAATGATTATGTTGATTTGAGGTCATTAATATTAGATTTAAATATGTTACAATGATTACATTTAGAAATGTTACAAAACAGCATATAGTGTGAACTTATTTATGTAGTAAAAAATATTAAGTATGTGAATGCATGCACTGATTTAAAAAAGCACTGAAACATTATCGGTGATTATTACTCCCAGGTAGGATTATGGTAGAGTTATGGGTAGTTTTTGTTTTCTTCCTTAACGTGTTTTCCTTCCATCTCCATTTTGTACAAGAAATTTAGGTTACTCAATAATCCGAAAAAAGCAAAGCTATTTTTATTTTTAGAAAAAAATTCTTATTTTGTTAATTAATTTG
>NW_012134969.1:7859418-7860217 GCF_000956105.1 Propithecus coquereli | reverse complement strand
TGGGGAAAGTAAAATGAAAGGAGGGGCTCCGATATTTGGCGTTATCTTTTTCTAAATAGGTTAACATAATTTATGTGGTGTGAAAATTATTCAGAGTTGGTAATACTTGAATGGTATCGGTAGGATCTTGTTTGTGAAGGGTAGTGTCTTAAGCTACGTGGTTATATTGGGAGGCTTTCAGATAAGTTGAACTACGTTGAAAATTGTGGGAGTATGAAATTTTTTCAGGTTTTTGGATTTTTAAAGAAGTAATTTTAAAAGTTGGGAAAATATCTTTACACTTCAAGTTTTCAAAGTTCATGATACTGTTGCAGTAAATTCAAAAGCTTATGCAGTTCATTCTGTGCCAGTTATGGTGCCAGTCGCTGGGATCTAGTCTTGTAATATTTGAAATTATTGGCTTTAGTACCTAAATGACAATTTTGGGAGAGTTTTGTAGATACAAGCTGTAGATTTTTAAATTTCTAATTTTTTAGTGAACTATTTAGATTATAACAAATGACAGTTTCAAAAAGAGACTAAGAAAGTTGATGCAGGCACGCAACAATGTGTGTCTGTAAAAATAGTTATACTGTGAAACTGAGACCTTCACTATGTGCATCTGGTAGGATCCAGTTTTATCAAATATATGTCTTTCACTGGCTTCCTGATTACTGATCATTCAGAATGAACATTGATTGCATATTTTGAGACTTGCAAACTTAACCTGATTTTCATATCTGTAATATGAATTAAAAATATTAAAATTCAGCAAGTGGATGCTATTTTATGATAACTTCTGTACAAGTTATTAAAATTT
>NW_012134969.1:7855026-7857342 GCF_000956105.1 Propithecus coquereli | reverse complement strand
CAAGCTGATTTTTGGAACATAATGACTATTGTTACTTAAACTGTACATGATTTCTACTATCAATAAAATTTTCACCTGGTTTTATTTTCCCTTTTCTTTGGCATAACTCTTTTTCAGTTAACCAGCTGATGGTTAACAACTTTTCCTTAAAGGATAGTTACTGAATTTTGAAGCAGTTTTTTTAACTTATGAACTAAACGTTTCATACTATATTTTCTGAAGTTGATTGTACTATGAAAACTTTACTATGTGAGTAGAATCATATTTGTTCATTCCACAAAAGAAGTACAATTCTAGCCAACAGATTTCAAAGTTGTTATCAATTCTTTAGTAAGACATGGTTTAGAAGACACCTTCTCTCTGTTTACCTGTGACTTCTCCTATGTATTTTTTCTCCCAAGGGAAATCTCCTGTAATTTTTCAATGTTACCTACAGTTTTGTCTGCTTGTAAGTTTTGGCCTCAGTTATTTAAAAGTGAAGAATTTTACAGTTTTGCCTCTCTTTTCTTTTTTTGGTTAAAGTAGTACAAAATGTCAAAAATTAGAAGGAAGGTCACAGTGGAAAATACCAAGACCATATCTGATAGCACATCCCGAAGACCCAGTGTATTTGAGAGGCTTGGACCCAGCACTGGCAGTACAGCAGAGGTGAGTTGTCACTAGTACAATCACAGGGGTTCTCTTAGAATCCTATTATTGAAATACTGGCTTGTATTATAAAGGTGAACAGGTTGTTTTATTGTAGGAATGTTGGTTCAGTAAATTTTTAAAAATGTGTTTTATAAAAAGGAGTGAAAATGGTGGTAGGGTTTATAGGTTTTTCATATTTTTTTCTGATGTTTTTATTTGGGGAGTAATATATCACAGATTAGCTGGAATTTTGGTAGCATTTGTCTTTAATTTTGTCCCACTAGCATTTCTTTTCCAGAAATAAATATGAAATTTACATAGTAATATCTGTCTCTTAGACACAGTGCCGTAACTGGCTGAAGACTGGCAACTGCCTCTATGGAAACACGTGTAGATTCGTACATGGCCCTTCACCTCGTGGTAAAGGTTATAGCAGCAATTATAGAAGGTAAACTGAGAACTTTGAATTGTTCACATACTATTAGAAGATGGTTTTTGTAATTAATTTAGTATAAAAATCTGAAATACAACCATTTATTTGGTCAGCTTTTCTGTTTTGTTGCTAATCTTATCAATAGTGAAAGATTGACAGGATCTTTTTGTTATTTTCAAGATTAATAAAATGTTTGCTTTAAAATTAACTTATTTGTTCAATATTTGCATAGTAGATCTTTTTATAATGTGTATATGGCTTACTTTTTCCTCCCAATTGTATATTAAATTGCTGCCAAATTCAGCAGAATTGCATGGCGTCTGAATTTATTTTTAGTGAGGATAGACTATTTTTAATTCTTAAAACATTAAAATTTAAGTAGGGTATAATTTTAGCTTTTCATAATGTTCTAAGTTCAAAGCTTATACAAACTCTTTAGATTAAAATGTATGCTAAATCCCTTATCACAATATGTTAATGTAAATGAAAATCTGTATTTATATGTGATAAATATACTACCTATTTAGAATATGATTTTGCCTTTATTAAAGGCTTAGCTAATTTAAACTTGCTTAATAAAGAATTTTTATTTTTCTTTTGGTTCCTGCATGAGGATTTTGTTATGGCCGATGTTTTTATTTGGGGAGTAATATATCACAGATTAGCTGGAATTTTGGTAGCATTTGTTTTTAATTCTGTCCCAAAATTAAAGATGTAATGTTTAAAGACGTAATATACATAAAGATTGTCACAAAAGTAGTTTAAACTTGATTGGTAAATAAATAATTTACCTAGTCCTAAAATTGGGTATGCTGATTGCTTTGGCACATCAACAGTATAAAAATTGAACATTAGCAACTGGAGATTTTTTTTAATTGAATGATTTTTTTGTTTGTGGTGTGTGGGTAGATTTTGAAATTTAGTAGAATTTGAAATTCAAACACTTAAATATTAGCTAACTTTCTGTTCAATTAAATGTGGTACATTTTAGTTTATTTGTGATGCTGAATACTGTTTTATTTGTGTTTAGGTTGTCATTTGTCACTTCTGTTAATGTGAGAAAATTAGCCTTTATTGTATATGTTTAATTACCTGTGTATACACTTGTAGACCCACACCTGCGGAAACTATTTCAATAATTTTAATGTTTTGTTTATATTAGAACCATACTTTTAATATATGCTTTATCTTTGAAATTTATTATTAACTGACTAAAAATTTTTATATGAGAAGTAGTTTTGAGAAAAATAGGC
>NW_012134969.1:7852975-7854976 GCF_000956105.1 Propithecus coquereli | reverse complement strand
TTGTAACTTAGTTTTAAATTAATATGTATAAAAGGAAATGTTTTTCTGCTATATTGTAGGTTATGTATATATTTTGAGACAAATGGGATTTTAAAAGTTACGTATTATGGTCATTTTATTTATGCAAACTCATGAATGTCTCATTAGTGATGACTAGTTAATTTGTTTTTGTCGACTACTGATTAGAAGTTCCTAGATGGATGATCAGAAGAATTCCTCTTTCAGTTAGAAATCTTCAGTTCTTACTTTTTATCTTTTTCCTTCAGATTTTTGTGTGTGTGTGTGTGTGTGTGTGTGTGCGCGTGTGCGTGTGTGTGTGTGTTAAATTTTCTGGCTAGGACCTTTTTGTAACCTAGACCTGGTACTCAGATGCAGTGTCACTTTAGGGCAAGGTCTGGCACTGGTGGACTGTCTGAGAAAAAAGGAGAATACATTTTTACTTCATTTCATTTCTTCCCTAAGTTGGAAGACTCAGCAGTAGCTGGAAGTAAAATTTCTGGGATAATCACTATGTAGGTGAATCTTGAGTAGTTCTTGGTGTCACCTATAAAAACAGTTTTGTCTGTCTGGAAAGCAACTTTTTTAGTGGCAGGAATACAAGGGGCAGGGGTGGGGAGGAGAGAATGAATTATTAGTCCTCACTTGATTGTTGTATCAGTCCAAACCCTTTGAAATCTTCAAAGCTTTTGTGAGGGGTCCAGGATTGGAAAGGAGCTGTGGGACCATGCTTTCCAGGAGAGCAGTAGTTCAAGGGAGTAGAGCAGTGCTTATCCAAGCAACAGATGACAGAGCAGGAAAAGAAACGGTAAAGTTAATACCTGGAGCCGTCAGAAAAATAACAAAGGACATGATAGTGGGTTTTTTTGGAAGGAGAGTGTTTTGGAAGTGGAGGCACTTTGGGGTAGAGGTGTTGGGGGCAGAATTACATAATTTTCATTAATAGTAGAGTGAAAAATGTAAGGTTAGGATTAGTCTACTTGAGGCAGTGTGGTAGGATGGTTTGCGTATTTTCCAAGTTCTGGATAACTAGCTATAAGGAAATTTTGGAGCCCACTCAATTTTGTTTATTAAGAAATGTTTTTAAAAATTGAATAAATGGTTGAGAATTATATTGTGTATCTGTATATTAGTATTTATGGCAGTATATAATGAAATTTTAAAATGTGTTTTTCTCTAAATTTTTCTATATATTTTGTGACACATTTCCTTCTTATTGAATCTTGCTTAGATATAAATTGTATTTTTCTCAGTTCATCAAAACTCTACATTTTCTAGGTCTTTCTCAGCTCCACTTCTTTTAGCTTTCAGTTCTTTATGTTAAATGAATCAAATAGACATAAGAAATTTTACCAGCTTTTCCTCTGTAAGTTCACATTTAGGCTGAGAATGAGTCCAAGAAAAATTAAATCAACTATTGTCTTACAATGCTAACACCAGTATGTAGACTTAGTGTACAGATCCTTACTTGGAGAACACTTGATACATAAGAGATTTTATGTTGCAGCAAATTCTTGTTCGTCTGTGACACCCTACACTAATTTTTAAATTTGTAATTGCTTTAAAGTTACTCTCTCACTTCTTTGAATCACTAAAAATTAATTGCTATTATATTAAAAATGATTACATTTTATGTTAATGAATTAGGAGAATATAGATTTTCTAATTCAAAATCCCCATGTTGTATCATTTCATATTTTCCTTTTCTTGGTTCACCGTCTTTTTTCATTTGTCAAACGTTGTTCTCATTCTCGGATCCCTTTGAAAATGTGACCTGAGGTACCTAGTAGAACCAAATATTGTTTATAATTTTTTTTTGTTTTGATTTGGTACTGCCATGATCTAATTTCCTTTCAAGTAATATGTCTTTACTTTGAAACCACCTTAAAGAGCATTTGTGATCTTTATAGAGACCACTTTTATACCAAATGAAGATTTTTTAGCTGGCATGGTTTATTCTATTATAGTAATTTTTGGTGAGTAATAAGATTTCAGCTAATATTT
>NW_012134969.1:7846176-7850055 GCF_000956105.1 Propithecus coquereli | reverse complement strand
CTTAGAATAAAGGATTTTTGTTATAATTTGACTATTTTGTGTGTGTTTTTCCATCTGATAACTTTTGTATTTGTGTATTTTTTTGTAGGGAGGAAACAGTTCATAATGTGATTCAAAGATGGGAAGAAAAGCAATGCGTTTTAGAAAATGCTTTTTTATATACAAGACATTTAAGTTATTCATTGAGCATTCACTGCGTATAGAGCATTCACTCTGTTAGGTGCTGTTTAGAATAGAAACAAGTTCAATATAAAACTATTAAGGAAACCAGGGCACATGGGATTTACATGTACGTCATAATTATAACTTAGAGCACTTAAGTACTAGTCCTTAATAAGAGATTCCAGTGTCAAATTTTGCTTTAACTGTTAAAACATTTAATATATACCTCTATTAAATGTGCGTGTAAATATTAATGAGATCCTTTAAAGTGAATTAACTCAAATTATTTCTTCACCAATTATGATTTGTATTAATGATTGATAAATTGAAGAAATTGATTTGATCAATGATTACTTGAAATAGATGTGAATATTTATGTGAGTTGTTGCTATCTTTTTTTATATGTAGCACTTTTCGGTGATCAAAGAGGAACCAGCATTCCTTAATTTCTGTTGTCCTCTTTTAAAGGTGCTCTAGGAATGCTCTTTAGAGGCCATGTGTTTTCCATCTTGCCTTTGTTTTTCTCACTAAGTATGAAAGTAATTGCATAGCCATGTACTATCAAATTTCTAGTATAAATTATAAAGCTTTACCATTGTTGAAGATAAATATGTATTTTTCTTTCAATTAAAAAAATCCACAGCAGAATGTAAAAGTCGCTGTTCTAAAATTTTGCTTTGAATCCTTTAACTATCTTTATTCTAAATAATTTATAATTAAAAAAAAGCTGTCAACTCCTATGTTTGCTTTGATTCTTAAGGTACATAACATATTTTTTCAGTTGTTGATGTCGCATCCAGCCACATACATAGGTAGATGATAATGCTGCTGCCTCTAGATTAATTTTCTAACTTTGTAGTTTAAAACTTTATCTGAACCACTATCTTTTGCTTCCAAATGTAACTGGTATATTTATGTGGTTAATAGGAAAACAATTCAAGCTTGTTAACTCCTTTTTCTCAGTTCACATATAGTTCTTGTTCATATCACCAGTATCTGTCACCCCATGGAATTTTAACGTATCTATTTTGGTTGATATTGGGAGAAAACTTGTAAGTGTTGCTCATATTTTTTGCATATTAGTATTTGAGCTGAAACTAATTATTTTTCAGAAATTTAGAAGCCAAGGACAGCTAGAAATACTATGTTGAGATTTGTGAGGTTATTTCTGTAAATATATTCTTATAAAATGTTATATAAATATAAATTTTTGTTGTTTTGTTTTGCTTTTTCTTTTGTTTTTGTGTTCTGGTTCAAAGGTCACCAGAAAGACCTACAGGGGATCTTAGAGAAAGAATGAAGAACAAGCGCCAAGATGTGGACACGGAGCCCCAGAAAAGAAATACAGAGGAGTCATCCTCACCTGTTAGGGTAGGAATGAATTTTCCAAAACAAAGTTAAATTTTTCAATTAATGATTTATTATTTAAGTTCTATTTTAAATATCATCTTATATACTAAATATATGGTAATATGAATGTGGCATTATAATGTTCTATATGGATAACATAATTTAGAGAAAAAAGTCCCCTGGGAAAACGGTGACTGTTTCAGTTCTTCATGGTAGTTAAGATACAAGGGATTGCTTAGCAGAACTCAAGCTGAACTTAATAAGGTTTTTGTACCCTGGTGGGGATCATGAGCATCTAACTATATTCTTAAGTTTTCCGAATTCAGCCAACCATCATGTTCTGCTTCTAAGAAAAATTAAAGTGGCTTATAGTAGAAAACTCACAAATTAAAACAATGAAAGCAAAACATGGGGGTAACAAAAACTGAACTAAGCTTAGGTAAAGGAAAGCACATATGACCACAAAATTTAGCTGTGAATTTGTTGACAGTAAAGCCAAGAGAAATATAATTTATCATGCAGTACATTGAATAAAAGAAAACATAGGTGTTTGTCAGGAATGGAAAGCTTTCCCAGAGCTAATTTTTTTTCCGAAATTTATCATACCTCTGTGTGTGTGTGTGTGTGTGTGTGTGTGCGCGCGTGTGTGTAATAAATAGCTTTATTGAGATATAATGCACAACCATAAAATTAATCCATTTAAAGTATACACATTGGTGTTTTTAGTATATTCACAGTTATGCCACCATCACCACAGTTTCATATTTTCATCACTCCATAAAGAAACCCTATACCCACCCTTCAGCACTCACCCTCCTGTTCCCCCACTGATCACCAGCTGTGGGCAACCATTAAATCCCTTTTCTTTCTCTAGATTTACCTAGCCTGGGCATTTCACATAAATGGAATCATAAAATGTATGATCCTTTTTGACTAGCTTCTTTAACTTAGCATAGTGTTTCAAAGTTCATGAAAGAGTGTAGGATGCATCAGTATTTTATTTCTTGTTTTTGCCAAGTAATATTAACATTGTATTGCTATACCACATTTTGTTTATCCATTCATCAATTTGTGGATATTTAGGCTGTTTCCTCTTTTTGACTCTAATCTATAATGCTGCTATGAACATTTATGTACAAGTTTTTTTTTTTCTTTTGTGTGTGGATATGTTTTTATTTCTCTTGGGTTTACAGTGAGGTGTGGAATTGCTGAGTTATATGGTAACTCTGTGTTTAACCTTTTGAGAAACTGCTAGATTGTTTCTTAAGCAGCTGTACCATTTTACATTTCTGACAGCAGTGTGTGAGAGTTCCATTTTCTCCACCTCCTCACCAGCACTTATTATTATCTAACTTTTTGATAATAACCATCCTGGTGTGTGTGAAATGATAATGTAGTTGTGGTTTTGATTTACATTTCCCTGATAGCTAATGATGTTGAACAGCTTTTCTTGTGCTTATTGGCTATTTGTACATTTTCTTTGGAGATTCTTTGCCCATTTTTTAAATTGGATTATCTTTTTTGCTATTGTGTTGTAAGAGTTCCTTTTATTTTGGATACAAGACCTTCATCATGTATATGACTTGCAAATATTTTCTCCTATTCTGTGGGTTGTCTTGACATTCTTGATGGTTTCCTTTAAAGCACAAAAGTTTTTAATTTGATGAAATACAACTTCTCTATTATTTTGTTGTTGTTGCTTGTGGTTTTGGTGTCATCTAAGAAACTATTGTTTAAGGTCATAAAGATTTACACCTATGTTTTCTTCGAAGAATTTTATAGTTTTAGCTCTTATATTTAAGTCTTTGGTATGTTTTGAGCTAATTTTTATTTATGATATGAAGTAAGGGTCCAGCCTTATTCTTTTGCATGCGGATATCTAGTTGTCCTGTATTATAATTTTTTAATGAAAGTTATTAAGTTGTGTAAGCAGCAACCTCCTTGATCATTTAAAATATATAGAAGCTTTATTTTTGACCCATGATAAGTAAGCAATATTATGTTGTAATTTGTAGAGACTTATTTTTTGGCACCTAAAGTAATGCAATTTTAAGTATGTAGGTTTCTAGTGTCTGATGTGATATAATAATAGTTTTAGTTCTTCAGCTGAGAACTACTATTTAAGAAGTTCAGAAGAAATTTATCAGAATTTCTTTTGAGAGAAGATCTTTTTCAAAATATACACTGATGCTCCACTGAATCAGAATTTCTGAGTAGGGGCTAAGCGTGTGTATTGCATTTTGAAATAACCTGTTGATTCAGAATAATGGATGGCTTCAGTGGTCTGCTGGTAAATGTTATTAAACCACTCTGATAAAAAGAAAGCCATGCTTTGTAGGATTTGCCAATTTCTTTGGTGTAGATACT